>NC_064253.1:33677169-33983628 GCF_003254725.2 Canis lupus dingo | reverse complement strand
GGGAAACCACGTTGTTTATGGCTAGGGGCTGCACCAGATCCCAACCCACCACTGCCACCAGTGGCCAGTGCCCTGCAGCGGGGTTGAGGGGTAAGAGAATCTTCTCAGAAAGACTTAGAATGTTGAGTCAGATCCAACTGGTACTGATCACATGTCCATTGCTCTTTCTCACATTTTCCCGACTGTTCAGGAATCAACATTCTCTTTGTTGGTACCCTAAGTGACCTTATACCTAATCTAGGGACACATAAAAGAGGAGTGACAGCATGGAGCTTTATCATGATAAGAAATCCAAATTATAATACCTACAAATAAAATTTCAGCCCAATATTCACTTATACTGCAGTTCTTTGTCTAATTTGTGAAAACACAATCATGTCAACAACCTAGTGTTTGTGACACCAAATTACCCAGAATACTTAAACATCCTCATTGCTTAACAGTTTTAAAATTCTTGATTAAATAGATGGCACTGGCTGGATCAAGAGTAATTGATTTTTCTAGTCCAGAAAAGGTTGATTCCTAGTAAAGAAGATTTTATGCAAAACTAAATGTATACTGGATTTTTAAGAATGCACAGTAAAGGGGAATGAATACGCACTTTTGGTTTTCTCATTAGCTGTGAACTTTTATTTGTGAAATATTGCTGAGGCTAATTCATGATCGAGTCATCGGCTCCAAATTAGTGTCCAGGTGAGATGATAGTAACCCAGATAAAAAAATATCCTGCCCTACTTGTAAATATAAAGACTTTTCCATCGCAGATAAAGTTTTGAGAAAAACACACATATTAAGAAGTCAAGGGTTAAGCCTAATTAATGCTGCTTTATATTTTATTTTTGAACACAGTAAGGATAACGACAGGAAACAATCACCTTCTTTGCTTATTTCATTTGGGAGAAAGTACATGTACAAACCAGAAGGCGATCAACTACTTTTAATGATTTTAAACATTTTAATGTATGAGGCATGGCCTGGGAAAAGCAAGAATCATATCGAATTAGGAAAAACCAAAGAATACAAAATGTAAATATTGCTCATAGGCCATAAGAAAAGATCAAGACCACAAAAACAGGTTTATTATAAACCTATCAGTTTACATTATAGATCCAGCTCCATGATAATCAATGAATTATAACTGGTCTTTATGGAGCACCTGGGTGGCTCAGTGGTTGAGTGTCTGCCTTGGGCCCAGGGCATGATCCTGGAGACTGGGATCAAGTCCCACGTCGGGCTCCCTGCATGGAGCCTGCTTCTCCCTCTGCCTGTGTCTCTGCCTCTCTCTCTGTGGCTCTCATGAATAAATAAATAAAATCTTTAAAAAAGACATAAAAACACAGTGTTTATAATTAGAGTAGGTGGAGTACAACAGAGATGAAAGAAATGACTCCTAAACGTCCATGACTTTTTCTGGAAAAAAACAAAAAACACAACATAAAACATAAATGGATCTTCAGTGTTTCAGAGAAATTCTGATTTTCTCTACTCTTATTTTTTAATTGATCAGTTAAACTATATAAACTATATTAACTACACTTGGCTTTTTACATCCTTATGAAGCTTTGCATATAAATGCAGTCCTTACGCAGAAAAGGCCCAGATTATTTTTAAGGCTGGCGATAAAAGGTCCGCTGCGCAATCTAGGTGGTGGAATGGTCTCACCTCCTCGAGAACACAAACCCATGGGGTTGGAGGAGATCGTATGGACCTCCTCGTTGACCTCTCGCCTGGGTAGCCTGGAATCAAACCCGGGCTGTGCTCTAGCTCACGTCCTCACTGGGAGGATGTGTTAAAGTCTGAGCCCATCACCTGGTGCTGATGAAATCCGCCTGGGCTGCCCGGACTCTGCACTTTCTGCTCCTTGTTTTCTGTTTCTGGAGCACCGTTTCTGCAGGCTGCCCCTCCGGTGAGAAGTCTCAGGGCATGTTCTGCATCCAGTCTGGAGGTTTGTGTGGAGAAATGTCAAATTGATAGCACGTGTCAAAAATCCCCACCAAGCCACCAGTACCACGATTTTTCCCATCACAGTGACAGGGCTACCAAACGGGATATGAATGCAGGAAAGGTCTCAATTAAGAGGGAGACCCCTTTGGTGGCGGTAATACAAGAGCAGACAGCGTTGACATTTGTTGAATGATGACTAAGTCAGGCCCTGGACTAACTATTACACTTCTGTTCTCTTTGTTTAGTCCTCAGAAGATTCACAAGAGGGAAGTACTAATAACTTTCTTGTTTTACCTGTGAGAGAATGCAGGTGCCGAGGGATGATGTGACTCGTTCCAACAAATGGTGGGAAATAGTAGGGTTTAAACAGCATCTGACCCTCGGCCCTGAGCTGCTTCTCATATCTCTTAAATCACTGGGTTATCTTTTTTGAATAGTACAGAACTTGAAGACTTTGGAATCCTCTGAACCCCAGAGCTGAACTCGAGGTTGAAGCAACCATTGACCTTCTCTGTTTTGTAGGATTTGTGAGAGGTCTAGTAGTTTGACAGTCCGTTTCAATTTCCAAATTATAAACCTCATAAAGTTTTGAGGAAGGTGGACATTCAACACTTCAATATGGCACCAGTTATTCTCCCATCAAATTCTTTATTAATTTACCATTAGGCTTATCAATAAAACCCATGGAACGGTAGCCACCTTCAATCAAGAACACATTACTGAGTGAGGGTCAGGGTTCATGCTGAATGTTTTAGGTACGTCATTTAATTTAATTCTCAATAATAGTCTGGCTATAATTATCCCCGTTTTGCAGATGAAAAAAGAGAGATTCAGAGATTGAGCAATTTACTCCTGATTCACGCAGCTTTGATGTGGGGGACCCAAGCTTAAACCCCAGGTAGGCCCAACGACAAACACCATGATCATTAATTATCTTTTTGTTATATCTTTTAAATTTGAATAACCCAACAGGTAAATAAAAGGTGTTAAGAAGCGTAAACCAGTTTTAAATGGAATCGTTTTTATCGTTCTAAGAGTACTAACGCCTCCTCGGGGAAGGCCCTTCTGCAAGCGTGGGATTATTTTGTGGCTCTGGCTAAAACCTGGTCCAGGTAGGTTATCGGGTCTCACTCACAGTGATGTGAGAGATCTGAGGATGGCCTCGGGGTGCTTGTGCCCTTGTGAAAACCAAGGCACCCAGAATCCCAGCAGCCGGCAGTGCTTTTCATCCTCTACACCTCACGTTCATCCGCAGGCCAGGAGTGCGCCTCTGCCGCTCACGCTGCCCCGGCCCTGGCCCACAGCTACCTGAGACTCGACAGTATCCTCGTGTATTCACCTGGAGACGTTGGTGGTTAACTCTTGGCCAAGCAGTCTAATTATGATGCAAGTGGGCTTCCAGGCCTCAACAAGTTTTCTTTCACAGTGGGTGCCCTGAGGAGAAAGGAGGGGTTCTTGGTGTGGCCTCATTGTTTAAGCTTGCTCCGCAGGTGCCGTGCTGTGGAACAATGGACTCCATTGATGGGGGTGCTTGGCCCTGCACATGCCAGAGCAGTATGCCAACGCATATTGCTGAGGGCAGGTATGGAAGCCAGCGGTGAGGCATAACCAGGTGGGGGTGAGGATCAAACATGGCCTCCCTCTGCCCACTCGGTTCATCATGGCCGCCCCGGACAGCAGATGCCCCGCAAGCTGACAAAAGGCTGGTCTGTGAGCTTGGACAGACACGTCAGTTCTAAAGCTCCGAGATCATGGAACATGCATCTATCCCCAGCGTCTTCCACAGAGTTGGAAACTCTTTAAGTCTTGAATGTGGAAATCTACATGCCCTTTATTTTTAAAGAAAGTATGTCTGGAGAACTGTCTTTCCTGTCAGAGAGGAAAAAGAATTACAGAAACTTTCTTGCATTAGTTTAAATTTTTTTGTTACTGGAGGAAATAGAGATGAGAGAGTAAAATATATCATGGAATTAAAAAAAAAAATCATTACTGTGACTTGAACAAGAAGTCCTCAGTGGCTGATCTCGCGTGGCTGAGCTTTGTCTTCAGGCCTGATTCTTCCAAGCCAAGAGCTTCTAAACAGGCATGGAGACAGGGCAACACATTCGGGAATCTGGCAGGAAGGAACATAAAGATATAGCCCAGCCTCACTCTGAAGCACTTTTGAGAGAGAAATTCCTTTATTCATTCATCCGCTTACGAAACATTTATTAATCTCTTAGAATTAATTATGTTTAATTGACGACATTACATAAGCATTCCATCCTTGGACATGAGTTTTCCAGGCTCCTTGGTTTCCGAGTCATGGAAGACAATTCACCTTGAAGCTGCAGCCAAGACAACCACTTCCATTTTCTTAAAAAACTATTGGCAACAACCGTGCGCCAGTACCATGATTTGCACGGAAAACAGAAGAGGAAGCAAAACTGGCTTCCTCCTTCCACAGGTCTTCCTCCTTCCTCGGCACAGGGCTCCTCATGCCCTTTCAGCATTTCCTGGCTGACTAGCCTCCGAAAACAACGCCAGCTCATTGAAATCAAAGAGGTGAGGTACGACCAGCGCCTGGCAGAGAGCCAGACTGAAACTCTCGAAGCCTCACTATGCCCATCTGTAAAATGGGAGCAATGAGACCACCCTTAAATGGTGGTCGTGGGGGGTTAAACGAGATCACGATTGAACATCGCCCATCAGGATGCATGGTAGGTACGTAGTAGCCCAGAGAGGGTGCCAGTTGTTACCAGTTTTATTTTGCTTCTATCCGTCTTTCTACACCTGAATTTATGGACAGCCCCATGGGCTGAGGCCATACTCAGTGCCCCTCCGAGCTGGTCACAATGAATTTCCAAGCCTGTGAGAAGTGAACTTTGATTTCTTAAAACTCTCAGACTCTCGTCTCATTAGCAGCAACTGTAGCCTCTTTTCCTCCTGTGGGCCTTCCTCGGGCATTGTTCACCTCCCGCTATAGGAGCAGGGGACAGGTGGGTGTATGAAGGAGGCGAGTCCCCTGCCCTGATTCCCAAGATCGCCCTCATTCTAAGTCCCTGTTGAGACAGGCTTGTCATTACCTTGAAAAAAGACTTGAAAACCAGCCCCAGGGTCTGGCTCACAAGCGTGGACGTGTGGGCCGCAGGCAGGCTGAGAAAGGGATCCGGATGTCAGGTCTCCCGGGAAAATGTGCCTGGCTCTGTTTGTACTGGCTCCCAGAGAACCCCTCTGACCTGACGTTGTGCTAACCGGGTATTGTGGGAAAGTCCGGCTGACCGCCGGCTTCCTGCAGTTGGCTTCTGATTAGGCCCAAGGAGGAGCCTGAGAATCCGTGTGCAGCTCTGGTCTCCAGGGAGGCCCTCTGTCAGCTCGGGGCCAGCCTCCCTCGCCTGGAGAAGAGGACGAGAGCAGGACAGGACCCGGCCCCATCTCAGGAAGGAACATCCTCAAACCCAAAGTTAGACTTTTCGCTTTATGGCTTAACCTGAACCACAGGAGCTGGCCCTCCCCTCGGTCACGGGACCAAGGCCTTTTCTCCAGCCACGGTCACCAAGAACGTAACGTAGGCCAACACGGAGCAAAATTTAACTTCTGTTTCTTCTGCTTTCTTTCTTTTTTTTTTTTTTTCTTTACCTAAAACACCTCTGGCCCCCAGACACACTCCCCTCCTCCTCCCTGCCTTCTCCTCCTCGTAGACATTCTGACCAGGTTTCTGATGTCGTTCATTTGAAAGCAGAAATCCCTTCACTGCCTTTTACTTACTGACTTGCCCATGATTTGGTTAAATCTGATAAGACTTAAATGAGTTTTGCTTGGCAGGAGCAAAAGAAGGAGCAGGTCCTAAGGGGGAAAAAACAAAGTAAAGTTTAAACATGTTAACTTAGCTTGGCCTTATCTGACCTCTTGGGACACCCCTGCCCCTCTTCCCGCTCTCCTTCCTGCTCCGATGGCGTGTGCCTTGAGCTTCTGGCCCTCACGGTGTCCCAGCTGATCCCTCTGCCCCACTCCTGTTCCTTCCTCCTTGCCACTGGCAGTAGTGTGGGGGTTACCAAACTTACCCGCACTAGAGTGGAAATGGTTGACTAGTCCCTGTTCTCTCTGCCATTCCTCTCTACTTCCCTAGAGCTGTTTTCTCATGGGTTAGACTTCATTTAATTTCACGAGTAAGGGGCAGAGGAAGGAGGACTCTGTAGGGGGCAAGACCTAGAGACCCACAGTATGCTCTAGAAAGACAGAACCTGATAGGTTTGGATCTCAGCCACATGTGTTGAGTCAAGTTGCGTAAGCCTTTTGAGCTTTAATATCCCCATCTACAGAGTGAAGATAGTATCTATTTTAGAAATGAGGTAAAGTGTCTACCTTGGTGCTACATGAAAGATACTTTATGTATCATCAATGTGATCCCTGTTATTGGGGCTGCTGTCTAGACCTAAGACCAGTCCTAGAGAGGGGTGCATGTTAAGGAGGCCTGCAATGCTGGGAGCCACAGCTGCCTTCTTGTGCCCATGAGGGTTGTGTCCTAAGGCTGCCCCTGGGGAAATAGAGAAGCCAAAGAATGATGAGGAAGAAACAAGGAGCAGCGATGCTGCCATCCTGGTTGGAGTCAATACCAAGTGACATGTATCATCTGTGGTCACCCGAGCCCACAAGGGTTTCATTCTGGGGAGGGGACAAGAGGCTCAGTGAACCAAGCTTCTTTGGTAATGGGCAGAACTAGCTGCTCTCTGCT
Organism: Canis lupus dingo; assembly: GCF_003254725.2. Lineage (NCBI taxonomy): Eukaryota > Metazoa > Chordata > Mammalia > Carnivora > Canidae > Canis > Canis lupus. The sequence continues at coordinate 33,976,970 of NC_064253.1, read as the reverse complement.
GAGGCTGGTGACTCTATCTCTGGGGGGTTCCCAAGTCCCCTGGTGACCCCAGTTTTCACAGGTCATCATGCTACTTCAATGCCCGTGATTCTCCACATATCAGAATTTCATGGGGGAATGGGCCTGGCCAGTTTTAAAAGCTCCTCAGGTGAATCTACTGTGCAACCAGTTGAGAATCACTGGGAGAGACCCAGCCCAGTACCATTCCCCCCAGATGGATCCCAAATGATTATGGGAGCTAGCAGACCTGGTATACCAGGGAGGGCCACCCATTAGATATATTTTCCATGTGAGCTCATTAAATAATGGACTCAGTTACAGACAGACAAACATGTCTTATTTGAATGTGCTGGCCCTGCTTTCATGTCAGCATTTTGTTGGGTTGTGATTCACATCTCACCCTTTGTGAGGACAAATAGTTTTTGCCCCAACCGGGCAGGCCTGGGAGCTTGTGAGCAGTACATTCACAGGCATGCCAGGGAGACCCAGGTCATTTTCAAATCCTGGCTCTGCTACTTCTTGGCCAATGACCTAGAGTGATGCCTTAAGTAAATGACTTGGATATTCTTACATTACTGGTGAATCTTTAGGTGTCTTGAGTTGAAATTCCCATATAATCTCCTTCCTTTCTCTTCACTCTGTGTAATGCCCTCTCTTAGAGTTGAACCTTGTCTTGGCCTCTAGATATTTAGGTGAGTTATATGACAAGTGCTTAGAAAAGCATCAACGCACATGAGCACTCAATGAATATTGGTTATTAGAGATGTTAGAGTGTGACAGGAATCTGAAAATCTGTCCAAAATTCTTGTTCACATATGGTCCCATATTAGATACAATGGATCTGTGATTTAGGCATTCAAAAGCCTACCATGGTGGCTCCTGACGGTTTCTCATAAACGAAGACACTAAACTTCACAGGAATTGCAGACTTTTATTTTTTATTTATTTTATTTTTGTAAATATTTTATTTATTTATTCATGAGAGACACAGAGAGAGAGAGGTAGAGACAAAGGCAGAGGGAGAAGCAAGCTCCCTGCGGGGAGCACCAACTGGGACTCTATCCCCAGACGGGGACCACTCCCTGAACCAAAGGCAGGCGCTCAACTGCTGAGCCATCCAGGCATCCCAGAATTGCAGACTTTTAGAGGAAACTACTGGAAAAAGAGCAAGCAAGAAAATGAATGCAACTTTTTTTGGATTATGTAGAATTAATCCCCTTTTGATTTATAATAGAATTCTATCATTAGACTTTTGCAAAATATTTTATTTTGTGAAGGTCTAACAAATCCAGGAAAACATCTGAATATGCTAAAATCTGATTTTTTTTTTTTACTTGATTTCTATTGAGATTATCACTACAATTTACCTCTGCATTCAGTCTTGACTGCCCACTATGTATCAGGTACTTGTAAGATTCTGGAGGTTCATATATGAATAAGTTACAGTTCTTGGCTCATAGACATACATAAGCAAAATGAATAAACAATATTACAATGTTGTCAAACAGAGACCTAAATAAAGTGCAGAGGGTGATAAATTCTCTTGGGCCAGTTGAGTTTGGGCAATAAAGGGGTAAAGACATCTGGCTTGAGGAAGGCTTTCAGAAGGAGTTGGTATTTGAGTGGGGCTTTAACGGATAATGTTTTAGGGCACCTGTTTGGCTCAGTCGGTTGGGCGTCTGACTTGATTTTGGCTTGGGTCATAATCTTGGGGTTGTGGGATGAAGCGTGGCATAGGGCTCTGCACTCAGGGAGGAGTCTGCTTAAGATTCTCCCTCTCCCTCTACCTCTCCTGCCCCCATGATCTCTCCCTCTCTCACTCTCTCTCTCTCTCTCAGGAATTAATAAACAAATCTTAAAAACAACAGATACTGTTTTGCCAGGTAGGGAACAGGGGAAGGTCATTTTAGGTGATGGTAGAAAGTGATCCAAAGCAGTGGAATGTAGCAATGTCCTGGACACCAGTGTGACCAGTATGTTCTGGGAAGATTGAGTTATCCAGTGAGTTTTCTGGTTGATGCCTGAGGTACATGGGGATAGTTTATGGGGAGATATCCTGCAAGTCTTAGGCTCCAACCAAGGTATATAAAGCTATTTTATTGCTTTCTTAGGGCAGTTGTGACTATATACTGAAATTCAGACTTTATGACTCAGGAAATGGGGAAACACAGATTCTGGAGAATAGAGGGAACCATAATTAGAAAAATAAAGAAATCACTTGGCACAGTCAAACCATTAAAGCTTGTCTCTGTGATAGTGACTTCTCACCCCATCTGTCCTCACACCCCCCAGGTCCCTTGTTTTCCAAATTGGAATCTTTACATTCTTTGTAAGAATCATGAACTATTTTTAATATTTCAACCAGCTCAAGAAAATTAAGCATTGCCTATAAGATTAAAACCAACCTTCTCATCAAGACAGCAGGACTCTTCTTTTAGCTATGACTCCTCAGTAGAGACCTTTGGCCACCAAATTTCGGGGGGAGGTCTTCTTCTCAGAGAGCCTACATATCATGGGGGTTAGAAATATGGGTTTTGGAGGCAGACAGCCTCAAATTTGAGCGCTGGCTCCATCACTTACTTATAAACTATGTGATGTGGGCCAACTGATTTAATCTCCTTAAGCATCACTTTCTTTGGTTAACTAATAGGGCTTTTTGGATGTCTATAAGTATGTATAGAGCTTGTCCTGCCTACAGGATTAGGAACGCTGCCAGGTAAATCACAGTCTGCTATGCATCCCTCAGCATCACTTGTCCCAACTGGTGAGAAACACACAGGACAAGATGGTTGCTTTTTGGGGTCTCTATTGAGAGTCTCTGAGGTCAGCTGCTTCTAGCACTTAATGGCCATGCTCTTGGCACTCCAGTTTGCCACCGTGTCTGCTGATGGCTTTGTCTGAGTGCCTCTAAGATCCCAATCGATCTCCTTTTTTGCACAGTGCCTTGCTGAGTGGATTTCCTGAGCCTGGGTGTTTGCCTCTGTCTTGCAAAAGCCAGAGGGAAATATTCTCAGTGCTATTCTGCACCCAGCTCATTAGTCAACTTCAGGACTTCAAAAGACATGCTCTGTTTAAGTTTGCTGTTTTCTATACCTGACACATATATAAATGTGTTCAATGCACACTTCCTGTGCTTTGGCATGGCTTTAGAGGGGGCCTAATGGGGACCCAGTGCTTTCATGCTCTTTAGTCCATATTGCTTAATAGAACTGATACAAAGGCTAAGCAAAGAAGTGGTAGGTAGGGGTGGCATGTAATGTTACAATCATATGGCAAGTCTGAAAATGATCTCAAAGTTAATGACCCTAAATGGCCTTTTCATATACAACAAGCCCTCTTGAAAATGGTTTAACAGTTAACTTTCTAGAATCATTGACAACTCATATCTAACACTGCTCATTGTATAGTTCTGGGCAAACATAACATGATTCTCTTTGGATAACAGCCCGTGTACTTTACTGTTCATATACACTTTCCAAAATTTTCAGGTCTGGAAACACATAAAAAAAGTCAGGAAATCTCACCTGAACACACTTTCATGGGCAGACTCCTGGCCAATAATACTTCCTGTTATATAGGAAATACTCCTAATCTTAGCTTCATTTATAGTACTTTGGCTTTTCTACTGTCTAGTTATGAATCCAGTTTGGTTGCTTGTAACAGAAATGAAAAAGTGAAACACAGAAGTGACTTGAAGGTATCAGGAGTTTATTTTTTTCTCTTGTAAAATACATTTGGGGAAGGGTACTCAGCCTGGTAAGGAAGCTCCCTAGTACCATCAAAGACTTGGGATCCCTCTGGCTTTGTGTTCCACCATCTCTAGGGTATAACTATTGATCTTATGCTCTCAAGATGACTGCTGGAATGCCAGCCATCGAGTCCAAGTTCAGACTGAGAAAACTAGATGCATAAAGGGCAGTACATGTGTGGGAAGCCTTGTTTTAAGAGATTTTCTGAAGTTTCTCTCTGTCATTTCCATTCACTTCCCAACAATCATAATGCTTTCACATGATATCCTTTGTAAGGGATGTTGTAAGGGACGTTGGATGCATATTCAAATGGGCCCATTTCCTTCCTTAATAAAATTTGTATTTGTTCATAGGGAGAGAATGTCTGTTTGGTAGGCAAGTAGCAGTCTCTGACACAACAACCATCTTAGCTAGAATTTTCACTGATTCTTTGGTTAAAAAGTCATAAGGGGAAAATGGAAAAGTTAGTTAATCTTCTAATTATAAGCAGATTTAAAATATTTTGTAATAATAAAGAACCAATTAACCATACTTCAATCTACAACAATACATTTGAGAAGACATGTATTGGCCTTTCTTTGGTTTCCACACTCTCCTGAGCTCTTGTAATCCCCTGCCCATGGGGTCTCATTGGATTCATTTGTTCTCTTACAGATTTTCAGTGGAAGTCTGATCATGTTTTTATCTTATTATTAAGGAAGAAAGACATTTGGATGGGAAGATATTATGCAAGCATTAGGCCCCAAGCACAATGTCTAAATTCATTGTATTGTTTGCCGATACTGATGGCAGTAAGCTCAGTGGTGAAAAAGAAACAGGATGACTTGGGAGGAAAAGTCCAAAAGGGTGTAGTGCGGTGCTTTTCAATGATCTTTAATAGTAGAATTGTTTCTTCAACTGAAATCATCCCGAGGATGTTTCATTATATAACAGCATTTACCACGATGCGTTCTGCAGAGGGAAGCCGCTGCTAGTGAAAACTGACCATCTCAGAGCATCTATTACCTGCAAAGCATCATGAGAGTTGCTCTTCCTTAGTTTATTTCCTTTAAATTACACAGCTACTCATCGGGGGAGATCTTGCTTCCTCCCTTATAGAAGAACCTAAATCAAGTGTGTCCTTGATTTGAACTTGTATCTTCTCTCATTAATGTTTGCATTGAGTCGAACTTGGATTAGGTACTATATTAAAAACCCGGAATTCCAAACCCGATAAGGCCCGGGACCTGCCCTAAAGAGCTGTAGTGACTAACGCTGGTGAGTCCCACGTTCTTTTCTCAACACCCGTAGGTCTCAATCTTTGTTATGCATTAGAATTAATCTCAAGGAAGGAGGCAGTTGATTGAAACACAAATGCTGTGGCTCCCTTCCTGCTCCAGAGATCTTCTTGTGGCAGATCTGGGCTGGATTCCAGGCATCTGCATGTTAAACTCCCCCCCACCCCCAGCTCGCTCCGTGGCCCCAAGGCTGAGGGATGACCGCTTTACCCCGACTGGGGTTACCAATGTGCGCACCTGCCTTCCCAACCAGACCACCGCCTCTGGCTGAGTGGACACCAGCCCTCTTTTGCTCCTCGTACATTTGGTAGAGGATGGGTGCTCAAAACTATTTGCAGATTAAAATGTAAAAAGCAGACAGAACTCGTGTTGGGTTGAAGCGAGGAATTCAGTCACACCCCTGAAAACCCGAGTGTGTAACGGCACACACAAGAGGGGAGGGATTGTTCCAAGGGGGAAATCCCTGTGAGCAGTTCAGGGTCCAGCTGTGGTGGCCCACAAGCAGCCTCTGTCTTGTCTCCCTGCCCTTCACTCCTCTCTGGCTGATTTATTTTCATCCAGGCACTTAACACCTGCCTGCCCTGTACGGCTCACCCCCGACAACCCCTAGCAGAGGTTCCTCCAGAGTGGGATCGGGCCTACTGCTGGCTCCTCTGCCGCCAGCGCCTCCAACAGCCCCTGGCACGCCATGAAGGGAATGAACAAAGAATTATGTGATGGCCCGAGTCAGCAGCAGGAAGGAGGGAGGTTAGAGGGGATACAGGCCAGTCTTGAGTATTGCAGGGCTCAGGAGGCAAAATGCTAAGTTACTCCAACACTTAATTAGCTATTTTTATTAAGTGTCCCAGCCTCCTTCGGCTAATGGGTGTTTTGCTCCTTTTATCTCAAGAAAGATGGCAGAAGTTTGTGTCTTTTGGCTTTGATCACATTATTTCTGGGTTTTGTTACTTAATAAGGCAGAAGTTTAAATTAACATCATTCTCCGCTGCCTGTTTTGGGGTTAGCTGTACAGTATGGAGTGGTTTTGGCAGTTTTTCAATGGAGGAAAGAAAAGGAAACCTCTGTTTGGGAGCTGTGGGGAGGAAGGGGGGAGAGCCATTTACCTGAGCCCCTGGGGGCTCCATCTGCTTCCCAGAAAAGCTTTGCCGTGAAATCAAGTCCCTTGACCCTCCTAGGGGCTACAGTTTGGGGGCAGGTAGAAGCGGGGCAGGGCCAGATGCAGCCTGCAGTTGGCAGGGGGGCAAAGAGGAAGCACCAGAAGGCGAGGTCACAGTCGCTGCCGTGTTCGGGGCTCCCTCGTACTTTCCAACGTGGTCAAAGAGGCTGGCCAACTGAGCAAAAGCCACCTCCGCAAGTTCTCCTTAAAATGTGACTTTGCCCGGGCTCTGATGTGAGGTCCATACCAACAGGGTGGCATTTGTTTATTTTCCCCCATCCATTCACCCACTGCGAGGAGAGCTTGATGGTTTTCAGAGCACCGCAACGCTCGCTTGCTGCACATTTGGGTCACTTCAGCCAAAGGTTTGTTGCTGTATTAATTGGCCCCAAAGAAAACATTGCCTTCACTCAGACTGTTTGAATACCTCTTGTTGAATCATAGGCTTGACTCAAGTGTTATTAATTCAAGAATCAAAATGCCTTTTGTCCATATCAGATAAACGTTGCCATAGCAAGTGGAGTGTAAACAGATCCGTTCAAGCCACAACAACCTATAGAAGCCCACAGACAAAGGAGGACCCGTCTCGCCTTCGCAGAAACCCTGAAGTTGCATTAACTGTCACCCGTTAGCCTGGTGTACTGCCACATGACCCATGTGCTGACGAATGGATCCTGGGACCCACCGATCCAGGGAGAAGCCTTTATCGTTGGTGGGTTTTATCAAATTTGAACAGCCAGTGGAACATCTGGCTTTAATACTGATAGAAAACTGTAGGATTGGGGCTGTTCTCTGGCCTTGCATACTTTCCATCCTCTGTATCAGCGTCTGTTGTCAGTGATTTGATGAAGTTAAATGGACTGCATTTGACTCTTTGAGCATAAGAAAAATTGCAGAATGCATGCTCCCCTCTCTCAGCCTTTTGGAACATTCAGAATAAGTATGCAATGGGTTGGTTTGGGTCATGAGCAGGAGAATTTAAGGAGGAAAGGGAATAAACAGAACCTTCCAAAGCCTCATCTCAGATGAGCACCCCTTTCACCCCACAATCAAAGAGGGTGTATAGTTAAGCAGCACTGGTGATGTCACTGAACCAGTACCAACCTGGTGCGATTGCAGCCAGACGAAAAAAAAATCATAATGGCAAGAGAGGGGCCCATGAGTGAAATGAGTTTGCAGGGTCTTTTGATGTCAGCCTTCCCCGGAGGACCTTGTCAATCTCCCGACCCTGTGCAAGGGGGTGTTGTCTGGCACAACTGGCGATCGCGGCGCAGAAAATGACAAGACCCAAGTGAGGATGGAGATTGAATTCACACCTCATCACATCCATAAAGGGCAATGCTTCAAGGTCAGCGTTTAGGTGAGTCAAAGGCACGGCGTTTGGCCGAGGGCCTCAGCGGCTGCGCTCCAGGCCGGCTGCCGGGTTTGGGTGCCTACTGTGTTTCCTGAAAGATGCCTCCCTGACTTCTGAGAGGGGAAAATTGAAACAGTGATTGCAAGTACGTCAGTGATGGGAAAATAGGTTTGGAGAAGACCAAATTATTCTCATCTGGGGGTGAGAGGTTTCCCTTGGTATTTTCCCCGAGCATCGCTACAGGCCGCACACCAAGCGGTCTCGGGGCTCCCAGCTGCTGTCCAACGGGGCAGCACCGCCTGCCCCCTGGGAAGGACACATGTATGCATTTTGGTCGCAGAATGCCCTGCCATGTCAGGGGACACCTGCACTGTGGAGGTCACCCAACCTGCCTGCTTCATCTCCACGATGAGCCCACGAGGGCCTGAGAGGTAGTGAGCTTCCCAGCGTCAAGGGGAGAGCAGGAGGCTGCGACAGGAGCCCAAGCACCCTTTCCTAATTCCTAGCTCGGTGCTCCGCTGCCCTCCACAAACAATCACTCATTGGACACCTGCACATGCCTGGTACCGTGCGTGTTGCGGAGCAGGAAGCACATGTAGCACAGGAAATGGTAACATACAAGGTTTACCTCCAGGCAGGATCGTTCCCATTTTGTGGATGATTAAAGTGAGGCATAGGGTGGAAGGTACAGCGGCTCTGTGAGCACCAGAGGGAGCAGGTGGTTCCCCGGGGGGACCTGGGAAAGGCCGACCGCAGAGCTGTTTAAGTTGCTTCTCAGAAAATGGCTAGGATTGATGGGAAGAAGCTGAAAGGGAGCAGGGTTTCATGTTGAGAAATAGCATGAAGAATGTCATAGATTCTGGAAGCCCACATTAATAAAGATTTGAGTGTTGTTGTTGTTGTTGTTTTTTAAAGTGAACAGCCTGAGTCTATTTTCTTTCCAAGTATTTCTACAAGATCTAACCCAAAGAAGTTGAAATTTATTATCCTGGAAGTTTCTTCTCATTCTATATAATTGAACTTGATTTCTCTGCTTTGGAGAAGCAAAGCAAACAAAATGAAATAAGACCCACGATAGTAAAAATAGGTTTTGTGTCTGTATTTGTGAATAAACTAGACAATTTCAATATAATAACACAAGAAAACAATAAAAAAGTAAGTGAGAAAATTAGGATGAGGAAAAGAAAGAATAAAAAAGGGCAGCTCTGGTGGTGTAACGGTTTAGCGCCGCTTTCAGCCCAGGGTGTGATCCTGGAGACCCCGGATCGAGTCCCACGTCAGGCTCCCAGCATGGAGCCTGCTTCTCTCTCTCTCTCTCTCTCTCTCTCTCTGTCTGTCTCTCTCTCAAATAAATAAATAAATAAATAAATAAATAAATAAATAAACTTAAAAAAAGAAAGAATAAAAAAATTAGGTGAAATAATAGAAGAGTAGAACAATGGTTTTTAGGAAGTTTAATTCAAAAGTTCTAATAATTTTTGTCCAAATGAAGCCTTTCTTTGAAGAGTAACAGATAAAGAGTACCTGAGAGACTCAGTTGGTTAAGCATCTGACTCTTGATGTCCACTCAGGTCAAGATTTCAGGGTCATGAGATCGAGCCCCGGCTCTGGCTCTGCACTGGGTATAGAGTCTGCTGGAGCTTCTCACTTTCTCTCTCCTTCTGTCCATCCCTCTACTCCACACACCGTGCATGTGCATTCTCTCACTCTCACTCTCTCGAAAAAAAAAAAATAATAATAAAATAAATAAAAAATAAAAAACCAACAGAGAAGAGAGAACTGGAGCCTCCTCCCTCAGCCTAATCTTCACACCAACACACACATGCACACATGCATGCATGCACACATCCAGGTACCTGCAGAGGCTGCATGCAAGACCCCTGGCTCCTAGATTAGAGTACGCACTCAGTGGTGAGCTTGAGGTGATGCTTTTCCAGTGTTGTAGCCCTATGTATGTGCATTGCTTTCCTCCTAACTACACTGGACACCCTCATCGTCACTCCAATGCCTCCACGAGTGTGAGAGTACATGCACATGCGTGTGTGTGCACACACATTTGTGCACACACATACATTTGCGCTCTGTAATTTATTGACCATGATTAGTACTGCTGCCATGATTCCTTTTCTACCTTCTGGCACAAAAATAAATATCATGAAGAGCGAATGAATTCATCCCAAAAATAATTAGTAATTTCTACGTGTCCTGTTCCAGGATTCAATGAGGATAATTCATTTTGTATCTTATAATGAGGGGGAGTCTAGTTTGGCATTTCTGAAACCTCATTATTCTACAGTCAAAAAGTTTGGGCAACACCCTGTTGCAGACTGAATGTGTCCCCCCCAGAAACTCATGTTGAAGCCCTAACCCCCAGTGGGATGGTATAAGAAGGTGAGGCCTTTGGGAGATAATGGGGTTTCATGAGAACATGAGCATGGAGACCCCATAATGGTATTAGTGTCCTAAAGAAGAAAAGAAAGAGACACCAGAGTCTCTCTCTCCCTGATGTGGGGACACAGCAAGATGGCAGCCAGTTGCAAGCTAGGAAGAGAGCTCTCACCAAAATCCAATCATGCTGGAACCCTGATCTTAGACTCCTAGCATCCAAAACTATGAGAAATAAATTTCTGTTGTTTAAGCCCCCTCCTATCCTACTGTTGTCCTGTTATGGCAACCTCAGCTAAGATACCCCCTGTCATCCATTCCTGTCTTTGAGCTCCATAAACACAGAAAATCAAAGACTCCTAGTCTTAAAGAATCTGTTTTTAGTAAATTGAACACCAATAAAAAAATAAATTAAAAAAAAAAGAAAGATACAAGAAAAAAAAAAGAATCTGTTTAATCTTTCTTTAAAAATGATTTTATTTTTTAAAGATTTATTTATTTATTTATTTTAGGGAGAGAGAGAGAGAAAGTGAGGAGGGACAGAGGGAGAGGGACAAGCAGACTCCCTCCTGAGCATGGTGCTGGGCGTGAGCTCAATCTCATGACCCTAAGATCATGACCTAAGACCAAATCAAGAGTTGGATGCCCAACCGACTGAGATACCCAGATGCCTCTTAAGATTTTATTTTATTTATTTATTTTTATTTTTTAAAGATTTTATTTATTTATTCATGAGATACACACACACACACACACACACACACACACAGATAGAGAGAGACAGAGACACAGGCAGAGGGAGAATCAGGCCCCATGGAGGGAGCCCGTTGTGGGACTCGATGCGGGGACTCCAGGCTCATGCCCTGAGCCAATGTCAGGTACTAAACCGCTGAGCCACCCAGGATGCCCAGATTTTATTTTTAAGTAATCTCTACACCCAATGTAGAGCTCAAACTCACAACCCTGAGATCAAGAGTTCCATGCTCCACTGATTTAGCCAGTCAGGGGCCCCTCCCTGATCAAGCTTTTTAAACTCTGTATTTCCAAACTCATTCTAAAGAAAACCCTGATTTTTCCCTCCCCATAGACTAGCAGTTACCTTGCGGGAAACCAGGATTCTGTAGAGTCCACTGGGTGGTTACGTATCATTGGACACTTTGAGAAAAGAATGGAGCCTACAATTGAGCTCCAGAGCCTGAACTCCACACCCAGCATGGCCCAGGGACAATATTCTTAATGACTTTTGGTTCCTTGCCTCTCTCTGTCTCAGTGTATCCATCTGAAAACTGGGAAATTGCTCCCGTTCAGTACACCATAAGGAAATTTCGGAAATAGCCTACCACTCATGGAAGAGATGTGCTATTCTATCCAGAGGCATCTTAGTGTCTTGCATTTGGTTCAGGGGGTGAATATTTATATATAATCATCGTAGTGATATTTTATCCTCTTCAGGAAGAGGAAAGTGGTTGAGTGTTGCTTTGTGTCTATATGAAATATCTTGGTTATAATCACTTTTATTTTTTTAATCAATAAACTAGAGGAAAGGGAAATGGAACTTTATTTAGTTATCGAAGTTCCTAATTAGGTTCTTAATGGCAGAAACATCTCACAATGTTCCAGAGTTTCACTTGGCACAGAGGCAGGTCACTCGGACTCTTTTTTTAAATGTTAGGTCAAGATATTGGGTTGGACACCTCAGGAAAACAAACTTCCTTATGAGAGCTCAGAGCTAGAAAAACAAGGAGAAAAGGCACTCCCTGTGGAACTCTGGTGTAGGCATTTCCTATGGGAGCTGAGATTCGCGGAAAAAAAATAGAAGGTAGCAAGTTTTGGCAGTCTATACACCAAAGAGGGCGGACCCATGTAAAAGTTGTGCTCTTCAACAACTAAAAGAGAGGTTTGAAGCATAGGTAAAGGTCCTGGGTTAATCTGCTTTACCAAACACTGCAAGTTAGAGGACTCTTCCTGATTTCTGTGCCTCCGTCGGGTACCATAATTTAATCTAGTTGGTGGCACCAGACGCTGGTAACCGCAGCCAGCCATTATGGGCAGGGGTTCCAAACATATGGCCTGTGCATTGCATCCCCATCTTCTTCCCTCCATGAATTATTTTTATATTGGATGCCAACCTCGAAAATGCATGAATCTTGCTGCACACTGCCAGCCTGTTACCAGCCAGCCCCCCTCCTTCCCCTCCCCCGCCACATCAAGGCTCCCCTTACCCTCCGAGGCCAGAATCGCGCGCTGAGCACCAGCCAGGCGGCTCCCAAGTGCGGGCTGCTGGCACCAGAGGCCCACCCTTTCCGTCTCTAACTGAAACCCACCACCCAGCGCACCCCGGGTTCCCCCAGCAATTGTGCTCGCTTTCCCCGGTGCAGCTCTCTGCTGGGCTGCTGTTAGAGCCACACGGTGACCTGCAGATCTAAGGGAAAAAACAGATGTCCCAATAAATTTTTGTCAAAACGTAATTACCTCGGGATTAGAAAACCACATGGGGGTGGGGAGGGAAAGGAACAGATGTATTACTTTCAAATATGCAATCATTATTCTGCAGAAGTTTAAATAATCAAGGGGTTTAAGTGATGCCAGTTGAGAGTGTCCCCCCCTCCCTGTAGCTTGGTCCCCTCCCTTTACCTTCAGCTCCGGGCGGCTTGGGAGCCTCTCCTGTTCGTTTTGCACTTAATGGTGCTCCGAGCAGGAGGGGAGCATGTTGCACAAAAGTATCATCCTGAGTGCTTTTTCATAAATAAATCTCGGCAAATATGACAGGCTATCTTTCCCCCAGGAACCTGGCCAAGTCTTTTCTTCCTCTCCCGCCGACAAAATATGATAAACTATGAATTTTCCCAGTAACCATAAAAGATTCTCAGTTTCGTGATTTGAACTGTGAAGGTGCAGGTCAAGGTAGTATATCTAGCAGGAATTCTTGCGGGGAAAATCTTTTCTCTGTTTTCTGTTTTCATGTTTTGTCAAGTTGAAGGGAGCGCTGGGTCCCGATTGAAGATTCATTGGGTTGTTAGCTGGTTGTCACAGGCCTCTTAAGGTGAGATGTTAATCTCTTTTAAGTCTGCGCCTAGGGCCTAAATGAGGGATCCCACTGGATGGGGAGCCGGAGGCCCCAAGAGGTCTAAGTTCAAGGATCCGTTGTGGCTGCAGGTCGGTTGGTGGCTTGCATCCCCGTTGGAAGGAGGGCGGTGAGATCTTAAAGTCAGGGCCCTCCAGCGCGTCCTCAAAACAACTGTCCCTGGAGCAGGGGCTGAGCAACTCCTTTGCGCTCTTGGATTATGAAAATTCTAGGGACGATTTTATGGCTTTCATCTTTATAGAAAAAATGGTTATTACCTATAACATGTAAATTGGTATTCAGAATAGTTACCAGTTATCAAGAGTCTGCTCGAGCAGAGGTGGTGCAAGTCCTTTACCTGTAAACTCCTGATTCTCCCAGAGGGCTTGCAAAGGAGACCCTGTGCCTCCACTTTAGAGATGGGGTAATTGGGGTACAAATCGGTTAGATAACATGTCATATTCCCAAAGCTGCTAAGTGACAGAACCCAGATTTGAATCTATGTGTAAACGTCTAAAAAGACTTAATCGATCCATTGTCTTGTTAGGCCTCAGGCATCTTGACCTTGCATATAGTGTAATTAAATATGCTCTGGAAATGGAAATAAACCAAAAAACAGCTCATGTTATGCCAACCTGGCCACGATTTACACATTTTCCACGTGAAGAACTCATTTGTTTTGTTTTGTTTTGTTTTGTTTTTTTTGAAGAACTCATTTGTAATAGAGCTATTATATGTCCCATTGCTGACAGTTGACTAATTATAAGTAGGGCTTGTGGTATCTTACAATTCTTGCCCATTACAAGTACCCAAAGCTAACCGCACATCCTTAGACATGAAAGAGTTAAAAAGGAAATCCTCAGCAAGCCAGTAGGCAGAGGAGTGTTGATTCCAGCTGCTTCAGGGGGATATCTGATAGAGGGAGTCAGTCAGGAAACAGCCACAGGAAAAGGAATTTTGAAAAATGGGGGTGTCTTCCTGTTAGCCATCAACCTGAAAGTAGTCTTTCCCTACTTAAATCCAGAGAGTTTTATAAAACTCCAGGCAGCATGGATAAAGGGGCATAATGCAGAGAGAAGTAAAAGAACCCATTTACCCTGGATGAAGTGGCCCCTTTGGAGATTCTAGCAAGATGTAGATTCACAAATTAGCAAATAGGGGAAATCACAGTCCTTGTAGTTGGGGTGGAGTAAAAATCTGAAATTGGTTAATAGCCCTTATTTCAAGAAAGGAGGAGTCCAGTATGAGACTTTGCCACAAAGTTGACCAAAGGGCAATGTACAACTATCAACATGAAAAAAAGGAGAGAGCCTTGGCCAGTACTGGGACAAGACCTGCCCACTGACAAAGACTCTTGTGGATCAGACCGAGTTGCCTTTTTTTTTTTTTTTTTAAGATTTATTTATTTATTCATGAGAGACACAGACTGAGAGAGGCAGAGACACAGGTAGAGGGAGAAGCAGGCTCCATGCAGGGAGCCCCATGCTAGACTCGATCCCGGATCCGGGGATCACAACCTGAGCTGAAGGCAGGCGCCCAACTCCTGAGCCACCCAAGCGTCCCAGACCAAGTTGTCTTTTGGACTAGGCCTTGACAATGGGCTCTGTCCTTGCTCTGTTTGGTCCAGTTTTAGGAAGATTCCTGATCAGATCATTAAGGAAAATCTCCTACCATTGATGAAATATCAGTATCTAATGAAATTCCTCATCTCCCACCATAGTTATCATCACTCTGCCTGCGTTTAGCAAGAGTCCTGATGAGTAGATCTTGCAAGAATCCCCCAGCCTCAGTGTTTCCTCTTAATAATTTTCTATCCACTGCCCCCACCCTGCCCCTTGGCTATCAATCTCCACTTGTCCTTGTATGTGGAGCATCCTCCCCCCCCCCACCACACCTCATGTCAAACCCCCACTGGAGTAGTTTCTCTTGAAATCTTTCCTGGAAGTCTTCCTTATGGTCTTTAATGAGTATCTGAAGAATGAATTTTTAATTAGTTCCTTAGAATTATAAGCTGTATAGGGAAATGGAAAGTAAAAGGCATTCACAAGATTCAGCTTGTGTAAAATTTTCCTCCAGCCAAACATTAACACTAACATATTTCTCATCAATGTCTGGATTAGTCTGCCTCTTATATGATCCAGCAATAACATGCAAAATTCAATAGGAATTGATTGCAAAATTAAATAAAAAACTTTGCAAGTAGGTATTGGATGTCATGAATGTAATGTTGAAGAATCACTCTAATCACAACATTTGAGCATCACACAGCTTTAGATCAGTTAACATTTGAAGAAAATAGAAAATCAGCAAAAAGGTGATATAGTAGGTATGTTGGAAAACAATTACTTAAATGTCAAAGGGATAAGAGAAGCTCTTAGAAGAATCGATAAAGCTCCTTCATGTTTTTCTATAAATGACTCTCCTTATGATCATTTCACTAAAGTCAAATGTGAAGGAAAGGATGTTATAGCAAGTAACTACACAATTTTGTTGAGAAATGATGCTCTGGAACTCCAAGAGTTGATCCTTTAAGAATTAACAGAGCAGGGGCTCCAGGGTAGCTCAGTTGGTTGGGTGTCTGACTCTTGATTTTTGGCTCAGGTCGTGATCTTGGGGTCATAGGATCAAGCCCCACATGGGGCTCCATGCTCAGCAGAGAGTCTGCTTCAGGATTCTCTCTCTCCTTCTCTCTCTCTGGCCGCCTCTCTCCCACACTCAGTCTCTCTCTCTCAAATAAATAAATAAAGCTTAAAAAAAGACTTAACAGATCATTAACTGAACTGAGACAAACTTCTCTTCATAATTTTAAATTTCAGTCTGTCCTTGTTTGCGGTGTAATTTATTTTCAGTGAATTTTCCACTGTAAAGTATTCTCACATAATGAGACACATATATTTTAGCTGGCTATGCTTCGTTCTTTAGTGTGGCATCAGCCTTTGTCAATTGGTCCTTTCTGTTGCTTTTATGAAGGCATAAGTTAAAATAATTCCTTCATGTGTTCTTAAGAAGGACTTGAATACAAAATTAAATTGGATACTTATTAGGCACCTGGGTGGCTCAGTGGTTGAACGTCTGCCTTTGGGTAAGGTCATGATCCCTGGGTCCCAGGATTGAGTCCCATATTGGGCTCCCTACAGGGAGCTTGTTTCTCCCTCTGTCTATGTCTCTGCTTCTCTCTCTGTGCCTCTCATGAATAAATAAATAAAATCTTTTAAAAAAACTGGATACTGTAGAGAAGTCTTGAGTGATTTCCAGGGAATTCAGAGAAAAAAAAGATAAAGAGATTAAAACAACTAAAGCAGATATGAAAGACATAGAAGACAAGGAAGACAATTCAGCAAAGCGCTGTCTCTTGTTTCTAAAGTTGAGAACACGGCAAATAGAAAAGTGTTTATAAATGTAATAAAAGAATATTTCTTCTAAAGAGCATCCCATTTGTCAACAGAAATTTGGTGTCACATGTAATATGACAATTTGAAAGCAGTGGATAAGCATCTATCGACCTTGGGGGAAAGAATCTTATCAGGCCAGATGTTGTCATTCAGATATAAAGATTAGTCCAGACATCCTCAAGTATGAACAGTCAGTAGACATAGGACCCAACAGTCCTTCTTGAAAAAAGCACTTGCTAGAAAATCACTCCAAACAAGATGAGTCAAACTAAAGAATTTGGGAATAAACAAGCTCTGGTGAAAAATGGCGATAAACACTGCGTTCATCTAAATACGAAACTGAGATGAGCCAGACAAGAGAAGAGCAGTCACAGAAAGGAGTATGGATGTTTTAGACACTGACCCAATACAAGAAGAAAAGCAGCAAAATATTAAGTGACAGAATAATGGGAGGTGAGAGGAAGTATACAGTGATGATACAACTCACTTTAGGTTTCAAAGCAGAGTTGACTGACATGGTCTACAATGGAAATCTATAGTTGTTAAAAGGGTCCCAAAGTCTTCATCATTTCAAACATCTCTTCTGTTTGTCTCAGAGGACTCTGTTAGCAATTATGTCGCTTGTGGTAAAGACATATTTCATCTGATGGTCTGCAGTTGATTTTATTTCACTATCGATACATGGGATAATGTTAATGGATGGTCCAATCCCCCTCCTATGGGTAACTACAATTGAGTGCATGAGAACATTACACACCACTCCAGACCCCTGCCACTGAGAGGAACATTCAGGTCAGAGATGAATCCAGCTCTGGTTCACACTGGTTAACTACCTCAAATAAACTTTTAGTTACAAGAAGAGGCATGAAAACTCAACTCTATCCTGTCTGCTGTCTTTCTCTGCTATTCCTTAACTGATGTCTAATGAAGTCCGGTTTAGTCAAGGATACAAACAAGGGGAATTTAATCTATATATTTTGGGGTTGATCCTTTGACACTTAAGGCCTCAAGCAGAATCCACCAGCTATTTTTAAGACTGCTCTAACAAACTCCTAGAGCTTTTTCAAAAATAACATTCACATTACATTTTCTAAGTGGTACCATAGATGAGTATGAAAGGACATGTGTTTGGATCAATACTTTGTTCTAGACCACTTGAGAAATTTTCAGCTTTGAGCAATGAAGGCTCAAAAAATATACTGGGTCTGCTTTTTCCTTCTAAAATCTTTTCCTAAAAGCACACTTTCTTGCCCCTTTACTTTGCCAGAGTCTGATTTTTGGGTGTTCTCACCAATTTGCACTATAAAAAAAATTAAAAGAAAGATATATTTTCCCAGTGAGCTCTCTCTTGGAGATTTTTTACTCGATGGAGCTTGGGGAATCTTTTTTCCTAGATTAAAAATCTTGAAGGCATGTTTCCAAAATTACACTCTTTGGAACCTGATTAAATTAGTTTGGGTAAAACCTTCTTTAATTATCAGGAAAAATAGTAAGAGTAAATGACAATGGCATTGCTAAGTCTTAAAGTGGCTGCATATGGAAATGAGATCGAGGTCACCATCGGGTTTGGGTACCTTCTGTCATCACACTTCCTCACAGGTAAGAACTGCTTAGTCCTTTGTCCATTCACTAGAGTACAAGAAGATCATAGACTTGAACTTGCCTTAGCCTTTGCTGGAGACTGGCCTCAGGAGAGAAATGAAGAGAAAGTTTCCAAGAGGATTCAAAATGCAAATGTCATTGCCACCTATTTCCGAGTAAGTCCTGAAGGAAGGAACACTTACTAGATGAAGCTTTTTTTGGCCAGTGCTTAAAAGTGTCTACTGACACATTTCCTACTGAAGTATGATTCATTTTGAAATTTTAAGAACTGGATTTGATGGCACGAAATCGGGACCATTCTGTAAGGGCTGCTGTGTACTTTGTGTGGCTGTTTCTCGGTAATAACATCTTGGTTATGATACCAGCCCGACTATCTACTTTCTTATCACCATCTAGACAGATTTTTACATTTGGATTTTATGAAGCCAATAAAAGGATGTTTAGAGAAGACAGAACTTACACTCTGCAACATCCCTTAGGTTGAATTTATTGAACATGTACAAGAACCACAAAATGAATCAGCTCTACAGCAGATTCTAGTAATATCCAGTTGTATTAAACCCCTCATGCTTGATTGTCATCTGAGCTACAAACATTTGATTTCTTTGGTTTCAAGGTCATTCTAGATTAATACTAATTTATGAACTATCAATCACCTGCACCTTTTATTTATTTTTATTTTTTATTTTTTTAAGAAGATTTTATTTACGAGAGAGAGAGAGCAAGGGAGAGAGCACAAGCCAGGCAGAGGGGCAGAGGGAGAGGGGCAGCAGACTCCCAGAGGAACAGGGACACCGCTGGGATCATGACCTGAACTCAAGGCAGACCCTCGACTGACTGAGGCATCCAGACGCCCCTCCTGCAGGAGGCTTTTTAAAGCCTAATATCCAGATAATCCTCCCTCCTTGGGCATTCTGAATGCCTCAAGTCTTATATTTGCACATCGTCTGTTTTGCAAAATGGTTGTGGCTGTTGTCTTATGTTGTTTTCTTTCTGTGCTCTCTTATTGTTCAGAACTGAAGATTCTACCTATTAACATTAATGAGAAAATGTTAATAAGCACCATGGTTTCAAAATGGGTCCTTTGTGATTCCAAGATGAGGGGCTACTATTAACAACAACACAACAAACCCGTAATAGTCCACTCATTTTCCAGTAGCTCTTTCTCATGCATTAATTTGACTGAACTTAAACTAAAAAGACCTGGGTTATTACTATCACCATTTAACAGGTGAGAAAATTGAGGCTTGGAGATCAGAAGTCATTTGCTTTTAGCAAAGTAGAATTATAAAATGTAACTGTAGATTGAGTCATTCCTATACTTGCTTTTCATATTAATACTCTAATAAGTTACTTTTTCAGAAGTGAACAACAAGATGATAGTAGAGATTTTCAAATCTAATTCACAGGTTAGAACTTGGGTTAGGATCAGTTGGCAATTTGTAACCCAATTGGAATGAACCGAAGTTCTGCATATTGAGATCTCACCTCCTCATCTTTCTCCTCCACGATCCTAGCCTCGCCCTGGTACTTGCCCACTCTGCTAGAATGTGGAACTTCAGCAATGTTTTTCATGAGATGCAAATTGTGCCTTCCAAGCTGTATTAGGATTTCTGCTTGGACTCTAGTGCCTCTAGGAAAGAACAATGGTGGATGAACATTTGTAAAGTGATCATTCTTAAAGGGTCTGATTGAAAAGCCATTCCAAATGTCTCTAAATAAACAAACATTGAATCAATATATCACGATACTAATATTCTAGGAGAGAGGAGGCAAATAATTTAATTAGACATACAAAGGACAACACAATGGTTCAAGTGATTGTTTTCTGAAACCATTTATGTAACAGATCTCGTTAGGCATATTTGATACTCTGCTATTTGAGAAAGTTACGAAGAGTAAAAGTTTAGATATACCTTTTTATAAGACATAAAGTACAATATAATCAGTTGGTGTATTTATGTTGTATTCTCACCAAAGACCCTAGGTCTTTTTCAGTTATTCCACTAATGAGCCTCCCACACTCTCATTCTATCATTTTGTCTTATTTAGACTTCTATATAACACAGGCTTTGAAATAGCACAAAATAGTATTAATATTATGTGTTGGTTGCAAAGGGATAAAAGCTATTTGTCTCAAAGCTGTCTGTGTTCTACTTCCTGATTGCTAAGGTCTATGAGAACCCAAGAATTGGAATATTATTGGGATAGACAGAGAAATCTGGGTTCTAGACCCATTCCTACTTGACTGTAGGACTTGTGCATGCAATTAGTGTTTCCAGGCCTCAGTTTCCTCTTCTGTAAAAGGAGAAGCTTCAACTAGATTAACTCTGGTGTCTGTAGCACCAATACTTTTTTTTTTTTTTTTTTGCCTTCAACACTCAAAGAATCTAATGGCAACATCTGGAATTGATTCGTGAAGGAAAGCCTAATCATTCCATTTGTCCCCACTCCCTTTAGCCTCAAACTACTATAACTTTTCATAGTCACAGAATATCCCTTCTCAGATGATACCATAAATTCAGAAGATTACACCGGGCTTCTCTATAACTTTTCTCTAATGGGCTAAAGGAAATTACTCCAGTTGAATTGGCATGCTTGCAAATGACTGATCTGTGAAAGCAGTGGATTTCACACACTCTATTTTCTTTAAAAAATATATCTTAAAGGGCCTATAGCCTACTTAAGCCCCCTTGGAACAATTTCACTTGTTTATAAGGCAAAGGAAAATTGCTTCTTTGTTAAGTCTGGAGGGAGAACATTTTAAATGTCACAAAGTGAATGTCTTCTGGGAAAATAGTCTAAAAGCTTATCCTATAAGGTGAAGAAGGGTGCATTTTGACCAAAACTGGGGCAATTCTCAAAGTTGAAGTTTCCTTTGATAATTTTTAGAAATTGTATTTTTAAAATTTTAAATGTTTAAAAGAAGATTTTATTTATTTTTTCATGAGAAACACAGAGAAAGAGGCAGAGACATAGACAGAGGGAGAAGCAGGCTCCTTGAGGCAGCCCGATGTGGGACTTCATCCTGGGACTTGGGAATCATGCCCTGAGCCAAAGGCAGATGCTCAACCACTGAACCACCCAGGTGTCCCATTAAGTTTTAATTTTGAAATAAGTACACACTCACAGAAAGTTGCCAAGAAATATCTAGGAGGACACAAATTTTTCATATGGGTTTCCCATAGACTGTCTAACATATCTATTATAGATACAACAAAAAAGTGGGTATAAATACAAATACATACAAGAGCAAGGAACCTAAAAATGTGACATATAATATATGCTTAATTGTGTTACATAAAAATAGAAGTCATAACGTTAAATCTAGTTGAAGTAGTAGTTGAAGACCATTTTAAGAATAAATGATTGATGAAAGTCAACTAATAAATAAGGAAGGACTTCAGTATTTAAGGATTAGAAAGATTTCAGAAAGAAAATATATAAAACAGTTATGTGCCCTGAGAATTCTAAATTTAAAATACATCTTGAGTCTATTATAAAGAAACTAAAAAGAGAAACAAATGAAAACATTATTAAAAAGTCATAAGAAAAAGAATTAAGAACTGTTACTTTAGAAATTATCCAGCAAACCACAATGACTAGTCACATAAAGTCAGATAAATATGCAGCAAATTGTTAACAGTGGTTTCCTTTGGATGATGATACTTCAATGAGTCTAACTTCCTATGTTATGTGCTTCTACAATGTTCCAATTTTATTATAAAAAGCAAATCATATTCTTGTTATCAAAGCAAAAGAGAATTTAATGAAGAATTTTATACTAACTTTTCCACTTTATTAGCTTTATAACTTGGCTAAATGGCTCTTTGGCATGCCCCCCGAATGCTGACATCGTATTAGAGCACAATGTCAAAACCAGGAGATTGATATTGGTCCAAGACACAGATCTTACTCAGATTTCACTACTCATGTGCTTATTTGCATGTGTGTTCAAGGTAATTATATCATATGTATGAAATGAAAATGTATTCTTAAAATAAAAAGATTAACCAAATTTGTATTTAGGGGTTACACAAAACTTAATATAGTATTTCTCTCATATCAATTTCTCCTATAGGAGCTCTGCTTCTAATAATACTTAAATCTCTCATAGCAGATCAAACTTTCAAGTGAGAACAACCAGAGAAGCTATACGAAATTAAAAACAAATCTGTTTTAAGGCCTCATGAACTACCAAGACAGCCAGGAATTGAGAGTCCAAAATCCTGTAAAGAAGGGAAACATATTGAGGTATGGTTGGTATTTTAGGCAACTTTTCCCCCTTGATTTATAAGGGGTGTGGGTTGATAGGCACGGAAGCCAAACATGGAGCATCTGTTAAGGGTGAGAGATGTTGATAAGAGCTTCATTCCTCTCGTAGCTTGTAAGACAAAAATTGAAATCCAAGGCTATGAAGATAGCCAGGAATCGAAGTGCCAAGTCCCTCAGAACACAGAATTGCCAAGGAATCAAACAGAACTCTCAGTTGTCTTAAGGTGATGCAGAAATAAAAATTCAAGTTCAGGTTCTGCCAAGGAAGACAGGTCACTGGTGAATACCCAGGGCTTTCAGCTGGGACACTGGAAGGTCTACGCCCTGGCAGTAAAGTCAAACTGGAAACAAGTGAAGCCCCCCAAATAAAGAAATCTAGTCATGTTTGATTGGACAAAGGTGGTATACCCTGTTCTATCTGTTTGACAAAAATTAAAGATGCATCTAGGTCCTGTACAATTTTTAACATGCAAGTTTTGACATTTAAGCAACACCAGATATGTCGTGAAACAAGTCCAAATGAAACCAGGAATAAAAACAGCCAGGAAAGGGGTGCCTTGGTGGTTCAAGGGGTTAAGCATCTGACTCTTGATTTCAGCTCAAGTCTTGATCTCAGGGTCGTGAGATCCAGCCCTGCCTCAGGGCTGAGTGTGGAATCTGCTAAATGATCTTTCTCTCTCCCTCTGCCCCTCCTACCCCTGGTCACTTTTGCTCTCATTCTCTCTCTCTCAAAAACAAAACAAAACAAAACAAGTGAAACAAACCCCTCCAACCAACCAACCAACCAACCAACCAACCAACCAAACAAACAAAAACAGCCAGTAAAAATGAACCTACAGTTATGGGCTTTAAAGTAGCTACAATAAGCATATTAAAAAATTAGATGAGATTATGAATACTTTCAACAGTAAAATCTATAGAAGAAATAAAATAGAAGTTCTGGAAGTGAAATCACAGCAACTGCAATGAACTTGGAAGACAGATTTAACAGCAGATTGGATGTAACCCATTTTTATTAAAAGGTATCCAGACTTTTCCAAAGCTGATGAAAGATACTAAACTCAAAATCCAAAAGGCATTTTTTTACCCCAAGCAGATAAATGCAAAAAAAAAAAAAAAAAAAAAAAAATCCATTAAGTCACATCCTAGTAAAACTAATGAGACCCAAAGACACAGGGAAAAATCCTGTAGGCAGCCAATAAAAAGACACATTCTCTGCAAAGGAACAAGTCTGACATGGATGAAAGCCAAAAGACAATACATCTTTGAAGTGCTGGAAGAAAATAGCTTTCTACCTAGGATGCTATACACCTAGCAAATATTTTTTTCTTCAAGAGTAAAGGTAAAATAAAGAAATTTCCTGACAAAAATTTTAAAAATCTTTTGCTAGTAGTCCCATGCTGTAGGAAATACTAGAAGTAGTTTTTCAGTGAGAGGACATATATTCCCACATGGAAAAATGGAGATACAGGAAGTAAAGAAGAGCAACAGAAAGGGTAAATACCTGAGTAAACTTTTTTTTTATGTAAATTTTATAAAATATGGGTGAATGTCTTTGGGATTTAAACTTTGTGAAGAGTGAAACCACATGAGCACAATAACAAAAAACTGCAAGGAGGGCAAATTTGGTGAAAGTGTTTCCATTGCTTGGAAAAGGTCAAAAATATTAATTTATTCTGGATGCTGTAAATACAGGGCATGTAGTCTATAAGATAACCACTTTAAAAAGAGTAGAAGAATACAAAACCAAAAAACTAATAAAGGGAAAAATGCTTAATAAAATATTTAATCCAAAAAAAAGGTAAGAAGGACTGAAGAAAAAAATATAGAATAGGCAGAAAAAAGAAAATGAAGAGTTAGACAACAGATTCAAACCTGAATAAGTGGATGGAACTCCAGCAATAAAAGAAAATATGTGAGATTGCATTTAAAAACATCAGTTTCATCTCATTAATTCTGCTTTCTCATCCTTTTGTCATAGCTTTGCAAACCTGGACTCTCCTTTCTTCCTAATTTTCAAGAGAACATCCTCTCAACTCTCAGCTCCTTCTGGAATTTCCTATGTTTGGTGCAATCCTCTAATCTGTGAGACAGGATGGGGAAATGGGAGGGGAACAGCACTCTGCAACTGTCTATGACACTTCCTGAGTGAGTATGGAAAAAATCACTTCACCTCCTTAGGCTTCCATTCATTCCTTCATCTGAAAAATAAACCTGAGGGCACCTGGGTGGCTCAGTGGCTTAAGCCTCTGCCTTCAGCGCTGGTCATGATCTCAGGGTCCTAGGATTGAGTCCTGCATAAGGCTCCTTGCTCAGTGGGGCGTATACTTCTCCCTCTGTCTCTCCCCTGACTTATGCTTTCTCTCTCTCTCTCTCTCTCTCTCTCTCAAATAAATAATAAAAATCTTAAAAAAAAATTAAATCTATTGGAATCCATTTTCTCCTGCCCTTTTCTGCCCCAGGCTTTTTTTTTTTTTTTTTAATTTATGATAGTCACACAGAGAGAGAAAGGGAGAGAGGCAGAGACAAAGGCAGAGGGAGAAGCAAGCTCCATGCACCGGGAGCCCGACGTGGGATTCGATCCCGGGTCTCCAGGATCACGCCCTGGGCCAAAGGCAGGCGCCAAACCGCTGCGCCACCCAGGGATCCCATGCCCCAGGCTTCTTTTAAGTGTCTCTGTACCTATACCATGGGACTGAGGTTCTTGGGAAGAAAAGGAAACTGAAATTTTGCATAGCATCCATTCCTGATCATATATTCTACATCTGCAATGACTCAGGTACAAAACATAAAGATGAAGTGTGCTGTAGAAATGCTGTAGAGAGGTGAAAGCAGAGTGGTGGAAGGATCTGGATAAGGCTCAGGAGAGCTGGAGTCTAGATATGACTCTGCTATTAATTAGTTACGTGGTACTGAGCAAGTCACTTAAATTCTTGGGCTCTTTGATAAAAGTAGAACACACACTATTGTGATCTTCATAATTTGGGTTCTTTAGTAACTATTCCTACAGCTAGGTCTAAGATGGACTCATCTTATAGTATGTACAGTCGATTAACCACAGTATCTCCATTCAGTGAGCTTCATGCTGGTGGATGATACATAATGGAGGTACGGTCAGGGAGCATGGATTCCGTGCTCTTCCAATTGTGAGATTTTAGACAATCCATTTAATCCTCCCTCACCTGGAAAATGAAGGCATTAGCACATGCTCTGTTTTCCTGACCAAAGGCAATCACAAATAAGAAAGTACTTTGTAAACTGTACAGTATTTGACAGTCATGAAGAGTTATTATTGAAGTCTTTGTAAGTACACTCTAAAGAAGTCTACTAATGTGATCTGAGCCAATAACATGGAATTGGAGGCAAGAATTAAATTATTTCTGTTAATCAATCACTGTTTCAACATCTTGAGCTATGTGACAGGGTCAGGTTGGTGGCTGAAGTGACCTTCACCCTTTCACCCCAAACTACCCCCACTGGAAAAGAATTTGGAGCACATTTAAATTTTTCTCCATATATTTACACAATTACTTGGGGATTTTTAAGAAATACTTATATTATACTTTGTGTTCTGAAACTTGCTTTTTAAAAAAACATAACAGCGTGCCTTACAGATCATTAAAGAACAGTAAATAAAAACCTATTTTATTCTTTTTAATTGTTGCATATTATTCCACACAATAGAAATGCCATTGGTGTTATCAAAGGTATTTAAATTTATTGACAGTTAACTTGTTTTGGGTTCTGTGTAATTATGCAGGAGTATTTTTAGAAAAGTTATTTCTAAGAAAGTAATTGATCAAGCAAATAGTTCTTACATGTAATTAGGCACATATTACTAAATTACCTTCCAAAGGTAGAGTTTAGGTCTTCCAAATTGCACCCCAGTCAACAAATCATGAAAGAACTTTCCCCCAAATCCTCATCAATGCTGCACATTATCAATATGTAAATTTTGGCTAATCTATTGGGTGAGAAAATAATTCATTGGTTAACAGGGAAGTGGAACATATTTTTATATATATCCTTTCATTTCTTTTTTCTGTGAATTGCTTCTTTATATACCTCATCCATTTTTGGATTAATTTATCTCTTATTGATTTGATTTGTGACATCCCTGTATTTTATAGATCTTTATCCATTGTCCTTTAAATATGTTGCAAATATTTTTCCAGTCTATTAGATACATTTTAATTTATTAATATCATTTTTCATTAGAAGTTTTGGTTTTTCATTATTTTTTTCTTTATGATGCCTATAAAATGTTTTCCAATGTGCTTTTCTAATACTTTTATTGTTTTGTTAAGAGTTTTTGGTTTTTGTATGTGCTTTTTTTTAAGTCATCTGGAATTTATTTTTGAGTATAATAGGAATTAAGAGTATAACTTAATTTTTTCCCTAAATAGGTGGCCAGTAAATAGCAAATTATTTCAACATGATTTTGTTTAATGATTTAGTTCTTTCCATTGTTGTGGAATATAGCATTTTGTATATTAAATTTCCATTGACATGAGTCTACCTCTAGAACTCTCTATTCATTTCATTAATTTAATTGTGCAATCTTACATTAGAAGGCTTTTTTCCCCAGTTTTATTGAGAAATAATTGACATGGATCATTGTATAATGTTAAGGCGAACAGCATGATGGTTTGATTCACATATATTGTGAAATGATTACCACAGTAGGCTCAGTTAACATCTATCTTTTCATATGATACAATACAAAGAAAAGAGAGAATAGATTAAAGGAAAATATTT
Organism: Canis lupus dingo; assembly: GCF_003254725.2. Classification (NCBI taxonomy): domain Eukaryota; kingdom Metazoa; phylum Chordata; class Mammalia; order Carnivora; family Canidae; genus Canis; species Canis lupus. The sequence goes on along the minus strand of NC_064253.1, from coordinate 33,949,958 downwards.
TTTCTCCTTGTGGTGAGAACTCTTAGGATTTATTCTCTTTACAACTTTCCTATGCACCATACAGCAGTGCTAGTATAGCCATCATGTAATGGCCTGTGGTAACTACAAGGCTGATGTTTTTTTCTATGAGTTTGTGTTTTTTATTTTGGTTTTGTTTGTTTTATTTTTTATTTGTTAGATTCCATACACAAGTGAGACCATACAGCATAACTTTCTCTGACTTATTTCACTTAACTTTCAAGGGGTTGCTGCAAATGATAGGATTTCCTCTTATTTTTTATGGCTGAATAATATTCATATATATATATATATATATATATCAAATTTTTTTAATTCATTCATCTGTCAATGGACAACTAGGTTGTTTCCCTGTCTTGGCTTCCCTGTCATATAACACAGATATGAACATGGCAATGCAAATCTCTTTTCAAACTAGTATTTTTGTTACCTTTGGATATTTCCAAGAAGTAGAATTGCTGGATCATGTGGTAGTCCTATTTTTAATTTTTTGAGAATCCTCCATACTGTTTTCCATTGTAGCTACATCAATTTATGATCCCACCAACCGTGCACAAGGGTTCCCTTTTTTCCACATCCATGCCAGGTTTTGTTATCTTCTGCTTTTTTTTTTTTTTTTGAAAATTGCAGTTCTAACAGGTATGAGATGATATCTTATTGTGGTTTTAATGTGCCTTTCCCTATTGGCTAGTTATGTTGAACATCATTTTATGTAGCTGTTGCCCTTTTATATATCTTCCTTGGAGAAATGTTTATTCATGGTCTTTGCCCCATTTTAAAAATTGTTGTTATTATTATTATTATTATTATCTCTCTCTCTCTCTCCTGCTCTTTTTTTCGCTAATGAGTTGCATGATTCTTTATATATTTGGATATTAACTCCTTATTAGGCATCTGGTTTGCGAATATTTTTTCCTCTTCCATAGATTGTCCTTTCAGTTTGTTGATGGTTTCTTTTGCTATATAGCATCATTTTAGCTTGATGTAGTCCCACTTATTTTTTATTTTTGTTGCTTATGCTTTAGGTGTCATATCCAAAATTCATTATTAAGACCCATTCAGGGAGCTTGTTCCTATGTTTCCTTCTAGGAGTCATGGTTTCAGGTCTTATATTTAAGTCTTTAATCCATTTTGGGTTCATTTTTATGAGTAACATAAGAGATTATCTTTGTGTTTTCTCTGATTTCTTACATCAACGTGTTCCAGTTTTCAGTGTAGAGATCTTTCACCTTTTTAGTTAAATTTATTATTAAGTATTTTATTATTTTTTTTAAAAAAAGATTTTATTTATTTATTCATGAGAGACAGAGAGAGAGAGAGAGAGAGAGAGAGGCAGAGACATAGGCAGAGGGAGAAGTAGGCTCCATGCAGGGAGCCTGATGTGGGACTCGATCCCAGGATTTTGGGGGTCACGCCCTGAGCGGAAGGCCTAGTCTCAACAGCTGAGCCACTCAGGTGTACCTATTTTATCTTTTCTGATGTTATCATAAATGAGATTTCTTTATTTCTTTTTCAGAATTTTTTAAAAAGTTTTTGTTTATTTATTCATGAGAGACACAGAGAGTAGAGAGAGAGAGAGAGAGAGAGAGAGACAGGCAGAGGGAGAAGCAGGCTCCATGCAGGGAGCCCGACATGGGACTCGATCCCGGGTGTCCAAGATCACGCCCTGAGCTGAAGACGGCGCTAAACCTCTGAGCCACCCGGGCTGTCCTCTTTTTCAGAAATTTTATTGTTAGTGTATAGATTTTTGTATATTAATTTTGTACTCTGCAACTTTGCTGAATTCATTGATTCGATATAACAGTTTTTGGTTGAGTCTAGGATTTTCAGTATATAAAATCACGCTGTCAAAAATAAAATAAAATAAAATCACGCTATCTGCCAATAGAAAAATTTTACTTTTTCTTTTTTTTTATGTTTTATTTATTTATTCATAACAGACACACAGAGAGAGGCAGAGACATAGGCAGAGGGAGAAGCAGGCTCCCTGCAAGGAGCCCAATGTGGGACTTGATCCTGGATGGGATTAGGACCTGAACCTAAGGCAGACGCTCAACCACTGAGCCACCCAGGCATCTCAATTTTACTTTTTCCTTTCCAATTCTGGTATCTTTTTTTTTTTTCTTGCCTGATTTCTTTAGCTAAGACTTCCAGTAGTATGTTGAATAGGAATGATGAGAATGGGCACCCTTGTCTTGTTCTTGATCTTAGAAGAAAAGTTTTCAGCTTTTCATCATTTGATATGATGCTAGCTAGCTGTGTGCTTGTCATATATGGCCCTTGTCAGGTTGAGGTATGTTCCCACTATACTTGTTTTGTTGAGAGATTTTATCATGAATGAATGTTGAATTTTGTGAAATAGTTTTTCTGCATCTATTGAGATGATTGCATGATTCTTTTCTTTCACTCTACTAATGTTGTGTATCACATTAATTAGTGTATTTTGAAACATCATTGTATCCCAGAGATAAATCCCAGTTGATCATGGTAAATGATACTTTTAATATGCTGCTGATTCAGTTTGCTAGAGTTTTACTGAGAACTTTTACATTTATATTCATGAGGGATATTGGCCTGTAGTTTTATTTTCTAGCACCCTTTTCTGGTTTTGGTATCTGGATAATGCTGGCCTTATAGAATGAGTTTGAGAGTTCTCTCTTCTTCAATTTTTTGGGAAGACTTTGAGAAGGATTGGTGTTAATTCTTTAAACATTTAGTAAAATTCACCCATGAAGCCATCTGGTCATGGGCTTTTCTTCATTGGGAGAGTTTTCATTACTCTTTCAATATCCTTATTGGTAATAAATCTATTCAGATTTTCTATTTCTTTTTGGTCCACTCTTATTATGTTGTATGTTTCTAGAATATTCTATTTCTTTTGGTGTATATTTGTTTATGGTAGCCTCTTATGATTCTTTGAATTTCTGTGGTGTATTAGCTGTAATATCTCCTTTTTCATTCATAATTTTTGTTGATTTGGGTTCTTTCTCTGTTTTTCTTGATTAGTCTAACTAAGGGTTTGTCAATTTTGCTTATCTTAAAAGAACCAGCTTGGCTTCATTAATCTTTTCTATTTTTCTGTTCTCTATTTCATTTATTTTTGCTCTAATCATTTATTTCTTTCTGTCTGTTAACTTTGGCCTCAGCTTGTTCTTTTTTCTAGTGCCTTAAGATACTAATTTAGATTGTTTATTTGGGATCTTTCTTGCTTCTTAAGGTGGGTGCTTCTTTTTATGAACTTCCTTCTTAGTACTGCTTTTGCTGCATTTCATTAAGTTCTGGTATGTAGTCTTCTCATCTTCATTTGTCTTAAGTAATTTTTATTTTCTCTTCAATTTCTTCTTTGAGCCATCGGTAGTTCAAGACAGTGTTGTTTAATTTCCATGTGTTTGTGAATTTTTATTTTTCTCTTGTTTTTGTTTTCTAGTTTCATGTCATTGTGGTCAGAGAAGATACTTACTATGATTTCAATCTTTTTTGAATTTTCTAAAATTTACCTTGTGACCCAGCATGTAATCTATCCTAGGAGATATTCCATGTGTGTTTGAGGAGTATGTGTATTCTGTTATTATTGGATAGAATGTTTTATACATGTCTGTTAGGTTCATTTGTTCTATAGTGTTGCTCAAATTAATGTTTCCATATTGATTCTGTCTTGTCTAAATGATATATCCTTTATTGAGAGTGGGGTATTAAAATCCCCATTAATTATTGCATAAGTGTTTATTTCCTCTTTTAGCTCTGTTAGTTTTTGCTTTATATAATTAGATGCTTGATATTGGTGCATAGATACTTATAATTGTTATATCTTTTTGAATTATTAACCTCTTTATCATTATATAAAGGTCTTCTTTGTCTCCTTTTACTTCTTTTATTTTTTTTAAAGATTATTTATGTATTTGAGGTGGAGGGGGCAGAGGAAGAGACTCTCAAGCAGACTCCTTGCTGAGTGCAGAGCCCCATGTGGGGCTCAATCTCATGACCTTGAGATTATGACCTGAGCTGAAACCAAGAGTGGGATGTTCAACTTACTGAGCCATCCAGGTGCCCGTCTTTTTACCACTTTTAACTTAAAGTCCATTTTGTCTGATGTAAGTATAGCTACTCCTACTTTTCTTTTCTTTTCTTCTTCTTTTTCTTTTTTGGTTATCATTTCCTTGAAATGTCTTTTCCTATCCTTTCACTCTCAGACTATTAGGCTTTTAGGCTAAAGTAAGGTCTCTTGAAGGCAGCATATTGTTGAATTTTGTTTTATTTTATTTTATTTTTTTATCCATTCAGATAAAATTTTTATTTTGTTTCTTGATTGGAGTATTTGTCCATTTATGTTTAAAGTAATTATTGATAGGTATGTGCTATTGCCATTTTTGTTAATTGCTTTCTGGTAGTTTTGTGGATCCATTGTTCCTTGTTTCTTATCCTGTAATCTTTTTGTTTGTTTGCTTTTTATGCCTTTTGGCACTAGTATTCTTTGATATCTTTATTGTGTTCTCTTGTGTAATTGCTATAAGATTTTCCCTTGTGGTTACTAGGATGCTTCTATAAGAAATCTGAAACCTATAACACTTTGTTTTAATCTGATAACAGATTAACTTGAATAGAATTTGCATACTTCTTCTCTTCACATTTTATTATTTTATTTTATTTTTTAAAGATTTTATTTATTCATTTATGAGAGACACAGAGAGTCAGAGACATAGGCAGAGGAAGAATCAGGCTCCCTGCAGGCAGCCTGATGCAGAACTCAATCCCAGGACCCTAGGATCACACCCTGAGCCAAAGGCAGACACTCAACAACTGAGCCACCCAGGTGCCCTATCCCTCTGACATTTTAGATGATTGCTGTTACAATTTACATGTTTTTTAAAAAAATATTTGGAACTAATAAAAGACTACTGCATTTATGGTAATTTTTGTTGCATAAGATTTTGTTCACTTTTAAGCTAGAATTGTGAGTTGTGCACCACTATTACCATATTGCAGATCTATGAATATATATTTACCTTATCTGTAATATTTATATTACTTTTGTGAATTTTTGTGATGTTAATTGGTGTTCTTTTACTTCTACCCATGTCTTGTGAGGCAGGTCTATTGTAGTGAACTCCTTCAGCTCTTGTTTGTTTGAAAATGTTTTTATCCCTCTTTGTTTCTGAAGAACAGCTTTGTAAGGTATAGAATTCTTGGTTGAGAGTTATTTTCCTTCAGTATTTTGAGTATTCATCCCATTCTCTCCTAGCCTGGAAATTTCTGTTGAGAAATCCACTTGGTTTTATGGGGTTTCCCTTGTATGCAACTTCTCTTTTCTATTGCTGCTTTTAAAATTCTTTGTCTTTGACTTTTGACAATTTAATTATAATGTGTCTTGATGTAACCTTATTCAGGTTCAACTTCTTTGGAATCCTTTGGGTCTCATGGATCTGGATATTCATTTCTGTTTCTAGGTTTGGAAGTTTTCAACCATTATTGCTTCAAATACACTTTCTGTCCCTTCCTCTTCTTCTTCTGGAATTCTTACAGTGCAAATTGTCTTTCTTTTTATTGTGTTCTAGGATTCCCTTAGGAATCACTCTTTTTTTTTTTTTTTTTTTTTTGTTCTTCTGTGTATTTTCCAATGCATCATTCTCCAAGTTGCTGATTTTTTTTTCCTTTGGCATGGTTGAGTCTACTTTTGAAACTCTCCACTGGATTCTTTAGTTCAGTAATTATATTTTTCAAAGCTAGAATTTATTTATTGATTGATGCTTGCTATTTCCTTGTCAAACTTGTCTTTGTTTTGTTTGTTTATTTAAGATTTTATTCATTTATTTATGAGAGACAGAGAGAGAGACAGAGACATAGGCAGAGGGAGAAGCAGGCTCCATGCAGGGAGCCTGATATGGGACTTGATCTCAGGACCCTAGGATCACAACCTGAGCCAAAGGCAGAAGCTCAACCACTAAGCCACCCAAGTGCCCCTGTCTTTGTTTTCTAATAGTTCCTAAACTTCTTTAGGGAAGTTTCTGAATTCTTTATCTGACAGTTTATACACCTCCTTTTCTTTAGGATCAGTTGGAGTTTTCTTAGTTTCCTTTGGTGGTGTCATATTTGCCTGATTTTTTATGATCCTTGATTCCTTATTTTGGTATATGCACATTTGAGTAATGGGGCTCTTTTCCCATACAACAGTTTTGCTTTGACAGATAGCTCTTCACCAGTCTGCTCAGTTTGGGTTTCTGTGTGTGTGTGTGCTGATAATGTCTTTGAGCAGACGGGGTATGCTATTATGGTCTATTTTTAGGTGGGGCACCTGTTTGAACTCTGAGGATGGGGATTGGGATGTACTGCTTGCTTGGTGAGAGCAGTCGAATAGGACTACTGGCTTTGTTCCTTACTCAAGTGAGATAGTAGGATAGACTATAGTTTTCTGAATTCTCTGGTCATTCTTACTGGATGGTCAGGATAGGGTAGTTTTTTAGCATAGACAGGGATAATAATTAGCCTCTCTGACTTTGCAAGGCATCAGGTCAGGGTGAAGAGTCTGTATAATTCATTGTTTGAGAGCCTGAATTAAGCTTGAGAGTGCTCTGAATTTCTTAGTCAGGTGAGGCCACCTTATACTCTAAGGTTTTAGATGGGGGAAGCCTGGGCTATACTCTCTGTCCCAGTGCTACTGTACGTAGGACTGATGGGCTATCAGCCTCCCATGTGCTTTGGTTAGATTTCCTAGATTTGATTCTGCAGATGAGTAATGCCACAGGGTGATATTACTGTTTGGGTACTGCAAGTATGAACTTGGTCTGCCAAAATCCATGAGATGATTGTTGCAAGCTTCTCCTCCCTTCTCTGTCACAGGCAGTTCCTAGTGGCTCCACCCTGCAGATTCTCCTGTAATCCCTTTATTGTGCTATCGAGTAAGGGGCTCCCACAAAACAATCCACAATGCTGGGAGAGGCTGATTGTCCTCTGGGATCTTTTTTCCCTTACTGGAAGATTTGGCATCTTGGGAGAGACCTGTCCTGGGGTGTTGTATTGTCCTAGGGGAAAGATAATATGGTCAATGTATAGCCACTCTTCTGATCATTCTAATGCAATCTATCTTGCCTCTGAGGTGCAGAGGGATGCCTTAGCCTCACCCCAGGTGCTAGGATTCTTTCAATGGTGTCTTACTCTTGAATAGATGTTGGTTGTTCTTCTGGTGAGGAGGAATAAAATCAGGAATGATCTATGTGGCCACCTTGGTGATGTCATTTCTATAATGCAGTTCTAATTATGTATATTTTCTTCTTGAGATTAAAAAAAATTCCGGGCAGCCTGGGTGGCTCAACGGTTTAGCGCCACCTTTGGCCCAGGGCATGATCCTGGAGTCCCGGGATCCAGTCCCATTTGAGGTTCTCTGCATGGAGCCTGCTTCTCCCTCTGCCTGTGTCTCTGCCTCTCTTTCTCTCTCTGTGTGTGTGCCTCTCATGGATAAATAAATAAAATCTTTAAAAAAAAGAGTAAAAAAAGATTTTAAAAATCCCATTTTCCTAAATTAAATAATTTTTATCCATTTCTTAGATAACTTAAAAATTTCTCCTTTAATCTATCAATTTCATGGCATTATAGTAATAGACTTCCTGATGTTGAACTATCCTTGTATTTCTGAGAAAATCTTATTTCACTGTGATTGCTATCATACTGCTATCAAAGCTGGATTGGATTTTCTTATACATTAAGATTTTTTTACCCTATGCACCTAAATGAGATTGACCTAGTCGAAGTATATATCCTTCCAAGTCTTCCTCTATACATTCCCATAAATGCCCTTACACATTTTGACATAAGTGTTATGCTAGATTTTTGTAGTGAGCTGGGAAGCTTTCCATCTTTTTATATGCTCTGTAAGCATTTATACAATATAGGGATTATCTATCCTTTGAAAGCTAGGTTGTCCTTACCCATTACTTTGCCTGGGCTAACTTGAACTTTAGAGATAGATTTTATTTCTCTTGTAATTATGATTACATTTTAAGGCACTATATTTAAACACATTTGGTTGGTTTTGAATTTTTATGTTTTAATATGTAAATGCTGCTAAGGCTTGCTGATTCACTAGCTACTATATATCTGTGAATAGCACACTATGACCTTAGCACTTCTATATCCATTATATCACAGAAAGCAGATTCACTGCAAATAACTACAACTAAAAGCTCAAAATTTTGATCATGTTTCATGTTTGGCAAGAATCATTTTTTTTTCTCTTACAAATCTAATATAAAATTTCAAATGTCTATTTAGGAGATAGAATGAAATGCCAGTGACCAAAATAGAGTCCTTCAGATGATTCAGGCTGCCTTATCTCAAAGCATGACCATCAGGAATGAGAAGCCATAGACAAATATTTAATTACTTAAAAAGAATTGTGCACCTCATCCCTCTTTTTTCAATCACAGAAACAATGAATATTATTGATAAAGTAGAAAATACTAAGAAATAACAGAAAAAAATGAGTTAATTCACCCTAAATCCATCACCCAGAGGAAAATCATTTGTATAATCTGCCAGAACTTTTGTGCAAAAAAACTGATAAATACATTTAAAAAGTGTTCATTTTATGTGTATGGGTGTGGTTGTAACCTGTGGTTTTCATTTACCATTATGACCATTTTTCCGGGTCAGTAAATACAGATCTGCCTCATAACAGCCACAATATTCCATTGTATGAGTCATTATAATTTATATAGTCATTCTCCTATGTTTGGACATTTATGTTGTTTCTAATTTTTCGCTACTTTAAACACGCCGTGACAAAAATAATCTGAAACATTTTGTCTTAAATATTTGGTGCTAATTATATAATGGATCTGTGTAAAAGGAGATACTCAGGGCATGAAGAGCTCTGAGTCATGAGGTCAGCTGATGTCATTCATTTGAGTTATGCTTTATAACTTCCATTTTATAAGACCAAAGAAAAAAAAGCACCCAAGATGATAACAATCCACTCCCTGTATCTAGAATCTTAAGATGAGCTTAAAGTTGGGCAAACATGTGCCATGTGCTGCTCTCTGCTCCCAGTTCCCATCTTACGTTCTCTTATTGTATTTAATACCCTCTGGTTTTATTTTTCTATCATTTTTTTCTTTTCATAAATTAAGATAAAAAAATTCAAAGCAGGGATTTGATATAGAACATTAGCAAAGAAGAAATTGAGTGTAGCCTTGTGGAATTCCTACGATGAATAATGGGGCAAGGAGCTAATATTTATTCAGTGCTTCCTCTGTGCCAGATTTCTTACATTCATTATTTTACACGGTTTTCATGATATCTCTGCAAAGCTGATGCCCCAGATGAGGAAACTGAGTTCCAGACAGGTCCCATAACTTAACCAAGAGCAAACCTAGTAAGTGACATAGTTGGGTTGGAATTCAGGGCTGCTTGGCTTCATCATACAGGCTTTATTTGGATAACTAAATGGTTATTCACTAAATAATGGGGATTCACTAAATGATGGCATACTGAAGAAATGGTGTCCTTGCCATAATTCACTGACATGCAGACTTCTGTGCCTTGCTTATTTACTCTTTTCCAGTTTTGAGGAGGAAACCCAGGTAGTTCTTTGCAACATAGAAATGCTATTTTAAGCAGAACTTACAGTGAAGCGATTACAATGAAAATACACTACGCATCAACAAAATGCACACCAACAAAATCCACCTGCTGTAGCAGATGACGCACTCCTGGGGGACAGGCTTTTTTCAAGAATTATAAACACAATTTTAAAAATCAGCCAAGCACATGTGGTCACCAAATACTCAATGATGAGAATAAAAACAACAAAAGATAAACACTAAAAAAAAAAAAAAAAAGAAAGAAAAAGAAAAAGAACAATTGACTCCCCTCCCTCCAAGATTTGAAAGGAATAGGGCTGATGAGTAGCCTTTGGATTGTTTAAAATAGGATCAGTTCATTTTAGGAAGTTGATATTAGGGCTCCTGGGATGAGGAGGTCTTAGGGCCTTTCCTTCATATCTGTTTGTTCACCTCTTCAGATCTTCCTGCTTGGAGGAAATGCTGATATTTAGCTCCAAGAAGATATGTCTTGCAAACCAGATAATAGCCTCTTCAGATTCTATTCTAGAAGCAAAACAAAAACAAATATGAAACTGTTTTGTGTGTGCGTGTGTATGTGTGTGTGTGTATTTCCCCTATTAAACTCTAGGAATCAGAAATAGTACCACTCAGGGGGAATTACAGTGAGATATTTTGTCTCTACAGAGAGATAAATGTATCAAAGTCTGTAATTTGGTGGAAAGATCAGGGAACTGAAGGCTGATGTTTCCATTTCATGCCCTGAATAACCATGTGAACTTGGGCAAATGTCTTAACCTGTCTGGACCTCAGGTTGTTTATCTAGGCATGGGGAAAAATATTTGCCCCACCTACCACTTAAGATTGCTAATGACAATGAAATTAAATAACACTTGTGGAAGCCATCTGTGAAATGTTGAGTGCTACATAAAATTTGTTATTATTGTTACAGTTGGTATTATTAGCCTCACAATGCCTGCTATAACTGGGTACTTGGTTCCGACTTGTTTTCGTTGTTTTAGTAACATTCCCATAGCAGAGAGCTATAGTTCAGGAGCCCTGTGCGGTCAGGCTGGCACATTATGTGAACCTGTTGAAAAGTGAGGGCTGATAACCGAAAAGAGGAATGTGAGAAATTTGTGGGCTGCTCACCTCCAGCCAGAATTCATCCTTCCCACCCCGCCGGGCAGATTTTCCCTGAAGCTGTGACCCTTCGGTGTCAACAGGTAAAAAAAGAAGACAAGAAAGTCTTCAAACTCTTCTTCAAACTCAAATTAGAATTCAGAACCTACAAACATAACCCCAAAAAAGTCCAAAGTCATGGGGCACCTGCGAGGCCCAGCGGTTGAGCGTCTGCCTTCCTCTCAGGGCAAGATCCCGGGGTCCTGGGATCGAGTCCCGCATGGGGCTCCTGCAGGGAGCCTGCTCTCCCTCTGCCTCTGTCTCTGCCTCTCTCACGAATAAATAAAACCTTAAAAAAAAAAAGTCCAGATGGCAAAGCTGATTTCACAGGGTCTTGGATTTCCAGGAAACGGGGTGCAGGCCAGCCCAGCAGTGCGTATTGGGGTGTGGGCGTGGGCTTAGAAAGACCCCTCCTCTGTGAGCCGGCCTGGAGCCCCGGGCCTGGCCGCCCTTTCTCTGGGTCGGAGCCTGGGGCGAAGAGAACAGGTTCTAGCTTCGTCCACCCTCCAGGGTCCACCGAAGGGCTAGCCAGGAGCCCCTGATGCAGAATTCGACCCCGAAGCCGTTCCTGAAATTTCGTAAAGTAACGATCCCACGCGGCCGGGTTGCGGGGAGGGGGGGGGCTGGGCCGGCGCCCAGGAGGGTCCACACGCCCGGGAGGGGCCAGACGCAGAAGGTCAGGGGCCTTCCCTGCGACGCTGCAGCTCTTCCAGGACTTTCTTGGTCTCTTCCGCCTGCCCCCCAACTCCTGCACATCCTTCCACTTCTCCACTCCTCTGGATCTGCTTTTCTTTCCTCTTTGTATTCCCGTCTTTTCGCGGATGCACCCATTCCTGCAACTGTCGAACTGCCCTCGTTGCATTTTCCTGATCTGTAAAATGACGGTAAGACGCTCGCTAGAGGATGGGAGCAGATTCCTTACCTGTGGGCTCCCTCCCCTCTCTTACCCTGTCCTCTCCTCATCTCATCTTCAAATGCTTTCATTTCGGTCTGCAGGCTTGGCTGGGATGGAGCCCGACGGTGCTGCGCGGCTCCTGGAGAGAAGGTAGGTGAACCTGTTCGTTTTTCCCTCCTGGTTTCCTTTCCTCCTCTCTGTGTCTGCCTCTCCCTGTCTTCCTGGTGTGCAGAGCCATCTCCCACCCTGATGCTTTCAGGAAGTCACCAGGGGCGTCCTGTTTGGTGAGCTCTCCATCCTTCCCCTGGTGCTGGGGCAAGCAGCCTGGCTTTCAGAATTAATGACAAGCCTTCATTTACCTTTGCGCTCCTCCCTCGATGCTGCACCCCAGGCTGTCACAAAGGCAGAGAAGGATTTGATAGTCTAAATCTTTTCCCATGCCCCACGACATCTGGTGGCATTTTTCTATCTTCTTTAATGAGAATCCATCAAATAAAAGCTGGGTCAGAAGTCTTGGGAGTCACAAAAATTATCTGAGTCTTGACCAATGCAGCAGAGACCTTTACCTTCCTAGGAGGTGGCCCTCGAGACCCTTTGACTCCTGTCACTAGAGCTAACTGCTGTCCTCTCACAGCTGCCTCAGCATCGGTTCAGTGGAGCTGCTGAACATTGGCCATTGGTATGCACCGTAGGGAAACTAGGTTGGATATTATTGAAACGATTCTAGTATCCTGGGAGATAGTCTCAGCTAGGGATAGTGTAACATTGAATGGGAAAGTGAAGTTTCCTGGGTAGCGCCGAGTGGGACCACTCATCCCACCAAGTACATGATCTACTTTACTTCCAAAGGTTTACAAGCCAATGGAAGAGAAAGCAAGTACATGGGCCATCTTTCTACCAGGACGAGAATTAAACACAGGGTGTGGAGAGAATACTAGTGGTGATAGGCATGTTCTTTACCTATATTCCAGATAAAGCTAGGATTTGGGCACATGCCAATGGTGGCAAACAGCTATCCCAGTGTGGGACTTCCTTTTTTTTTTTTCTTTTTTTTTAAAGATTTTATTTATTCCTAAGAGACCCAGAGAGAGAGGCAGAGAGAGAAGCAGGCTCCCTGCAAGGAGCCCGATGTGGGACTCGATCCTAGGACCCTGTGATCACGCCCTGAGCCAAAGGCAGACGCTCAACCACTGAACCACTGAGGTGCCTGCAGTGTGGGACTTCCTAAGGAAAAACACCAGACCTGAATCCAAAGGTGCATGAGAAGTTAGATTTGAGAAGGTCCTGGGCAGGGAGCAAGAGATTCTTCCAGCCCGACAAAGCGGCATGTTGTGAGGCTAGGATGTGTGTGTACATGAGGGTTCAGTGGCTCTGTTGGGTGGGGTTGGTGAGCGAGGAGGCAGGGGTTGACAGGAAGCGCAGCTAGAGAAGGAAACCGGGGCTAGGAAGACTTGATTGTCCTGCTAAGGTATTTGGATAGTTTCCTGTGGGCATTAAGGAACCCTTAAAGCCTCTTAGGGAGAAAACCTGACCAGGTGTGTAACTTTAGAAACCTCACTCCCATCTTAAATGAGACCGTTGCTTGGAGGAGAGCAAGACTGGACACAGCAACCACAGTCAGCATGGTGGTTTTCACTCTGGCTTCACCTGGAATCTCCTGGGAAGCTTTAAAACATACTGATGACTCTGTTCCACCCACAGAGACTCTGATATAATTGGTCTGGGATGTAGCCTGGGCTTTGGAAATTTTTAAATGCTTCCCAGGGGATTCTAATTTGCAGCCCAGCCAGAGAACCACTAATCTAAGAGGTGGGGACACAGAGGTGGCTGAGGGACATTGGATGTGTCAGGCTTGGGCAGGACTGTTCCCCAGGGCTTCCTTTCCAAATGTTTTTTTTTTTTTTTTCCTTCTAGAAGTGGTTAGGAGGTCAAGTGTTGACCTTGATGGCTGGTTCTCCAGTGAGTGTGGGGGAGCAGGGAGCCACTGAGTTCACCAGCACCAGGCTCGAGGCCTTGCTGGTGGGAAGCTGCAGATCTCCAGAATGAACTGATTGGCCATAACGGGGGGGAGGGTGGATGGAAACGGACAGTTTACTCAAAGTATAAGTTGTTTTCTAATTAGCATACACATGTACCTCCTCCCCACCCCTTTGTCTACATTTTGCTTTAATTTTCTTCTTCAGATGGATTGGGATTGGACAGAAAGACTAAATAAACTGCGCTGAAAGTTTTATATTTAGCCTGGCGAACTCTGGCTAATTGGTGAACGCCACCACTGACAAAAGCAGCGTTTATTTTAAACTCGAGAAAGGGTTTATTCAGTTTCTTTCTTTTGTTTTTCCATGCATTGTTTTCCCCCCAGCCGGCCGAGAGCTCCAGGCCACACCGCACAGTCCGCATTTCCCCCGATTCTGTTTAGCCCTTCTAAGAATTACTCAACCCAGAGAACACTGAGAACATTCGAGCACGTCCCTGCGCTGTGGAGTTAACCCCTCCATGCACAGAGGGGCTCTCCAGGCTTGGCCGAAGTGGCTGGGCCAGGCCCCTGGTACCTGCTGTGCTGATGTGGCTTAGGGGTTAATCGCAGTTTGCAATTTCAAAAAAAAAGAAAAGAAAAAAAAACCCCAAAATTCCTGATTTGTCGAAAGAGGCTCCCTGAACAAGAACATGCGAGTCTGAAATGGTGTGCAACATCCGAGAAGGTGGGAGTGCACGCTCAGGGCCCGGAGTCAGGAGAAAGGCTCTATTGGGGTTTCTCCGATCCTCATCAACTTTTAAGCCTTCCTGTTGAAATCCCTGACAGTGCCTTTGACAGCATGTTATTATCTTACAATAAAACCTGTCCCCAACCCGCTGGTCCTGCTGCTCCCCCAGTTTCTAAAAAGGTGTCGAATGGTTAACTGTTGGGGGGCACGGAGAGTTAAAAAGCAGATTCTAGAAGTTCTCGGTGACTTGACTCTTTCGGGAGGCTAAGTTCGGCTCAAACTCTCTAATTTTGTTTTATTTTATTTTATTTTTTCCTTTTCACCGGAGTGGTATTAACCACCGCAAGAGAACGCCGCCAGGTTTACAGTTGTATGGCTTATTGTGTATATATCCTATAAAACCCAAAACCATATGGAGAATTCTGCTTTCTTGGCTTTTTGTGCGTGTGTACCAGGAAGTAGTAAAATGTTTTGAGGTGCTATTAAGTCTTTAAGTTACAAAATCAAGATTCCACCTTAAAAATTTTCCATACTGTACGTTGTTATAGAGCCTGGGGGGCTGAGTGCCTGCCAAATATCTATCAGAGAGTGATTTATGATATATGATACGCTCCCCAGCCCAAGTGGAGACTGTGTCGTTGAAACATGAGAAAGGGGAGGCCCTGCTCTCTCTCGAAACCATGATGACTGGTTTCTGTTTGGCTTTTCTGAGAGCACACGCAGTATAAAACGTGCCGCGTTTTATGGCACCAAAACTGATGCAAGAAACAAAACACAATCGGGCTAAAGAAAACCCTTCATTTCTCGTTGCCTTTTGTGAGGGGTTGTTTTCACCTCTAATGACTGCTGTTTTGTCCTCCATCCTCCCCCCACCCGTCCCCTGTTGCCCCTCATCTACCCAGCTCTGGAGGAAATACAATGGTGCTGTGCTGGCAATTGAAATCTTTAAAAATGAAATCTTAACTCCATGCTTTAAATGTTTCATGCACTTTCCAGTCTACTCTAAGAATATATTGTGATTTCGGGTGTTTTCTGCTCTGCAAATGTTTCCGTTGCAGCTGTGAAGAAGTACAGCTCCCATATGGCTCTCAGGGCACTTTTCAGTTTGCTTAGATAAAGCAATATGGACCCCCCCGCCCCCAACAAAAAAATTTAAAAGGCAATCATTTTTTCCTCCCTACCAAGATCCTTTCGGCCTCTAACTTGATATTTCAATTAACTGCAATTGAATGGACAGTGTCATTTGCTCTCAAAAATACTGTCCGGGGTGATATTGCTACAGGTTATTTAAGTAGCCTGTTAGTGAGTGCTGAGATTTTTGTTGATATTGATGTGTATCACTTGTTTTCTAACTGTTAAAGGAAGCTACAGCCACCGAAGAAATTTTGGAAAACACGGAGGGGTGCATTCAAGACAATGTGCAGAGTGTACTTGGATTTCCAAGTTTTCTTACATCAGTATTATTTTTCAGTGTCTACTGGATTCTTTGAAAACATGATTTCTGGTGGCTCCATAATTTATGACAATATCTTGATATATATGACTACTTCCTTATTATAGAATATTCAGGGCATTTCCATTTTTAATGGAACTGTCATTATAAATAGCAGTGTGATAAATAAGTGCATATGGAACTTCGGCCGTATTTCTATTTGCTTCGTTAGGACAGATATTCCAGTAATTGGCATTACTAGGTCAAAAACTATGAACCTATTTTTACAATCTTGCTACATGTTTGCACAGGGGTTTGGAAAGTCTACACAGTATTTTATTATCATTGCTCTTGGCTGAGTTTGTATCAATCTCATCCTTACATTATTCAGTACTCTGGTGGTTGGTGGTTATTTTTAAAATCTTTGTTCAAATATATAAAATGCTAAAATTAATGTTAATCAGCATCATTTTAATCATTGAACCAACATATATTTTTTTCTCTTGTATGGAGTCCACTAATTTTGAGCTTTTCATGACTTGGTTTAGTAAGCTTTCCCCCAAATCACATTGGGTATACTAGACATTTCTTTTGAAACCTCTCAGACTACCCCTGTTGCTGTAACAACCTAGGAATTAACTTTCTATTAGAGGAACTGAGGACTGTATGGAAATCTGTCCAGAACTTGAACAAGTGGTACCAACACGGAGGAGATCTTAAACCTCCCAAGTTGGTCTAACTCAGAATCTACCCAGTATGCTCAGCACAAACTGGTCTCTCCTGAAAGTCTTGCATTTGTGGTAGCGTTCCTCCACAAGTGTGTGTTAATGGTCCAGAGAGACTGGGGCATACTGCTTTTTGTTCTGGATTCTGCTCATGAACTTGTAACCTATTTGATAAACAATTCTTGAACTTAGGAGGCTTTAGATAATGCGTTTTTGGATCATCTTTACTTTTAAAAAAAAAAAAAGGTTTTATTTATTTATTTGAGAGACAGAGAGTGAGAAAATGAGCAGGGGGAGGGGCAGAGGGAAAGGGAGAAGCAGAGTCTCCAATGAGCAGGGAGCCCAATGTGGGGCTCCATCCCAGTACCTTGAGATCATGACCTGAGCCAAAGGCAGATGCTTAACCGACTGAGCCAGGCACCTCTCATCTTTACCTGTCTTGTGTCAAAACTGAAGACCTTTGGGATTTTCTTTACTGTACCAAGATTATTGCCAGGTCATCCTTAATACTTTGTCGAGAGGCTGAAAGTGGTAGTTGGAGCCTTTCCTGGGAATGCCTCTCAAATTCCCCCTTGCTTTTCTATCCTCTAGGTCACCATTTATGGAGCACCTATTGCATGTCAGGTACCTTTCACACCTGGTTTCATTTAAGCTTCACTACCATCCAATGGAATTTTGTAGAATGACTGATTTTCATAGGCAAAAATAACCTCAGAGAGATTAGGTCAACTCCCCACAGATAAAAAGGTTAGAAGTGGTAGCTGGTAAATGCAGAGGTTCAAATTCCTGTTTAGCAATTATATAGAAGCTGTAGGAATAGACATGTCAAGGCTCTCAGGTAAACTACTTACTGAGTGACTCAGGAAGACGATTGGGTGATCTTTCATTATAAGCATGCAAGAAAACTGTTCCCTGGCTCCCTGAAGAACATATATCACAGTGTTTTAAAGTCATTTTTCAAACTTAATTGCTTCATATGTAATCATTAGAGTCTCAAACATAACATTTCTTCCAGTGTCTACAAACTCTGGGAGGATTGCAGAAATTTACGCAGTGACCTCGGGCTATTGAATTTATCCCACAGCTTTGATTGAACACCTTGAATTTCTACGCACATGCGTCTTCCAAATTCCTTTGCTTTGCCCCTTTGTAGCAAGGCATTTACCTTCTAAGCAGTGCCCATAAAAACAGGGGTTGATCATTTATGGAAGCTGACCATGGAGTATGCTGAGGGTGCTCTAAGGACATGCGTTTGGTGTCCACACTCGGAAACCTACATTTCAACTTCCCAGGGGCTCCGGATTTTAAGGAACAGGCTTCCTCACCTCTTCAGTTTCTGCAAGCTGAGATAACCTGTTGCTATTTTTGAATGTAAATAGACTGTATTAGGCATTAAAAGAACTGCCCAAGGGTTTTCCCCCCTTTCCCATTTTGGTGTTTGGATTGGCAGCGGAAGTCTTGAGCTTTGAGACTTGGAAGGCAGTGCCTGCAAACAAACATCCTGTGGACAAAATTGTCTGCCCGGCACTCGGTGTTCCAGGATGATTGACAGGAAGCAGGGTGTGCGGGGAGGAGGGAGGAGGGACACTGAGCTTGGTGGCTTCCAGTTCCCCGCAAACAATAGCCAGGCTCCCAGGGAACGTCACACATTCCTTTTCCCATCTGCTGGCGTGGATGTTTGAGTGTCGGTTGTGGTGAGGGCTGGGGAGGATGTGGGCTGGGCAGGAGGTGAAAGGAACCTAGTCCTTAACCCAGCAATTACAAACAGAGAACTGAAACCTTTTGATAATGTTCCCATTTGAGGAAGAGAAACATGTAGGTAGGCAGAGATCGGGGATGACGGCTGGATTCAGACAGTGCCAAAAGAGTCATCCACAGCCATTATGACCTAGTAGCTGACATTGGTCCCTTGGGGGGGGGGGGGCGATGGGGGACCAGGGTGAGGCTGGTGCTGCTGACTAGACCGAGACTGGGGGGGAGTTCAAGGAAGTGAAATGAAACTCCCAAGGAAGAGAAAACACAGTGTTTTAAAGCCCAGCTATGGGCTGGGATTGGGCATAGTGTTTTGCTTTTGGTCTTATTGTGGGCCTTTATATTGAAGTGGGTATTAAATTACTTGTTTCAGATGATGATATTGAGGCTCCAAGAGGTTGAATAACCTTGTTCAACATGACAAAGGCAGACCATGGAACAATTGGTATATATTTTTTAAATCTTATTTATTCATTTGAGCGCATGTGCAAGAGAGCACACAAGCAGGGGGAGAGAGAGAGAAGCAGGTTCCCCACCGAGCAGGACCCTGGGATCATGACCTGAGCTGAAGGCAGATTCGTAACTGTCTGAGCCACCAGGTACCCGGAATAACAGGTATTAAAGCGCCTGTCCTTTGGATCCCCAGCCCTGCGGGGTCCTTCATTGTGTTTCCTCCCTAAACCTGCCCAGGTCCTGCTGTCTTCTTTCTCTGCTTCTTCCCTGGGGGATCACGAAGAGAATTTATCTCTCTAGCTCAGGGTCCTACAGCGTCCGGGGTTATGCCTCCCTTCCCAGTCCCCCCAAACCTTTCCTGGCTGTCTGGCTCATCAGCTTTTCCTATCTCCGGGTCTCTCCTTGTTGTTGCCTCTGCTACCCTGAATTTTTCATCCCACCACCCAGTCTTCAAAGCCCAGAACAAATGCCAGAGACTTCTAAGAGCTCATGTGTCCTGGCTTCCCTCACTCCCCAGGTATGACCCCACCTTTCTGGCACCTTAGTCTCACAGCAACTTGTGTCTACCTTTGTTATAATCAGCGCATGTCATTTCAAAGCTGCATATCCCTGGTTCTTACTAATCCATGTGTAACACACACAATAAATTTAAATTCAGTCTTGGCTTTTGATAGCTTGATGATGCCCCACTTAGGTAAATATTAGGCTTTAATCCTCCGTTCTAGATCTGTCTATTTTTAAGAATCACCAAGAATAGGTGTTTGTTTTTAGCCAGTAGTTTTTAGCCAGGGATTTCATGAACTGATATAAGAAGAAAGAATACGTATTAAAGGAGCCAGTTGGGAAGGAAGGAAGTGTTGGCCAACTCTTTCTTTCTTTCTTTCTTTCTTTCTTTCTTTCTTTCTTTCTTTCTTTCTTTCTTTCTCTTTCTTTCTTTCTTTCTTTCTTTCTTTCTTTCTTTCTTTCTCTTTCTTTCTTTCTTCTTTCTCTTTCTTTCTCTCTCTCTCTCTCTCTCTTTCTTCCTTTCTTTCTTTCTTTCTTTCTTTCTTTCTATCTTTCTCTTTCTTTCTTCTCTCCTTCTTTCTTCCATAAAGATTTATTGAGTATCACTTAAGTGTTTGGTTGTTGGGATGGACACTGAGGATACAGTGTTCCTATGGAGCTATGGCCCACCGAGGAACACAAACATTACAAATACAACAAACAGAATATACAATCT
The DNA here is from genome assembly GCF_003254725.2 of Canis lupus dingo. Taxonomy (NCBI): domain Eukaryota; kingdom Metazoa; phylum Chordata; class Mammalia; order Carnivora; family Canidae; genus Canis; species Canis lupus. The sequence continues at coordinate 33,930,026 of NC_064253.1, read as the reverse complement.
TGAATGATGATAAACGCCATGAATAAAAGTTTAGGGGGCTATACTTTGGGTGGACCTGAGCTGGTCAGGGGAACTAACGGGTAGTGCTGGCAGTCAAAAGTGCACTTTCAGAGAAAGGAGTTCAATCAATCTGAAAGAGTTCCTGAGGTCAGGTGGCCAGGGGGCCTCTGAAGGGAAGATGTATGGCTGTTGTTCATAGGAGGCAAGGGGTGAAGGGAATTCCTCTTCCACCAGGGAGTAGATGGATGGCAGTCTCATAAGACAGTGCTTGATTTTGTGGACTTTGCTCACATGCTAGAATCTCAGAAAGGCCAAGCGATTAAACACAGAAAGGTGCACAGTTCATATTCTCGCATACCCAGTCAGAACAGTAGAGCATTGAAGGCTGATGATGAAATTAATGTTTTTTTTTTTTAAGTTGCATTTACCTGGAAATTCCCCATGTCTATACAAAGAAGATGGCCTTCATGATATATACGTACCTGAACACACATGCATATGCACATACACATATAGACACTCACACACCCCACACATCATTTTCTTCGCACTGAACTTGTCCCCTTAACTCCGTAGAAGACTACTTGTTCTTTGTTTTAGGTGTTTCTTGGGATGCTGAGGTTTGAGGGTCAATGGACGGTGGCAGGCGTGGCAGAGGAGGCAGTGAAGCTGGCAAAATAGGTCACCCAGACCCAGCCCATGAATCAGAATACTTTGGGCTAATTCACAAAAGATTTCATGGACTGTTGTCCTGCACATGAACATCCCATCTGGGGCCTGGTGTCCCTTGGCTGTGTGTGTGGGCCTTGCAAGTAACTTGTGATTTGGACAGATCCAGTGAAGAGAGTGCCAGAGGCAGACACTGGAGCACAGATGACGTCCCCCAAGACACTAAAAGCCAACATGCTCTTTATCTGCAGACTTTAGGGAGTCACGGAGATACGATTCAACCACACATTTATACGCAACGTGAAACCTTTATGAGGCATAGGCTGTTTGCCAGATGTCTGTTCCCTTTCCTTCTCCTCCCTCCCTCCCTCCCTCCCTCCTCCCTCTTTCTCTCTTTCTCTCCTTCCTTCCTTCCTTCCTTCCTTCCTTCCTTCCTTCCTTCCTTCCTTCCTTCCTTCCTTCCCTTTCTTCTTTTGAAGTGCGATTTTGGAGAAGCTCAGGGATGGAATTGAGGAAGCCATATTGTATTGTTTTAATTTCAAAATGGTTATGATACATGTAGATTTTTACAGTTTATTTATTTTAAAGATTTTACTTATTCATTCATGAGACACACACAGAGAGAGGCAGAGACACAGGCAGAGGGAGAAGCAGGCTTCCTGCGAGGAACCTGATGCAGGACTCGATCCTGGGACCCCGGGGTCACGACCTGAGCCGAAGGCAGATGTTCAACTACTGAGCTACCCACGTGCCCCTAGACTTGTACAAGTTTATATTCTCACTATTTCCGTTCAGAGAAGAAAGTCAAAATTCTCTACCTTGGCATTCAAAACTTCATATACCTGGTTCTTAATTCTGCTCCCAGCCTTATCTACTCTGACTCCCTGCCCCAGGCATCCTGGTCTCCCCATTGTTCTTGAGTAATCTTGTTCCCTTTGTTCTCCTCTTACCAGAGCTGACCAACCCCCTACTCACACACACTGGCAGTTGTTCACCCACCTCTCCTCTGTGTTCTATGAGACCGCACCCAAGTCCTCCCCACCTCCACTTTGAATGATCTCCGTCTTCCCTGAACTCACAGTACTTTTAGCTTATTTGGCAATTAATCCTGCGTGGGTTTGTGAAAAAGTTTGATTTGTTGGATGATATTCTTGTGTAACTCACATTATCATTTTATTTTTCTACTCTGTATTTTCTACCACTTCTAACCTCCAAAAGAGCCTGAAAATTGGTCTTTCATATTTTGTTTACTCCAACTGTTTGAACCCCTGCATTATCTAAGCAAATCATGTCTTTAATAAATTATTTGTTTATTGAAAATATCATTTTAATTATGCAGTCTACTAGATGAGGGGTTATGGAGAAGTGAGTCGATATATATTACTAGGCACAGGGCTCAAAATTGCATGATACACTTTTATGTAATCCTTTCTCAAATCTGGTATATCCATTATGTTTGATATTAGTTTTACAGATAAAGATACTTCACTTAGAAGTTTTGAGCTTTTGCTTGGGATCGCACAGAGTGAATGTTAGAGCTTGCTTATCTTTTTATCCCCCCACAACCCTGTGTTCACTGAGTGCCTTCATGAGCCAGGCAGTAGTGTAATGACGAGCGAAAACCTGCCCAGTTCCTGTTTTCAGGGTACTTCAGGAAGTGGAAAAATACACACAAACCACACAATGACTTAAATAAATGTAAAAGTGCAACTCGGTGAAATGTTAGGATAGAGAGATCCCTGTTAGAGGGAAAATGAATGATAGAATGTTTAACCAGCTCAGAGAAGGAAAGGAAGATTTTTTTCGTTGAAATGATACCTGGACTGAATGTGTAGGATGAGTAAGAGACAAAATGGAGAGGGAAGAAAGAATATATCCCAAGAGGCACCTGCAAGTGCAAAGGCCTTGTGGCAGACAGAGGTACGAGGTACGTCAAGTAAGAAAGATGGGGAGATTCCAGTGTGACTGGAGTAGCTGTATATGTGTGTGTATGGGTTGGGGGGAGGGTGGAAGAAGAGGAAGACAGAGAGAGAGAGAGAGAGAGAGAGAGAGGAGGAAAGAGAAAGAAAAGAGACAGATGAGATGTGAAGCTAGAAATACATGTCTTTCTGCCTGTCTTTGTCTTTATCCTGAAAACAGTGCCTGCCTTCAGGACTTTCAGGCATGAGCCTGACATGATTACTCTGGTTGCAATGTGGAAAGCAGGAGAAGAATATAAACCATGCAGGAAACTACTCTAATAGGTCTGGTGATAGAGAAAACAGTTGGCCTAGCGCAGGGATGGCACTGAAGGTCAGTGGAGAACAGTGACGGGCTAAAGAGCTAGTTAGGTGGTCCAACCGAGAGGACTTGCTGATGGCTTGGACATGGGGATGAGGAAGAGGCAGGTGACACAGATGGTTCTAAAATTTCTGCCTACAAAGCTTGCTGGACGAGAGGGCCATTCTTTGCTCTGGGAACTTGGAAGATGATCAGGTTTAAGGGGGACATTTATAACAATGGCTTTGAATGTATTGTTAAGATATCATTTAGCTATGTAGGATGGGATGTTAATTTGCATAAATATGCCTGGGGTTTATTTATTTATTTATTTTAAAAAAGATTTTATTTATTTGTGTGTATGAGAGAGAGAGAGAGAGCGGTGGCGGGGGGCGGGGTGGGCAGAGGGAGAGGGAAAAGCAGGGAAAAGCAGACTTCAGGCTGAGCACAGGGTCCTGAGATCATAACTTGAGCAGAAACCAAGAGTTGGATGCTCAACTGACTTAGCCGCCCAGGCGCCCCTGCCTTGGGGTGTAAATGAGAGGTCTGAGATAGAAAAGCATGAGAATCTATGAATGGGTAGTTATGAAAGTCATGAGAATGGAGAGGGTGGTCCGGGGAGCCTTCTGAGTGATCTCAGATTGCAGGTTCTGTTGGGAGCACTGACGGCATCACAGAAATGATACCCAGCCCCTGGCTGAGAGGGACTCTCAGTCGAACGGTCTATACTCTGATTTGTCAGATTCCAAGTCCACGGTTTTTCAGTGACATCATCCTTTGAGAAAGCAAAGGCTAAAGTGAGTGGGAGTCAATGCTGTAATCCTTGACCTTTAAGGGTTTTTTTTTTCAGCTTTGTTTTCTAAGACATGGTTTCCTGCCACTGTTTTGGCACATTTGTTGTTGGATTGAGAAACAGTGGCGTGTATTATATTTGGCAATTATGCTCATTACCTTACAGTGTTTGTGTGAACTTAGGAGGTATAAACTTTTTACTTCGCAAACAGGAAAACAGGGGCCCAGGCAGAGTTAGGAGAGTTTTGAGTGAGATCACCAAAGGCCCGGAAATAAAGATCAGAATCCACTACATCTCAACTCCCTAAGCAATTTCCATGCCTCTGAAGAATGGTGTCCTAACATGCTGTGTTTTGATCCCCACCCCCCACCCCATACAGGAGCAGGAAGAGAGACTAGAAACAGAGCTAGCATTTCTGTCCCCAAAGGACTCCTGACCTGTCCCATGTGATGGAGACTAGATTCTAATTGTCAAGGTTATTATTAGTACTGGAATCATCAGTGTCAATCATCATATTTGCACACCAAAAAGAGTGAAGGAGAAAATGATAAACTGCTTCCATTCCAATAACACCTAGTTTATGGTAAGAGCAATAAACCACAATAGGACTAGTTTTGGAGAAATTAAAAAGATAAATTTTAAAAAGCAAATAGTGACTTAAAGAAACTTTGAGGAATAGTAACTCTCCAAAACCATTGTATTCAAGGGAGAGGTGAATTTTAAACTCGATTGATTTAAAATAAATGGCATTTCCATTTGGCTAAAGATTCCAACAGTGGGGAAGGGTATACAGCGCAAAGGCCTCCATTACAGCACTGTTTACCAGAGCCCAATTCTCTTCCCCTAATGTAACAGTCATTACTGTGTTTTTAGTTATTTCTTCAGAGATATTCTATGGGTATCTACTTTTTTTTATACAAATAGAAGTTTGTGATGCCTAGTGCTTTGGGATTTGCTTTTTCCTTAGACTGTGTATGCATACATCTACCTTGTTCTCTTTCATGGCTACAGAATATTCCATTATAATTGTCCTCAAACTTATTGAACCAGTCTCCTACCAGTGGATATTTAGATTGTTTCTTGTCTTTGGCTGTTAAAACAATGTTGAAAGGAAAATATATTCTCATATATTCTTCTTGATACATATGTGACTATCTGTGTAGGAGAAATTCCTAGATGTACAACTGATGAATCAAAGACTGTGTATTTATAATTTTGAGGAGTATTAGAAATAGCCTTTGATTTACTTATTTATTTTTAAGATTTTATTTATTTATTCATGAGAGACACACAGAGAGATAGGCAGTGACATAGGCAGAGTGAGAAGCAGGCTCCACGCAAGGGAGCCTGATATGGGACTTGATCCCAGGACCCCGGGATCACATCCTGAGCCAAAGGCAGACACCCAACCACTGAGCCACCCAGGTGTCCCAGAAATAGCCTTTTAAAGATGAACTAGTTATTGCTCTTTCAAGAAATGCATGAGAATGCTTGTTTCCCCCAACCACTTGTCACATTATCAAACATTTTATTTTACTAAAATGCAAAATGTTTTTTAGAGGTTTTATTTATTTATTCATGAAAGGCACAGGCAGAAGGAGAAGCAGGCTCCCTGCCAAGAGCCTGATGTGGGACTCGATCCTAGGACTCCATCTCAGGACTGCAAGATCATGCCTTAATCCCAAGGCAGGCGCTCAACCACTGAGCCACCCCCAGCTGTTCTGTTAAATGTTTTTTAAAGATATTGAAGTTATCTGAGTTGTTCCAAAGTCTTCCTCAGGAATCAAGAGACTTCTAGATTCTGCTCTTTGAGCTACTCAGAGAGATTTAAGAATTCCTCAGTGCTCCCTGTAGCAAATGACCCGACATTCATGAGACAATGAAGAGAGAGAAAGTTAACATTTATTCTGTGTCAAGCTGTGTTATCCATTTTGTTTTATTATTCAGTTAATATTTATTGAATACGTACGTACTCTGGGCTCTTGCTCTTCATGCTTGAGATTTATTAGAAACAATGCAGACCTAGACTCTTGACCTCTAGGAACTTACTTTTTTCACAGGAGAATATGGCCATAAGAAAAATTTGATAAATGCCTAAGTTAAAAGGGGTAAGTATGCAAAAACAAAAAAAGTAGAACAAGGTAATTCAGATTAGGAGTGTAGAGGGCAGATAAATTTAATAGATTAGATAGGACAATCAGGGAGGGCCTCATGGAGAAGGTGATGTTTGATGTTTGAGGAAGTTAACTCAGTATTGTTGAGGGAAGAGCTTTCCGACCACACAGTCTATGAGTAGAATAAGGGCCAAAGATGGGAGTGTACCTGGGGACTTCCAGTGTGGCTGCAGGCAGCAGGTGAGGCAAGAGGGCCATGCAGGTGATGTGGAGACTTGCCAGTCATTCCCTGAGGGTGAAATGGGGATAGCATTGCAAGGTATTGAGCAAAGGAGGGTCATGGGTGATCTATGTTTTCAAAAGTGTGACTCTGAATGGTGTGTTGAAATAGACAGAGAGGGGAGAGCAGAAGTAGGGAAGGCTTGTTCGGAGGCTGTTGTAGTAATCCAGGAGAGAGATCATGACAGCTTAGGTGGTAGTGAGACAGTAAAGAGGGGAATGTGAGAAGTGGTCAGATTCTGGATGTGATGTGCTAATAAGGCTGACAGGATTTCCTGATAGGCTAGGGCACCAGCTGTCAGAGTAAAAGAAGAGTTAAAAATGGACTCCAGGATTTTCTACATGAGTTTCCATCAACCGATATGGTGAAGCTCATGGATACAGCGCAATGTGGGGAGAAGACTAGAAGTTCACTTTGAATCACGTTGAGTTTGAAATATCTATTAGATATCTAAGCAGTTTATCAAGGAAGATAAGTAGATGAGTCTGTAGTTGTGTGTGTGTGTGTGTGTGTGAGAGAGAGAGAGAGAGAGACAGAGAGAGATACTGAGGTTGATATGGGATAGAGGAAAAGCAAGAGAATTGCATATTGTATGTCATTTAATATGCATAGTAACAAACAATGCTATGTTCAGTTAACAAATGGGGAGAAAAACTCACAGTAATTTACTCTGGATTATCTGAATCCAGAGGGCACCATCTGCCACAGGGTTACCTGCTATCCATTCTTGGGCCACGCGCCCCGATGTGCCAGGGTTTGCCAACGCTCCTTGCCATAAAGAAGTTGAGATCTGTTGCTTATACCTGGAGACACATAGCTGCTGGCGAGAACGCTGACAGAGTGTATGCTGTGGATATGACGCTCCAAGGTCTGTGGGCCCCACGTGTAGAAGGCAAATTTTGAGGCACGACCAGTTTTTGCCAATATCTAGTGTTTCTCTTCCAACTGTGCTCTTTTGAGCCTCACTAATGTCATAAAGGGGGATTCTCCATTTATTTTGGTACCTCAAAATCCTTTACCACTTCAGCGTTCACATTATGGTTATTCCATAGAGAAACTTAGATGCCTCTGACATCCAGGTGTGGGAAGCTTTTGTTTTCCAGCAGCTTCTCTCAGATCATCATAACCCAGAAGACCTATGTGAAGGAGGAATCATGTCCTTAAAATGACACATGGTTATCAATTAAGTTCCCCTGTTTTCTAAAGTGACTCAGGAACACATGTCTTGTATACTTATTTTGGTGTTTAGAGCTCTCTTACTGGCTTTTTTCTATTTATCTTTCTTAAATTAAGTTTTGACAGATTATTGAAAAAACTCTATAGTGGGTCCAGGCTCTGAAGTCAGGTAGCTCCACATAGTCTTTCCTCTCTGGCTGGGGCCAGTTGTAAGTGTGTTTTCTCAAATGTTAAAATGGAGGTAACAGTAGGATCTGCCTCAAAGAGCTGAGAAGAAGATTATGAAAATAAAAGCAAATTCTTAGCACTGTTCCTTGCACAGAGCACCAATCAAGAAATAGTTATTCACTGTGAAAGTCCCTCAAAAAATTAAGGATAGAAATAACCATATGAGTCAGCAATCCCACTTTTGGGTATTCATTCAAAGACTAAAAATCAGAATCTTGAAGAGATATTAGCACTCCCATATTCCTTGCAGCACTATTGACAGCAGCTAAGATATGGAAATAACCCAAACGTCCACGATGGATGAATGGATAAGGGTGGTATAGTCATACAACGAAATACAATTCCGCTTTAAACAAGAAGGAAATTCTTTACAGTGTGGCAACATGAATGGAGTGTGAGGACATTTTGCTAAGTGACATTAGCAAGACACAGAAAAACAAATATTCCATAATTCCACTTATATGAGGTACCAAAACCGTCGAATTCATAGAAGTAAAGAGTGGAATGGTGGTCACCAAGGGCTAGGTGGGAGGGGGATTAGGAAGTTATTAATCAATGGGAATAGATTTCAGTTCAGTAAGATGAATAAGGCCTAGAATTCTGCTGTATAATATTGTACTGAGAGTCAACGATACTGTCCTGTATATTTAACTTTTGTTAGGAGGGTAGATCTCATGTTAAGTGTTCTTACAATACAAAAAGAAAATAATTACTATTAGTAGTATTAAGCTAATGTGTATAATGACATATAGAAACCATTCACATAATAAAGGTGATATTTGCCAAAATCTTGTATTTAAAACGAATTATTTTAATATCGTATAGGACAGTATCTTGTAAATATTTTTAGCAGCAGTGCTTTTTCAAATGACATTTTCAAACCATTCCAATTTGTAAAATAAGTAAAATAATATTCCAAATGCCATTACAATTAAAAGCATTTGATAAGTTTAAATACACATCAATTATTAAAAAGTCAATTGACAAACAGCGTGTACTTATTTTGATGGACATAAATACTTAAATCAGTGCCAGTCCTATACCTTTTTCAGCCTCCTGTTTGCATCTACATCTTATTTTTAGTTGGCGTTATGAAGGAAATCTTGATCCACACATGTAAATAATTTCAGATTATAACTTAAAAAACTCACCTTGCATTCCCAAGATATGTTTCAAATATTCTGAGTTATAAGACTGAAAGAAGAGCAATAGGAAAGTTTTGTTTTGAAGGTGAATAGTGAATTTGAGCAGAGGACCTGCTCACATTCCTTGTCAATCTAAACCAATTCAGGTCTTTTGGAAAACTCTAATACCATTTAAATATTGTATAAGGTTTTCTATATAATCAGGAGTGCGAAATATGTAATTTTGTTTTTTTCTAATTGGACTTATTTTTGTATTTCAAGCCTCCTATTACTCCAGGAGACTTTATGCAAATTTCAGGTAATGCAAAGTCTTCTCTCCTCCCACGGGGTTGTGTTTGTATCTCTTGAATGCTTAAATAGTGCCCAGGCAGAGTGGGGAGAAGAACTACTGGTTCCCCATCATCAATCATTCCCACTGGTTTCCCTAACTGGTGTTTGGTTGCTCACCCAGGTCATTCACTTCCAGTCCATTCCTGACTATGGCTGCTCTAGGCTCAGCTCCCGAGTCGTCTCAGCCTCTTTCCTTCCCTTTGCTCCCTCTCTCTTCTGTCCTGTGGTTGTGTTTTTCTGTGGCCTATGGGAAGCATTTTGTTGAAGTAACCACTTCAACATAATTTCAGTGCTCTTCTGCTAGATTATTTGTAGCTTACCTTCCTGGTTCCATCTGCCCTGGATGCTACAGACAGTTGGGTCTTTCTGCAATCTGGTTTTCAATCAGAAGGACAAGTGTCACTGCTATCTGGGCTTTAAACCTGTCTGGGAATTTCTTTTTTTTTGGGGGGAATTTCTATGTACCTATCCTCTTCCAAGGTTTAGTTTGGGGTTTGCTGCAGGGCTTGTAGATACTCGTACCAGTGTGGAACTTGCAACCCCACCTCCGACAGTCCTTTACCTTCCCAAGACTGACTTTTTTTTTTAAATGTGAGCATACCTTGGACAGTTAAGTGATTTCTATCAGAGTGTACTTCTTTGTATGCATAGATATGCCAAAGAATTTAGAACAATGCAAGGATATGCACAAAGACAGAAGGAGAAATATTATCTCAAAAGTCTGAAGTCTTTATTTCTAAAGTCTAGAAAAAAAAGAAAAATTGGCAGTCACATGTTTATGACATATGTTCTTGGTCTTCAAAGGGTTAACATTTGTGGAGCGATTTACAAAATGGAACTCTTGCCCCAGTCCCAAATACCTGCCTCTCCTCCTTTGTTTCCAGTACAGAATTGTCACCACCATTTTTCCAGTTGTTCAGATAAAAAAATCTAGGTTTTATCCTTTACTTTCTCTTTGTCCCTCATTTTAAAAAATACACCTTTTTAAAAGAACAGTTTTAGGTTCACAGCAAAATTTAGAAGAAGGTACAGACATTTCCCGTATACCCCCTGTGTCCCCATTATTAACACTCCCCCTCCCAAGAGTGGTATATTTGTTACAATTGATCTACACTGAATCATCATCATCAATCAGATCCCATAGTTTTCCTTAGGGTCCATAGAATGTTGTACACTCTGGGAGTTTCGATAAATTTCTCATGACATGTAGCCACCAGTACAGTATCATTCAGAGTAATTTCATTGCCCTAAAAATCCTCTGTGTTCTGCCAATTCGTTCCTCCCTTCACACTAACCCCTGACAACCACTGATTTTTTTTTTTTTTACTGTATCTGTAGTTTTGACTTTTTTAGAATGTCATTTTGTTGGAATTGTATATATAGTATGTAGTCTCTTCAGAGTGACTTCTTTCACTTAATAACGTGCATTTAGGGTTCCTCCATGTTTTTTCATGGCTTAGATCATTTCTCTTTAGTGCTGAATAATATTCCATTCTCTGCCTCTTCCACAGTTCATGTCTCCACTTACCGACTGAGCAACATCTTGGTTGCTTCCAAGTTTTGGTACTTGTGAATGAAGCTGCTACAAATATTTGTGTCCCAGTTTTTGTGTGGATAAAAGTTTCAATCCCTTTGGGTAAATACCAAGGAGCACAATTGCTGGACCATACTAAGAGTACACTTAGTTTTGTAAGAAACCACCGAACTGTCTTCCAAAGTGGCTGAGCTATTTTGTGTTTTCACCAGCCATGAATTAGAGTTCCTATAGCTCCATATCTTCCGCAGCAGTTGGGATTGTCAGTGTTCTGGATTTTGGCCATCCTACAGGTATATAATGATAGCCCACCATTGTTTTAGTTTGCATTTTCCTGATGACTATGAAGTGGAGCATCTTTTCATGTGTGCTTATTTTGCCGTCTGCAGTTTTTCTTTGCTGTAGGGTCTGTTAAGGCCTTTGAAGCATTTTTTAATCTGGTGGTTTGTTTACTTATTTTTGAATTTTAAGAGTCCTTTGTATTGTATAACAGTCCTTTATTCGATATGTCTTTTGCAAATGTTTTTTGTTCCTAGTCTCATTCTCTTGACAGTGTCTCCCACAGCAGAAATTTTTAATTTTAAATGAAGTCCAGTTTATTGGGTCTTTGTTTCATGGATTGTGCCATTTTAGTTTTTTTTAATTGAAGTATAATTTATGTACCATGTTACATTAGTTTCAGGTGTACAGTGTAGTGATTTATTAAGTTTATACATTATGCTATGTTCACCACAAGCATAGCTACCATGTGTTACCATACAATGCTATTATAATACTTTTATATCTATGACATTAATTTTATAACTAGAAGCCTGTATTTCCCACTTCCCTTCATCCATTCTTCCCATACCCCAACTTACCTCCCCTCTGGCAACCATTAGTTTGTTTCTATATTTATGAATTTCTTTCTCCTCTTGTTGTTTGCTTGTTTATTCGTTTTTGTTGTTGTTCAGATTCTACATATAAGTGAGATCGCATGGCATTTGTCCTTCTCTGACTTATTTCACTTAGCATAATGCCTTTTGTTTCTATCCATGTTGTTGCAAATGGCAAGATCTCATCCTTTTTAATGGCTGAATAGTATCCCATAACACACACACACACACACACACACACATCCCATATCTTTATGCATTCATCTGTCAATGTACACTTAGGTTGATTCCATATCTTAGCTATTGTTAATAATGTTGCAATAAACCTAGGAGTGCATATATTTTTTCAAATTAGTGTTTTTGTTTTCTTTAGGTAAATAACCTAGTAGTAGAATTACTGGATCATATGGTACTTCTATTTTTAAGTGGTTGAGGAACCTCCCTACTGTTTTCTATTGTGGCTACCCCAGCTTGCATTACCTTCAACAGTGCACAAGGATTTTCTTCACACACTTGTCAATACTTGTTATTTCTCATGTTTTTGATTTTACCATTATGTCAAGTGTGAGGTGATATTATGGTTTTGGTTTGTGTTTCCCTCATGATTAGTGATGATGAGCATCTTTTCATGTATCTCTTGGTCATCTGTACATCTTTGGAAAAATGTTCAAGTCCTCTGCCCATTTTTGAATCAGATTATTTGGGTTTTTTGATGTTGAGTCATATAAGTTCTTTATATATTTTGGATATTAAGCCCTTATTGAATATATATTTGAAAATGTCTTCCCCCCTTCTGTGGATTGCCTTTTTGTTGATAGTTTCATTTGCTATGCAAAATCTTTTTATTTTGGTGTAGTCCCAATAATTTATTTTTACTTTTATTTCCCTTGCTTGAGGAGATATATCTAGAAAAATGTTGCAAAGGCTTATGTCAAAGAAATTACTGCTTACATTTTCTTCTAGAAATTTTTTGGTTCAGGTCTCATATTTAGGTCTTTAATCCATTTGGGTGTATTTTTGTGTGTGATGTAAGAAAGTGGTCCAGTTTCATTCTTTTGCAGGTAGCTATACAGTTTCTCCAGCACCATTTATTGAAGAGACTTTCTTTTCCCCCCATTGTATATTCTTGTGTCCTTTGTTATAAATTAACTGGCCATAAAAGCATGGATTTATTTCTGGGGTCTCTATTCTGTTCCATTGACCTATGTGTCTATTTTTGTGCCATTTCCATACTATTTAGATTGCTACAGCTTTGCAGTATATCTTGAAATCTGGGATTGTGATGGACCATGCCTTTTAAAAAAATCATCACCAAACTCAAGATCATCTAGATTTTCTCCTGTGTTATCTTCTGGGATGTTTATAGTTTAGTATATTATATTTAGGTGTGTTATCAATTTTGAATTTTATGAAGGGTATAAGATCTGTGTTTTGATTCATTTTTTTGCATGTGGATGTCCAGTTGTTTCAGCACCAGTTGTTGAAAAGACTATCTTTTCTCTATTGTATTGCCTTTGATTTTTTGTCAAAGATCAGTGGCTTATGCTTATGACTTATTTACATCTATTTTGAGCTCTCTATTCTGTTCTATTGATCTATTTGTCTGTTCCTTCATCAATACTACACGGTTTTGATTATTGCAGTTTTATAGTAAATCTTAAAGTTGGGTAAGATCAGTCTCCCACCTTTGTTCTTTTTCAATATTGTGTTAGTTATGTCTCTTCATATAAACTTTGGAATTAGTCTGTTAATATGCACAAAGTAACTTGCTGCAATTTTTAAATGGACTTCATGGTATCTATATATCAAAGTGTGAAGAACTGACAGGTTGACAATATTGAGTCTTCCTATCTATAAACATGGAGTATCTCTCCATTTATTTAGTTCTTTGATTTAGTTAAGAATTTTGATCAGAGTTTTGGTCAATGTTTTATAGTTTTCTCCTATAGCTATCATAGATATTTTATTAGATTTTATCTAAGTATATATTTATTTTTAGTGCAAATGTAAATGATATTGTGATTTCAAAGTTCAAGTCCCACTTGTTCACTATTGGTATGTAAGAAAGCTGACTTTTGCATCTGTGTCCTATAACATTGCTATAATTATTTATTCCAGGAATCCTTTTTTGTTGATTTTTTCAGATTGTATATAAAGATGACCATGACATCTGTACATAAAGATAGTTTTATTTCTCCCTTCCCAATCTACACACCTTTTATTATATTTTCTTTTCTTATTGCATTACCTAGGAATTCCAGTACAATGTTGAAAAACACTGGTGAAAGGAAACAACTTTGCCTTGTCCTGATCTTATTGGGAAAGCTTTGAGTCTCTCATCAGTAAGTATAATGTTAATTAGCTGTAGGGTTTTTTGGGGGTGGTTATTCTTTATCAAATTCAGGGAATTTCCCTCTATTTATAATATACTGAGAATTCTCATCACAAATAGTTGTTAGATTTTTGTCAAATAGTGTTTCTGCATCTATTGATATGATTATGTGATACTCTTCTTTAGCCTGTTGATATGATGGACTATACCTACAAATATTAGGTTATCCTTGTGTATCTGGTATAAAAGCCCTTTACTATTTGCATCCATTATGTGCAGTTTCACCTCCAGTACATTCCTTAAATCTAAGCAGTACCTGCTCTATCACTTTTCAGACTCTGCTCCACCATCATATCTCTCCTAGATGGGGATAACTTCTTAATTCCTTTCCTAGTCTACTCTTGCTATGGGCCCATATCCATTATTTGGAGAGTGAAAACAATCCTTTAAACATATAAATCAAATCACATCACTCCTCTGCTTAAATGCTTCAAAAACTCACTATTACCAGAAGGATAAAATGCAATCTTTTCCTTACCATTCCTATGATACAGCTCCTGTCAACTTCCTTAATCTTTTTACCACTTTGACACTCAAATTTTAGATTCTTTTCTCTTTTTGTTTTTGGAGTAAAACAAGTCTTCACTGTTTACAAGGTTATTTATGAATTGCAAAAATTTTCTATTTTTAAGAATTGATATTATCATATTTTTCCCTTCTAGTCCTCCATTGAATCTAGGCTGCTACAACCAGACAGAAAATGTGGGGACACTTTTTTCTTATATCTGTAGCAAAAATTCTGCAGTAAATAGTAACCGCTGCAGGTCTGTCAAAAATTGTGTCTGCTTTTTCTCCATAATTTACCTCTATGGTCCTTTTTATTCTTTAAAGTTTTCAAACCTATCCTGAATTAAAGTCTCCACACATGGAATATTTTATTACCTGATCTTTGCATAGCTGGCCTATTCTCAACAGTCAGGTTCAAGTGCTATGTCCTCAAAGAGCCTTTTCTGAACACCCCATTGAAATAGTCATGCTCATGTCCCCACTGCTGTTGCATTATCTCTTTATCCTGCTTTTTTTCATACAAATATCTATGCTACAGAATGTCTTGGGTAAGAGAGCAGCAGAACAAGAGAAATGTATTTCTCATGGAATTTACATTCTAGTTAAGGAGACAGACAATGAACAGATACATACTAAATTCATAGTCTACCAGGCAGTAGTAAGTATTGTGGAGAAAAATAATGCAGAGAACAGAAATGCAAAGCACTGGGGTTGACGTGAGACATTTCAACTTTAAATTGTGTGATTAGAAAAATAAAATAAAAATAAATTGTGTGGTTAGAGAAAGCCTCACACACACACACACACAAAAGACCTAAAGCAGATGAGAAAGAGACTTATTTTCTGGGAAGGAACAAGAAGCGAAAACCTCAAGTGTAAAGGCGCTGAGGCAGCAGCCTACTGGTGTTTGAGTAACAGCAAGGGGACTTGCCTGGCTGGAGTGGAGTGAACAAGGGGCGGGGGGGACAGTCATAGAGGATGAGTTCAGTAAGTCCTGTACATCATCAAAGGGGCTTTGGCTTTACTCAAAATAAGATGATACCCTTTTGGAAGATTTTGAGAGAAATAATCTCAGAGATGTGATCTGACTTAATTTTAGAGGGATCAATTTGAGTGCTGGGTTGAGAATAGATGGTCACAGGGAAAGGTCGGATGAAAGAAGACCAATTATGAAGCTGTTGCAGTGCTCTAAGTGAGAGATGCTGGTGACTAACATAGGGTGAGGGCAGTGGAGGTGATATGAACTGGTCATGTGATGGTACATTTGCATGTGAAATGTGAGGGAAGAGATGAGTTAGGAAAGACACTAAGCCACTAGAAGGATGGATTGCACCTAATGAATTGTGGAACCTGCAGGTGGAACAAGTTTGGGGACAGTGTAGGAAAGACTATGACTTTGCACACGTTATGGTTAAGATCGATGTCAAGTAGGCAGCTGGATACACAAGTCTGGAGTTCAGCATAGATGTGTGCGTGTGCTGTGTGAATTTGAATATGCATATGGTTTTAAAATTGTCTTAGAATAATTTAAGAAATATATTTAAACATGAATTTGAATCATATTTTTGCTCAGAATTTCTGAGCTATAATTGCAGAACTTGCATGGAACTCAGTTTTAAAACTCAGCATACTGTTGATGTAAAAAGTACGATTTGATACAACTATCACGACCAATTTTTTTTTTGATGTGTGGTATGGCAAGAAGAAACTATAGAATTTAGCAATTCATACCCAAAAGCGGTTTATTTTAATGATATTTTTATTCCCTCCTGTTGGATCCATTTTTCAGAAAAATTTCTGGATGTTTCTCATATTGTTGAATATGTGATGCGAACCATCAATTGCTGACAGGTGCGCTTGATGGAACAAGTTCAATGGGACAGATCACTCATTCCTTTTTTAGGGTTTTATTGGCATGACCCAATGAAGGGATTTTGTGTGATGTGCAAGTCGCCATGATGTACTCTTTAAAAATAGTGTCACTGACACATATCCACTAAAATAAATTAACCTTCCTATCCTGACTGATTCACATTTTGGAAATGGCAACTTCACATGCCAGTGATGATATGAGCAGAAGAGCTGGGTGGGGGTGACAAATCAAGAGTCCAGCAAGAAGATGGCAGCGTAAGAGGTCTTTTAATAGAGCAGTTCAGAGGCAATGAGCATAAACCTAAATTTGTATCAGCCTAGGATATAATTCAAGCTCTGTGGCTTTATAGATGGGCAGGACCTAGCCTCTCCAAACTCAAGTTTTGAGAAATAAGATATACTAAGGGATAATTACAACTCTCTGGGGAGAGGAACTAATGAGCTAATGCTTGCAAAATACTTAGAATAGCACCTTGCACATAGCCCGATCTCGATGAGTGGTGGCTATTATTAACAATAACTCTTTTATTTCCATCTAAAGAGTTTGGTCTTTTGCAATATCTGAAGAATATAGATGGGAAGACTCAATGGTCTCTCTCTCTCTTTTACATGCAATTCTTTTTTCCCCCATCTAATTCTTAAAAAACAGAACAAAATAAAAACAAAAAACCACACATTTAAACCACAGATTAATTTCCTCCAGAGCTTAGTTTCAGAATGTGATTTTATAAATTGTGGGCTGGTGTCCTCAGATTCAGGGAAGGCTTCTTGTGGAAGTGAGCCCAAGGCGAGATGCAGGAACATGCCTTTGAGCAGAGGTGATTTCAGATTGTCATCTCTTAATTGGTGAGCAGGACTGTCACGCCAGCCTCAGATTTAGCTGGGACAGATAGTCCTAGTGAAAATGGGTCTCCAGATCATAAAATTTTATAGTTGAAACCTTTCCACTGCACACTTGAGCATTTGACACACACATAGTTCATCTTTCTTGGCTGTAATTTGGACTTATTAAGCATTTTTGTAACACTTGTCTTTTTTTTTCTAAGTTGGCTGCTTTTCATTAGTGGTTCCTCACATCACTCTCTGTGAAAGGTGAATACAACAGTCCATATTTTATAGACAAGGAAATTGAGGTCCAACTAAGGCTAGTGTGGTTTGGCTGAGGACACCAGAAAATTAAACCCTGGAACTACTAACTGAAGCCAGAGTGCCTCACTGTTGAGTCATGGTTGACTTTATCAAGGAGACCATTCTTCATAGATGATTCAATACCTTCAAATAAAATACGAAAATAATGTCCCCTGCCCTCTCTGAGAACACAAAATACTTTCTAATTTTATACAGTTATGATGTTGTAACCAGAGTGATCATTCGAAAATCAAATCTGATCAAGTCGCTTTTCTATGAAGGGCCTGGTGCTGGTTCTCCATTGCCCCAGGATCAAGTCCAATCTCCCTAATGACACATGCAGCTTTCTCTGTGTCCCTCTGCATTCCCTGGAAACGTGCTGAAGACTACCTGTTCCCTTCATGTGCCTTTGTACAAAAAATGGAGAAAGGAACCTTCCTCTATCTCACTTCTTCCCCTTTAGTTAGGTCATGTGTTCCAGGAAGTCTCCCGATGCTTCTCAAGGCTGGGTTAGTTGGCCCTTCTGTATCCCCAGTCACACATGATATTTATACCACTTAAAGCACCCAAAGTGTATCTTAAAGTAACCATTCCCATGAGACTACAGTCTCCATAAGGGCAGAGTCTCCTTCACCTGCTTCAATGTAGATTCCTGGTTCCTAGTACAGTGTCTGTGAATGGTAGGGATACAATAGATATAGATGGATCGTGTGAATGAGCAATATGCCTTGTGATTTGCCTTTTTCCATCTCACAAAATCATAAGATTTATATCCTTTGTGTCAGACTGTGTGATAAATGCTAGAGCTATGGTACATTTTGGTTTGATGCTTTAACGGTGGAATTGTTGGCAACTGCCAAGGGGGTGGCAAGGCAAACTGTGGTCACCAGTGTAGGTGTTCATCTGAAGATATTTCATCCTAGTCCCTTGATCTTTTAGAGGCATCAGCAGGGTGACCATATAGTTATCCAAACTCGTATGAATTTGAGAGTGGAAGTGGGCACAATGGCTAATTATACATGGACAATCGGTGTCTACTGGGATGTTCCAGGCAAAGCAAGTGTGTGGTCGCCCTTGGTACATGGATTACCTGGCTGTGCTCTTAGTCCTGAGCTAATTCCTGGTTTATCTGCTTCATCTAAGGGGCTCAACACTGCCGCTGGGTGAGAAATAGCACGGTTGCACCAACTGAAGCAGCTAAGGGACACATAGCAGTCACTTTGCAACATATGGCTTGACAATCCTTTTCCTGCAGTAGCTCTAAACATAGTAGTAGTTATAACTCCATGACAGGAGCAGGTGAGAGAGGCAGTTAAGCGGCAGTTCTATCGCTCAGCGAAAGTTTTGGCACCTGGATTGGGACACGAAGAATGTTAACTAGAGAGCTGAAAGATTTCCAGATCGACCAAATCGCTCAAAGCTGCCAAGTTGGCCTGAGAACTTTCCTTTGTAAGTGGGATAAGATGATAGCTGAGACCACTCCTTAGCTGGAAAATGCAATATAAGCATATGTTTAAAAAAGCAATGATTAAAATATTACGTTTTCAGAGCCCTTCCGTGCTCCCGGATCCAAGGCTGTGCCAAACGCTTCACTATGAGGAGGGTGATTTCCAGGGCAGGATAATAGCTTCCCAGTGGCTGCAGTGTAGGTCTCAGCACTGGCGAGAGTTTAGGAGGTGAAAGAGGAGGACTTGCACATTAGTAAGAAAGGTGAAAATCCTTGACACCTAGAAGGTGTCGAAATTCTGGTGAGCTTACTTATCTTGTTTTGGCAAATCTCCCGTATATCAAATGGAAGATGGCATGTTCCCATTACTAAATTTCTCTTTTCTTTCCTGATAGGATTTCTCCAAATTTATGCCCATCATTTGTGTCTGGAGAATGTAACAATTTGTAACTGACAGATTCATTGGCATAATACGATATTAAAGGCCACTGTAATGGTGGTGGGTTGGAATTAGGAATTGTCTTGCATTAGCAGAAGATTAGGAAACGGATTACACTTCAGGTGTACTCTACAAACAGACATACCTGGAGAGAGCAAAACCAAAAAAAAAAAAAAAAAAAAAAAGAAACCTAAACCCCCAAAAAACAAACCAAAACAAAACAAAACAAACCCATGTGAGACTGGTTGAAATCAATTGAAGCCTAGAATTTCAGCTTTACAGGTCATTTTATCCTTTCACTAGTTTTATATTTGTCTTTTTTATTTTTTAATTTAATTTTTTTACAATTTTCAACTCTCTTTGCTATTTTGCTTCCAAAAAACCTGCATGGCAGTGCCTGCAGAGGCAATTTCTCATAAACAGCTCCTTAGGCACCTGAAAGCAGAAGTGACAGTGAAATTGGGGGAAGTTATCACAGAACAGAGGCTCAGTGCCACAGGATGGTTTTCCAGGCACTCATGTGGCTGCTGCACTTAGGGTCTGGTAACAGTGATCCATAATAGAGGATTCCTTCGTGATAAAATGGGGGCATAAGATACTTTTCTTATGTAGGCTGACCTGCAAAGGAGGCTGTAGAGTGGGGCACATTGGACAGATAGGGCCTGGAAAGCCTAGGCTTGTCCCGGTGCCTGGGTTTGGAGCCTGTGTGCAGTGGGTGGAAGCAGACCCACGTCAGGTGCCCTGGTGGGTGGGTGGCAGTGGGTTGGCCTGTGGAGGGGAGGGCAGCTGGCCTGGCCTGGCCTGAGGAGCCAGATTGGTTATGTTAGAGTATTTTTATAAAGTCCTGAGTTGACAGTAGGTGCCTTTGTACATGATATTTCTAATTTCCTGACTCAAACTTCAAGGTCAGCATTGTAAGGATGCTTTATTTCCAGGACAAATAAAAACCATCAACAAAACGAATGACACGAAGTGTTAGTTGCTACACAAGTCAATTGTTACGGCTAGATGCCATGTACTTTTTGTGAAAAACCATACACTGTATACACAAAGAGAGCAACTCACTGCTTGGTGTAAAGAACTGTAATTGACAGGATGTATATGAATATAATGTAATCAGGAAGCAAATTGTGGCTTATACCCTTTGACTTTCAATTGTGAAACAATAGAGGAATTTTGTATGTTCAGAAGGACAGAGGGGTTTAGAACAGGAACCGGAAAAAAAGTCATCCTTCCAATGACACAGAAGAAAATAGCACTTGTTATGAACATATTTTTACTATTAAACAGTCTGGGTTCATATCACAGCTCCATTCGTTAGTTGTGTGACCTTGGGGAATGCACGTAATCTCTTAGCTTCAATTTCCTCATTTTTAGCAAATAGAAATAGTAAAAGTAACTACCACACATGGTTTTGGTGAGTATTGCATGAGATTCTATGTAAAAGCACTTAGTAAAGGGTTTGATACATAGTAAGTTCAATAAATATCAATTATAATTCTTCAAAACCCCATTGTTTGACACTATGGCTACAATTTTTATTTTTGCGGCTGTGCTTGAGTATATGGTTAACACTTGTGTGTGTTTGTGCCTCAGCTTTATGGTTCACTAAGAATCTTCAGCCCTCCAACAGTGCATTGTTTCCATGTCTGGAAGACCCTCAAAACAAGGGACATCCAGAGATCCCCTTTCCCAAAGTACTTTGATGGGTCCGGGTCCTCCTTCCCCACTAGGGTCTGTCACAGGTCGCTCAGAGGAGCAAATGGCCAAGGATGGTCTTATTTCTAAAGAATGCCTTTAAAGCTTGAATACATGCTGTTGCTATGTTATTGTGTTTTTTTTTCCTTTCCTTTTTTTTTTTTTTTTTTTTTTTTGTATTTTTATTCTAACACACGGAAATCAATAACAAGGCCGGGTGAAATGTCACAAGATGTGGATATTGAGTTTCCTTAAGAAACCATATATTTGGATGGTGAATTGGCACCAAGATCTCTCACCAGACTCTAAGAACATCTCGTTCTCTTTCATTCCATTCTTCTTTTCTCCTTCCAACAATGTTAACCACAAGAATACTCACCACTTTCTACTCGTGTTGCTCCCCTCTTATTTTGTTTCTTCAGCCCTTCCAACTACTCTGTAGGCGATTATATTCCTTCTGTCAGGAGATTTGTTAAGGAGAAATCTCCTTTGTAAGGAGATTTGGAAGGGAATTCCGAATCCTCTGGTAATTTACTATCATCTTGGTCTCATTATTAGTCTCCCTGGTCCCAGCTGCATAAAGATGGGGGAATGATAAGCTCACCTTACCCTTTTCACAAGATTGTTAGGAGGACAAAATAAAATGTTAGTATGCTAACCTTCTCAAATGCTCTTATTATTTTTGAGAGTACTCTTTATCATTAATTGCATTTATGTAATATTTCAAAATAAAGAATAAAAAACTTTGTAAAGTATAAATATACTGCAAACATTTTTTAAAAATTAAGGCAAATTTGAAGTTATATTTCCTTATGAAATATGCCTAAACGGACCTGGTTTTCCTCCTCCTATTTTGTAAAAGACTTAATTTTTTAGAACAGTTTTAGGTTCACAGGAAAATCTAACAGCAGATACAGAGCTGCTTCTAAATATTCAGCTGAAATGTGACAAAACTTTTTCTGATTTATCAATTCTTAAAAAAAATAGTGTTCTGGGGCAGCCCGGGTGGCTCAGCGGCTTAGCGCCGCCGCCTTCAGCCCAGGGCGTGGTCCTGGAGACCCCGGGATCCAGTCCCACGTTGGGCCCTGCTTGGAGCCTGCGTCTCAATTTGCCTCTCTGCCTGTCTGCCTGTTTGTCTCTCGTGTGTCTCTGATCAATAAATAAATACAATTAAAAAAAAAATAGTGTTCTTCCTTGCTAGCCTAAACTTTTCTTGGATTTTTTTTTTTTTTTTTTTTGGTCTGTTTGTTTTGTGTAAGTGGAAAAGTAAATGGCTGGCCTAGAGGCCTGTTATCTTCCCTCTTAGCAATCTCTATTCACTGTGTAAAGTGTGCTTAAAGGTTATTTACATAGCGGTTGCCCTGGTCTATTCCTAACCTCTAGAGCATTTTTGATGACCATGAGAAAATTTCATTTATTATGATATGGTAAAAAGCAGGAATATACATTGTTCAAGAAATGTGAATCTGTTCATTAGAAAATAGGGTCAGATTGAAGGCTATTTGTTATTGGAACAAATAATTAGCAAATGAGTCAAAGGAGTCAAATAACTGATTGGAGTAATCTTTTTTTTTTTTTTCTTTTCTCCTAAGCAGGGACTTCTTCAGTAGTATCCTGACATAAAGACCATTGAGATTACTAGGGAGTGATTTAAAAAGCCAGTATAGTCACAATAAAACTCTTTACTATGATCCAGGTACTGCATTAGTTGCTTTATATTTGCTAACTCATCTGAATGGCACAGAAACTCTATGAGCTGTATCTTATGAGCTCCATTTTATTGATAAGGAAACTAAGGCTCAGAGAGATTAAGTAATTTCTAAATAGAATGAAGCATCTTGGTTGAACACCTAGGATTTCTTGTCACATTTGCTTTTAGCTAGTCCTGAGAAAATCAAGTAGCCTCTTCTACTCAGAGTATAGTGAGTAATTTCCTATTATATGCACACAAATGGGATGTGCATTCTGTGAAAAGAAAATGTATGAATAGAGAATACCTAGGCAAATGCTCCTCCTCTTAAATAATAATAATACACATCATCATCTTATACTTTATGTCAAATATTTCCTGTAGCTTCTCACATTTAAGCTTTGCAGTGACTTGCTGGGGTGGGATCATTAGTTCTACTTACAGATACGAAACTTGAGACTCGCTGTGGTGAATTGTTGGCTCATTTCAAATGAACGTATTTTTCAGACACCCTAGACCATGGCCTTCTCTCTGTCATATTGGTGTTCACCCTCGTCTTCCTTGAAGAAATAGTCTCCTCAGAAATTTAAATCATCGGTATGCCCTGCAATGTGTCCCACTACAGCATCTTTTTATCTCTGACTTTTTGGTGGTGGGGGTACTGTGAGAAGCTGGCATGACTCCCTCTTGTCTTTTGGCCACGTTGGGGACCTTTTTCAAAGACTCTGTCAGGACAGTATTGTAGGGATCCTTGCCTTCTCAAATATTGTCCTTTACTTCTGATTCATGCCACAGAAACAGAGAATTTCTAAATAAACATCAGAAAGTACATTGGAATGACTTCATGCCCAAGTTTCTGATTGCTTGCACAGATGACATCCCGGCTCTGTCTCACCACACATTATTTTTTGAATCATTTTCCTAACCCAAGTAAGTATCTCTGGTAACCAAATTTTGGTAACTTCCCCAAGGCAACCCGAGGTTTGGAAACCAAGTGGGCAGTTCCAAGTTCTTAGTGGACTGTTTCAAGGCATGCAACCACAGAGCTAAGGTCAGACCCCGTTAGAATGGGGGCAGGGAGAGAGGCTATGTGGAGAGAGGTTCAAGTCTTTCCAATGTACTGGAATTTAACTGGAATGAGTGAAGGCAATTTCATTTTAAAATCTTTCCCCCCTGTCACCTCATTAACACCTCCAGTGAAAGGCAGCTGTGAGACTGTTAACTCTTTGCTTGCACATTCTTGAAAGTGCTATTGGCTGGGAACTCTTGTCCTTGTGAGAAGACACCCTGCTGTCACCAATCTGGGTATCCGTAGCATTGAAATGGGGGTTTTTCCAAGACTCATATTTATACCCCAATAGTGCACCATTCCATAGAGTGAGACATGCATTTCTGCCAGATTTTGCATATTTCAAGCTACTACTCCATCAGCTGCAGTATGTTGGGTTTTTGGAACTTGGCTGCCTCAAATTCTTTTTGGAAATAAAGTGAGAACGTATGTGAACATTCATTAAGTTATTAACTCATTCATTTACTCATTCCCACTTTTAATAAATCACATTGGATGAGTGCCTATTACATGTCGGCAGCATGTCAGCATCGGGGTATAAGGGAAAATAAGACATTGTCCCTTCCCTCAAGGAGTTTGCAATTTAATGTGGGTTTGAGTCATTACCCCAATATAATATGGTGAAATTATGATAAAAGTGACAATGGGAGCACAAAGGGAGAAGCCATGAAGCAGAGTAGCCCAAGGGAGGTCAGAGAAGACAGAAGATACTTGAGTGATTTTGAAGGCTAAGTAGGAGATAGCTATATGGAAGGAGCTGAGATGGGAAAGCAACATGGGCAAAGTCAGGAGCAAATGGTTTTGGCATGATGCTAGAGACAAGCTTTGAGTACAGTGTAGTGAATATTGGTATAGTCGGTGCTGCTATATACAGCTCATACCCTCCCCCCTTCAGGATTTAAACATATGTTCTGCTGGGTGCTGGAAGGGGTGATGGCTCTAAGCTCTCAGCTGAACCTTTTTGGGAATTGCCCTCAACCAGCGGGAGCTGCTTTGTCCAAGTTTATATCCCTTCCCCTAAGACAGTATGTACCCAAGATATCATGGTATATAGACTAGTTCTCCTTACTTCATGGTAGACAAACTCTGAATATTTAACTCATTTCAAAAGCTCCCAATAAGATCTTCTGAAGCCTCTGCTACAACTGCACTGTAGTTCAATTTCTCTATCTAATCTTGCTTAGCACACTTCTCACAGCTGGTGTCTTCTGGGAAATGGAACAAGAAGCGATCAAAAAGTTCAGAGAAGTGGGTATGTTTGAGTGGAAATGTAAGGCTGGAGAACGTGTCAGCTAACTATAGTTACCAGGAGGGCCTGGTAGAAACCCCATTTACTTATCTGATGAGGAATATGCTGGTGAGACAGGCTCCAGCATCACTGAGAAACTCAGGGGATATTGTTAGAAAACCGGGTTAACTGATAGCACTGAGCATAGTAGAATTCCAAGTAATAGAGGTCAAGGATGACATTTGATATTGGGGGCAGTGATATTTCTATAATGAGTCATAAGATTGGAATGTCAGCTTGGTCAGGAAGCTATGGAGATGGTTGATAGAATATAGTGGCCCAAGGGCCAAAACAGATGGAAAGCCCAACAAGAGTATTGCTTAATCTACACAGTCAAAAGAAATCAAAGATGGATGATCAGAAGGTTGAGTGCAGCCAACTACCTTGCCTCGCCTCCAGACCTGAGACAGATTTTGGACCTGGAGCCCTGAGAGAAATGCTGAGTATACAGCAGGAACCTAAAGAGGAGGAAAAACTCAATCTTGGCTTATGTTTGGGTCAGCTCAACATGGGAATGCAAATTACTGTGGCTGCATTATAGCCCCATTCAGGAGGGAACTTAATGGGGCCATAGTGAGAAGAAACCCTTCCCCTTCCAAAAAGCAGAGCTTCTAATGGTGTACCTGGTCACCTATTTTCTGTGGGAATAGTGGTAGCATGAAATAAAAATATATACAAGCTCATGGGTAGTAGTGAATGGGTTGGTTGGTTGGTTGGTTGGTTGGTAAAGGGCATGAAAAGAGAAATGTTAGAAAATGTAGTGCAGATGATCTGGTGAAAAGGCCTGTGTACAGACCTATGGGATGGAGTACAAAGAATAAATACCCTTGTGGCACATGTTAAAGCCTCCAGAAAGCATCCACCAGGAAGAAGCTGTAAAGAAGTAACTAGAAAGAAGGGCTTCACCAGCTGATATTAACTCTCTCAACACAGTAGATGTGTTAATAAATAATTATATTAGAATGGACGAGGCTTTTCATGGACCTAATTGCATGGACCCCAACTCACCAAGGCTGACCTAGCTATTGCTGGTTAAATTCTACTGTGTCAGCAACATAGAGCAATGCTCAGCTGCTGACATAACAGAGTCCTTCCGGGACAGCAGGTATGTGTGGTAGCAAGTTTGTTGCATTGGAATCCTACTATCCTGAAGGGACGTCATTTACCTTGACTGGAATTGTCACATATTTATATGTGAGTTTGACTTAGTCATCATTACGATATACAGACACCAACAAGGAATCTCATACAATATCATGTAAGACCAAGGAGCACCTTTCAGCGAAGGGATGTGTGGTAGGATATGACCATGGAATACACTGGTTCTGTCACTCACCATACCCAGAAACTTCCAGCTTGACAGAATCATGCATTGGTCTACCTCAAGTAAAGCAGTAGTTTAGAGATGATACCCAGTAAGACTAGAGCCTCATCCTTTAGGATGTGCTATCCACTCTGTATCCATGATGATCAAATTCCTAGATTCATGTATTCTTCCTGTTGTAGTCAATTACAATAAATAAAATTCATGTATTCTTCCTGTTGTAATCAATTACAATAAATAAAATTACAACAGGAAGAATACATGAATCTAGGAATATATGAGTGGAAGTAGGGGTGGATTCTTTTCTCATCACTTCTAGGGACCCTCTTGGGAGATTTGCACTTTTTCTCTGTATAACATGGATCTGTGTATTGAGGATTCCTGGTTTTCAAGGGAGAAACACTTCCAACAGGAGACACAGCAAATGTCCAATTAAACTTTAGTCTATTGTTATCATTTGATCACCAGGGTTCCTTGTGTCAAGTGACAGACAAAAGAATGGAATCACCATCCTGCCAGGAGTAGTTGACCCTGATTATCAGGTGGAGGCAGGGACATTGTTATGTTAGAAATGCAGGGAACCATATGTTTTACCAGGTGACCCATGGAATATCTCATAGTACTCCCTTGCCCAAGGGACAAGTGCTATGGCAAAAGCCCAACAAAAGCCTGCAAACCAGAAACTCATACCTTTTAGGGATGAAGTTCTGAATCATTAAGCAATCTAGATCAGCAGAGGTGTTACCTGAGAATGAGGGGATTTAGAAAAGATGACAGAAGAGGGGATGCTAAAAACTAGATGCAGTAGTTGGGGCTGAAGTTTGTGTATTTTTTGGGGTAAGTTTCCTCAAGGGAAGAGACCAACCAGAATCTAGGATTTGCTGTTCTAAGAAGTTATTATAGAAGCAAGAGGGTCTGAGAGAAGCTGGGGGTGAACTGAAGTGGCTGCTGCTGTGATGTGTTTCCCAGATCTGTCTCCAAGGCTTAGGTGCTCATCCTCAATTCCTGGACATGTTGGTGGCTCTAGGCTGCTGACTGAACCCAGAATTAGGTATTTTCCTTAGCCAAAGACAGGACGCTCACTCATGTTTCCTTTTCTTCCCCAGGAGCAACTTGTAGGTAATGATTGGTCAATACGGAGGTCTAAATGTCTTATCTTTTTGCCTCAACAAGAAGAACCACTTCAAATTCAGGGCTTCCTCTACAAGTTCCTATGGCTTCTGTTACCACTGCATATAGTTCAAATTTTCCTCTGCAAAATCCTGCTGCCTTTACCCATCTTAATATTGAGTGTCCTTCCCAATAAACCTCCTGTGGATGGATGGATGGATAGATATCAGAGGATGGATAGAGAGATAGATAGATATCAGAGGCTCAGAATCTGATTCATAGGAAACCCAACCTATGACGAATGGGTATGTGTTAGGGTAAAGGTTATGCTATTCTATCAAAGAAAGCTAAACATAAAATAGCTTCAGTAAGGAAGAATGTTATATCTCTCCAATGTAAGAGTCTGGATGGTCTTGCGTGGCAAGCAACTCTGCTTCGTGTGATTATACAAGGACTCAGTTTCCTTCTATTCATTGTTTCATCACTCCTTTGACTGTTGCTTCATTTAGTTGGTTGAAGCCTATGTTCCAGGCCACAGGGATGGGAAAAGGAGTGTGGGAGAACACATGTGTGTTGCTTTAAAGCTCAAACCTGGGCTTCACATACCCTTTCTTCTTGCATCAGGAAGACTTAGTCATGGGTCATACCTAGCTATCAGGGATGCAGGAAAATGTAAGGTTTCTAACTAAAAGCCTCCCCTCAATGCTATAGAAGAAAGAAAGAACAAGTTTTAGGGGCAAAGCTTTCCGTATAGGTATGGAGGCAAGGGCGGGAAGCAGAAATTATTTCATGTATAAATAGAGTGCTAAGGTGAGGTTTTAGAACTTTCTTCTGAAAACTATGGAGGGCCATTACATATGGAAGGAGTTGGATAGCAAATAATCTGCCAGAGAGAATTTTATTGTGAGGTATGCCAAACAACTATATTCATCTTCATGTGGAAATGCTGTTTTGTCATGGTACCTTTTATAGCAGTTGTGATCTCTTGTCTGAGTATAGTTGATGTTTCTGTTCCCTACTACTCCTTATCTGAGGTAAAAAATGGATATTGCTCTGTCAGAACAACTGTGAATGAGTTGTTCTCAACTTTTCTTGGAAAGAAGAAGTAACAGAGCAGTTTCCTACTTCCTATTCCTCCAAAGCACAGGGTCAGGGGGAGGGTAAGTCTCATGAAGGATGAGACTTAGTGCATTTTAAAAAAAGTAGAATGTCTAAGAGATGGAGATGAGGTAGTGTGAAACAGAGAAAGCTAGAGTCTTTTAGGTCCGGTCAAGAGGTCTGAGCATGGCCTTGCCCTGGCTCTGCCTCTAGATTTATGATTTTTCCCAAATTGTTTGGTTTCTCTGGCATTCAACTCTAAATTAGGTTGTTAGACAAAGTAAACCGGATGGTTCCTTTCCATTTAGAAATGGACTTCCATTTGAATAGACATTAAAACTGAAGATTGGAACCAGAGTTGGAGCTCAAGAAATGTTTGTTGAATTTAATTAAATTTTTGTTTTTAATTTTAGCTAAGTAAATCATTGCTTGACCCTCAGCCCACATGGGAAGCCCACCCCCTAACATCAAAAGAGGAGCAACAACAAGCAATAGCCTACTGAGTGTTCTAAGATCTCTACTCTGCTGTCTGAGGAGATGAGTTTTATTTTTATCTGCCTGTTCCAGATGCCTGTTTCTCTGAATGATGAACCAAGAGAAGGCCCATGGACAGCCAATGGCCACCTGGAGTCTATCTCATATGTCACAAAGGTTTAGAGATAAGGAGTACCTAATGGAACATCTAATGTGCTCTTTTCCTCATGGTATTCTGATGTCTATAGGACAAGAATTATGAGAGATAGGCATTTCACCTAGAAGCAAGCCAGATCTCTCTGGGTTGGCATTTAGTTTGGACAGCAGAGCACATTCTCAGTTTCATGCGACTGCGTTGGGAGCGACAGACACATTTCTGGGCCTGGTTCACAAAGGAAGAACAGTGGTTATCATCTACAATAGCAGTGGCTTCAGGAGCCAATGACAAGAGTGAGGGACTGAGGGGGAAGGCAACCAGCTATGTTGAAAATTCACTAGAACGCCAGGACTCACATTGGCAAAAAGAACCACATGACCTCCGGTGACCACTTGTGACTGTGACACTTCAATTTCTACATCTTAAAAAGTAAAGTAGCACCTGCTAGAGGCTCAGTCTTCACTGATTTAATAAACCCTAGCTGTCGTCTGAAGGGCCAGAGTTACACACTTGTGATTAGCGTCAATGGGTAGTAAGGTGCGTGCGCGAGGTGGCAATGCTTTGATGGCAAGTCCTTCCTTTTCAGTTACTTTTGAAAGGCCAATTTACTTAGAAAGTTGAATTTCCCCCCGATTAGTGGTCACGTCAGCACTTAAAATGCTAGCAGGGGGAACGAATCAGTATCATGTTTGTCTTTAACACGGGAGACAGAGGACACCTGGCCCTCTGTTATTACTGGGACACCGTCCGAGAGTCAACCCGGGGCACAATACACTTCTTATGCTGAAGCAGAATCCATCTGTACTCGACAGGAGGAAGACAAAAGAGGATTGTTAGCACTTAAAGGCACCTTGACAGAGTCATACCGCTTGACTCCTTTATTAATTGCCCCATCTGCTAAGTGAGAGCTCTCTGACACAGGTTGGTGCAGAACTCTTAAAGCCCTTCGTCTGCTTCCTATTGGTCCCACCTGTGTTTGGGTTTGTTCTCAGTGGGCAGAGATTCCAGGGAGAAAATGAACCGCTGCAGATCGATTGCAGTATCAGTCATGCAGAAGACGTGGTGAAGCGTGGCATTTGATTTTGATCTGGTTTTAACCCTTGCAGGGCAGTTGTCCCGGCTTCCCTGGCTTTTGTTTGCCTCGGATTGTGTTCAAGGCCTTGGGGACTAACGGTGAAGGGAGAAGACGCAGCACGCTGCCCTCAATTTAGGAAATACACCATTTCCCCTTTAAGTCACTCAGACCTCCCAACCTTTCCGTGGCTGTCTGCGACAGAGCGATAGGACAAGCCAGAAAGCAGTAGCGTGTGCATGTGTGCGTGTGTGTGTGTGTGTGTGTGTGTGTGTGTGTTATTGCTGCCACGAAAAGATATGCCTTGTTTTTGCAGCCAGTGATAATTCTCAACGAAAGTGCACGGCCGGTGCAGCAGAGGCTGGGCCCGCGCTGACAAAAGACAGACCGACCAAACTCGATGGTTGACTTAGGCGACCGTTCCCCCCAGTCCGATTTGTCTTTGTCCTTGCCTTTCTTATTTTGTTTTAAAAGAGATTCAGGGAGATTGAGTTAAGGATGTGGTGTCGATTTCAGCCTCAGTTTTGCAATTTCGGCATTGAGCCTGGATTGTGTTACAGCCGTCGCGATGCCGGGATGTTTTTTTCTGCACCGTTTGGAGATAGAGGAGAGAAACAGGAAAAGGTGTGGTGTCTCCTCTCCAAGTTCCTTTATAGTGGGGGCTGGGGTTTGCATGGTTGTGTGTGTGTGTGTGTGTGTGTGTGTGTGTGTGTGTGCAGGAGACAGAGACAGAGAGAGAGAGAGAGAGAGAGAGAGAGAGACAGAGACAGAGAGAAGAGAAGGGAAAAGAGACAAGTGCCGCACGGCCAAACAAAACTTTTGCCACTTGATTATGCAACTTATCTTCTCAATAAGAATATTTGAGCTCCCTGCCTTTTGCTGAAACTCCAGGAACCTAAAGACAGGGATGGTGTAGAGAGGACTGAGCTCACATCTCACCCTACAGCTGGGGGGAGGCAGGTTCAAGAATGACTTATTTGCAGCTTTCTTGGCCCTTGAATGCACAGTTTCTGTCCTATCCACCACTGCCCCCCTTTTTTTTTAAAGATTCTGAGCCCTGCTCTGTTGGCTAAAGTGGGCCTGTCCCTCTCCTATTCCGTCCCTCCTGGAAGGGAGAACTGCAATCCTTGGAGCTTTCACTCTTGGAAGCAGTGGAAAACCCAGTCTCAGTTGGCTTGTGTAACAAGGTGTCTTATAAGTTCACATCAAAGTGTGGGGACAGGGCTGGCTTTGGTCATGATGGAACCGAGTGACTCAAAGATCCTCAAGACCTGGCCCATTTCCATCTTTGGCACATCTCAACTTTTTTCTAAGTCTGCCTTCTTTCTCAAACACTCCATGTTGGCCTGGTGACCAAATTAGTTGCTTCCAATGTCATGTCTGCATGGAAGGAGAAACTGGTGTTCCCCTAGTAGCTCCAGAAAATGTCTCCCCAGGCCCAGTTTAGACTGGTTCACATGCACGGCCATGGACCAGCTCTGTGGCCAGAGGAGTGGTGAGACCAAGGCTGAAGTGATCATGTTCTCAAGGCTGGAGTACAAGGAGCCTGAAGTTCATCCAGGAGAAGGGGGTTTCTAGGAGAAAGATCTGGGTACCCTTGCTAAAGAAAGAGGGAACAGAGGCTGTTTGTCTAAACAACAGTCCAAAAGTTATCCATTGCAGGGCAGGAGGCTTAGATGTTGAAAGGGGAAAAATAGTAATGTGGTCAGTCAGTTCCATAATGTGTGCATGTACGTGTGTATGTGTGTGAGCCTATGTGTGTGTCTGTGTTGGTAAGGCTGCTGGCCCAACACACTGGCTTTGGAATCGGATGCCCTGGGCCCAAATCCTAAATCCAGCACTAACGAATTTGTGGACTTTTTGATGAGCTACTTAAAGCTTTGGTTTGGCTTTATTTTACAAAGATTTGGGGTGGAGTTAACTCAGCATTGTTTCCGAAGAGATAAGGAAGTACTTTGTCAACGACCTCATTTGTCTGTCTTTGCTTCCTTCTGCCACAAATAAAAAGAGTATCTCAGGATGACTAAGTAACTGCTGAAAAAGACTTGATGTTCTCTCGGCTAATATCTTGAGGGTTGCCCAAGATTCTCCTTTTCTGAGTGACCCCCTGTTCCAGAAGGAGAAACTGCTCTTCCTTCCTAGATATATCTTCTCCACTGTCCAAGACCCATCTTGGGACAATAAGTTCTGCCTGAGTGGACCCAGAATGATTGTATGCATACGAAGAATGAGATGATTTGTCTTTTCAGTGAAAACAGCTTTTGTTGCACGGAGTTTATGCCCTGCCGCAGGAATCTATTAGTCCACAAAACTTTCACCTTCCCACAAATGTTTCAACAGCTGGGACGCAAAGTCCCATTCAGAGACAAATGTGCACACCACATTTACAATCTGAAATTCAATCTTTGAGCATCACTTGATTAGAATGAACATTATGGTGCATTGTAATTCTTTTCATTTAAATAGCAGCCAATAAATTTATACCATAACCCATCCCCCATCCCAGAGCCTATTCAAAAAGGTTTCAGTTAATGCAATTTTAACCAGCTGACATCTAAATATTTACCAAGCTCTTCAGGTGCCCAAGGCAAGCATACCCCAGTATTTACAGGGCTGGTATACACACACACACACACACACACACACACGCACACACGAAGTCACACACACATTTTTGTGGAAGTTAAGAACACATTTCTGATTCTGTTCTTAAAGACCGCTTCAGTGTCTTGCTACCCCAGTACCATCTCCCCTGAGAGTTCATCTCTGTTAAGCAATTAGCACAGTAGGAGCTCAAAAAATTGAGCTATATTTAAATGATTGTAGTTATTATATGATATTAATTATTAAGCAGTATCTTTGGTAATGTTAATTCTATTGTGCTTTTTATTTTTCTAAACTAGGAAGTTCTTACACGTTTAGATCAACTGCTCAGGTCATCTCTTTGACCCAAAGAGAGTAAAGGCATTGATTATTGTTCCTACAAATTAATCAAGAGTTAATACACAATTTTTTTGGGATGTTTACAAACTTCTTTTCCAGAAAGTTCCATATACTCTAGAAAATGTGCCTTCTAGCAAAGTATGGGTCCTGCTGAATGAATATTGCTCCCCTGCCCAGTCCCATTGAGGACACTGCTGATCCCACCTGCTCCTTTCCCCCTCTTTTACAGAGTATGTATCACTAATGTACAGTATCATTGACTTTTCTGATCACATGTATTGTTCTTTGTTGGCCTTTCTCTTCCAGAATGTAAGCTCCATGAAGGCGGATCCTTTGTTTCTTTTGTTGACTGATGTGTCCCAGTCACCTTCAGCCCCATTTCTTTCTACCCTAAATAACATTTTTTTTTAATGCAACAGTATAGGTTTATAGTGTATCTGAGATGAGAGCAACTCTATTTCTGGTAAGAGAGGAACTGGAATGTTGACCTTGGCCAGCCTTCTCTTATGACCATCCTATGCATACCATGAACTTTTCCTACGTTGCTCATTTGTGAATGGCAACGATTCTAAACTTGTCCTTATGGGACTCAGACCACAGAATGAGAAGGCTGACTGCCCGAATCCCCTCGATCAAATAACTCCCTGGTGTGTTGATTGTGGAGTACGAACTGAATAGATAAAAGAGAGAAAATGCCGTAGTGGCTTTCATCACCCAAACTCAAAACTTTTTAAGTTTATGGACATCATCTTGGTCTCCTCTACTTTGGGAGACATCAGGGTTCTCTAGTGCTTCCTTCCCTACATCTTCCCTGTACTAATTTCTTAGGATAGCTGCTGACTTGCATGTGACAAAACTCCAAAGGAATGATAGTTTAACTGAGATAATAGGGCACTTTTTCTGACATAAGAATTAAGCAGTGGTAGGAAGGGTGGGATTGTGGCACCATGGGGCTGCAGGTCTCTCTCAGCTCTACTATATCCAATGCATGGCCCTTGTCTTCATGATCCAAGGTGGTGGCTGAGTGTGAGTCTGCATATCTGTGCTTTAGGCTGACAGTACTATGAAAAAGCAAGGAAAAGGGGAGCAAAGGAAGCTCCCATGTAACACTTCTGCTGTAGTTGAACGATCAGAACTTAGTCTGATGTACATAACTATACACAAGGGAGGTTTAGAAATGGATGGCCATGGCATCAGAACATTTGGGGGTTTCTATTAAGAAAGGAGAGAATGGAAAATGAGGTAGGCAATTAGCATTCTCAGTCCAAACTACCTCTATAGTACTTATGAATGAGACCTTAGATTATTACAATCACTTATGAAGTGCCTCTACTTTCTTCTCCGGAAGTTTAGAATGCCAACCTATTTTTTTTTTTTTTTTTTTTTTTTTTTTAGAGAATACTCTCTTCATTTCATTCCAGAGCTCAAGTGCTTCAATAATTCTTAATTAATAACTGGATAAAGTCCAATCTCACTAGCCTGAAATTTCAGGAAGTAGCATTGTATGACAGGAAGAATTTGGCTTAGAAACCACCCCTAAAACAAAAAAAAACCCAAATCCAATAATTATTACTTCTCATGGTCTTGCATGTTGGGTGAGTGGTTCCTCTGCTAGATTCACCTAGGCTCACCTGTACAGTGCATTCAGCTGGAGGGATGGCTGGACTGGAAAGTCCCAGATGTGCCCACTTATATCTGGGAAGATGTACTGTCTATATAGGCTATGATGCCTCAGCTCTGCTCCATGTGGCATCTCATCCTCCAGGAGGCTAGGCCAGCTACCTTATATTGTCCTCTTAGGGTAACGTTTCTATGGACAAAAACCAAAGTGGCAAGGTCTCTTAAGACCTAGCCTTGGGAGTCATGTAATATCACTTTTGCCATATTTCTGTCACAAATCCAGTCCTGATTCAGAGGATGAAGAAATAGACCACATTTCTTTTTGGAAAGAGAGGCAAAGACATACTGAAATGGGGAATGCTTTCCAGGATAGCAGGAATTTGTGGTCATTTTCTTTTGCAATTGACCATAACATCCCTGTGATCTTTAACAAACCATTTCACATGGTTGAAACCTCAGTTTCCCCATTCAGAAAATAGGCAATATAATCATAATCATCTCTAGGGTACTTTGAGGTGTAAGTGCCTTTTAAAGTGCCTCAAGGCACCTGGATGGCTCAGTTGGGTAAGGTGCTTGACTGTTGATCCTCAGCTTAGGTCTTGATTGACCTGAGGGTCAATCTCAGCGTCATGAGTTCAGGACCTGCATTGGGCTCTGTGCTGGACATGGAGCTTATGTAAAAAAATTGAAAATAATGTGGCTCAAGTAAGACATTCAGTCCATATGAATTCTTCCTCCATTCAAAATTCTCCCGGGTACCAGTGACCATGTGAACACTACACTCCTGCTAATCTCCTCATGGTCCTCTGAAACCCCAATGATGTTCCCGCTGAGTGTTTCTGCCATTTTCTTTACATGAAACATCCTCCCCACCCCCCACTTCATTTCTTAGTCTACAAAACTTTATCCATATTTCAGGATATTGAGTCTCATTTCCTTCATCACCTCTTGACACTTCTGGCCTCCATGATTTCTTAGCTTTCTAAATTCCTAGCAGCCTTTGTGATTTACACCACTCTTTAGTCATTTGATTGTATGGGGTCCTGTGACATTGCATTGCTTTATGGAGTTATTTAATCTTAATACTCTTCACCTTTCCAACTATATGTTGCAAAATATTTCGTAAAACCCTAAAGGATGGAGAATGTAGGACAGAATGGTGAAATACATATAGATGTGAATTAGTCTTACGGCCCCAGTTTCAGTCTTAAATACTTATGAGCTGGGTAGACATAAGTAAGTCATTTAACTTTTCTGAACCTTACTTTCAGAATCATTAAAAAGATAATATTCTGGGCTTGCTTAGCAATACTGTTGTAAGGATCTGATAAGATTATACACAGGGACATTCTTTAAATATTGTAAAATATCATATAAATATTTGGCCTGTTGTAATATGTTTAATGAACATTTGTTGATTAAATACTAAATAAACATGAAACATGGGAAACTAGATCTATTGAGTTTATTTGTGCAGGAACATGGATATTCTTTTAATTTACCCCTAAAAAGGAAACCAGAATACCATGGTTTTGGCAACATCAATTTAATGGGTTCCAGTTGAATGACTCCACCATGTCCAATTATAATTCCAGTTTTCAATACAGTTTAGCAAGAGAGAAATCATGAGCAGAGGTCCAATATTATTCTAAAATAGTTTCTATTGCAAAGTTGCTTTCAGAGGGAACATTTTGGAGGAGATTGTTTGGTTCAACTGTTTCATAAGTGAGACGGTAATGTGGTTACAATTGAGTTAACTCTTAAGCACATCAGGGAGAAATTTTGTTTTGCTTACAGCACCACATGAAGCTCTCCCATCCTAGCTCCAATGCAAATGCGGTAGATTAAGTCCATCAGAGCTAGGTTAGAATTGCAAGATTGTAGCATGTCAGGCTCCATGCAAAACTATCACATGCAGACCAAGAGAATTGCCTGTTTATATTAGTTTTAAGTATTTCCAGGGATAGAGAGCTAAGAACATTCGGTGTCTATCACATTTATCTTCAAGAAGGTCATCTTGTTGAACACCAACTCTCACTGCAACGTGAGATATTTTTCCTTGTGCTGTCCCAAATGGGGATGGTGAACAGCTGGCCAATGTCATTTTTATGACAATTTTCATACACTTGAATTCAGTTGATAAGTTGTCTCTCTTATTTTCCTTCATCCCAGCTTTCTTAACCTTCCTGGAGAGGTCCTGTTTTTCTTCCCCAAAATCATTTTTATTGCCATTTTCAGGTCTCAGAGAAGTCAGGCCTCAAACTGGACAGAAAAATCAAGTAAGTCCCGGCTAGCATTTGTAATGACATTACTTCCTGTCTTTCCTTTGTGACACTGATTGCAATATGTCCTGGCATCATATATTTTACTGTTGAATCAAATTCATGTCATGGACTACAACATCTTTCTTTCTTAGAAAATGGTTCTTCAATGTTTTTCTTGATGTGTTTTAGAAGTGATACACATTCATTGTTTGCTATTTAGAATATCACACACAAAAGAAAAGGTAAAATTTACTTGTAATCCCTCTGTTCAGGGACAGCCCCCATTAAGATTTTGGCTTTTCAGTCTTCAGGGCAGTGAAGGTTGACCTCATCCCTTCTGGCACTGCTGCCTTTTTGCTGCTGGGGTCCTTTGTCTCTGCCATGGGAGACTTGCTATGATCTCAGATAGCCATGGCTCTTGGTAGTAGAAGAATGGACTGATGAGGAATTAGCTATTCTCAGGAACAAAAAGGTATTAAATTAAATTCTGCAGATGTCAGAAAACTAGTACTGTTTCTACTGAGGGAGCCTGTAAGTATTAAATCCAAGTGTGTGTGTGTGTGTGTGTGTGTGTGTTTGTGTGTATAAGCATATATATTACATCTAATTCTTAGAAATGTGTCTGGAACACATAAGAGCTGAATAAATATTAAATACTGTTATTTCAGTTGTAGTAACTATTATTCTTCCTATTGCTGTCATCATAGTCTTTGGCATCATCATTATTAAATGCTTCCTGTAAGCTGGGCCTGGCTCTGGACCCCAGGACACTATAGTAGATCCTAGCCCTCCAGAATGACTTGGTTTGGTAAGTGTGATAGACACACTTTTACAATTGTGGTCTCAAACAGGTCTAAACCAGAACAAAACAAAACACCCAAACAAGCAAACCCCCTTTTACCTCTGTTAGCTTCTTAGCCACCCCCACCAATACCACCAAATATGTAGCTCTAGGCTTAGGCAAGTAGAATGCATGAAGTTTCTTAATGATCCTTTGGTCATTCTCTGTCCTTCTACAGTTATTTATCTATTTCAGATTTCATTATGTCACTCATTATTTCACCACCCTCGACTGTTTCCATAAAGTAAAGAAGCTCTTCAGGATCCTATGTTTTTGGTGTTAATCTGTCATCAACTTCTTCACTCACTCATTCAAAAAGGAGGCACATCCCTTGTTTACTCACTTTTGGTGGCTGTCAAGAAATGGTCCTATGACCCTCATGATATTGGCAATACAGCATTTGCTTTTTTAAGACATCAAAACAAATGGTCGATCTTGTCAAAGCAGTGAAACCAATTGATCAAATTGCCTTTCAACTGTAGGACATAATTAGCATTGTTGTGTTCGATTTGGCATTCTTTGAATTTCCCCCATGTGACTTGATAGATCTCTTCTTGAGAATTGTCTTCATTTTAAGCCATTCTGTTCTTATAGACATTTGACCATTTACACAGGTTGATTGAAATGGTGCATGGTCTACTCTGTATCCTTTCTTTCCTCGATTGTGTCAGCTATCACATCGTGCAAATTAGGGCATTCCATTACAGAGGAAGGGTCTTGATCTTCTGGGAAGCGGTTGAAGAACTGAAATAAAGTCCATATTTACTCGATAGGAAATTCCTCTCATTCCCTCTTCCTCTCCCTCACTCTCTTTTTCCCCTGGGTGTGTCTGTGTTTTCATGTTTATGAAGAATGGCTGGATAGAAAGAGGAGTGGTGGTAGGTGGATGGGTGAGCAGACATATGTTTTTCAATCTCCACAATGTCTAGCGGTTCATATTGGGACCCCATTTTACAAATGACAAAACTTAGATGGAAGAGGATGATTAACTCGCCAAGGTCACATAACCTCCCAGTGGAAGAGCCAAGGTCAAAACCACACTAGTCTTACTCCTTAGTACAGTGGCTCCTTTTCCAAGAAGCAAAGTCCAAATCTCACAGAGGGTCCCATCTCCTGCCTCCTCTGGTGTGGTGGCTTGTTTGGAGAAGGTGTTAAGAAAATATGCACAAGACGGCTCTGAAGAAAAAGAGGGGAAAGCATGTTTTAAAAGATGCCCGTTGATGAGGAGTCCAGGGAATTGCGGAATCCAATACCTCGAGTGGAAAATCCAAAGCAATTACATCTGTGAGTGTTAAAAACGTGTTGTGTGCTTTCTTTCTCTGCCGAAGGAGAAGGCTGTTTACATTATGGGAGATTGTTCCACTCTGTCCCAAAGAGCTTGTTAAGGGTGACAGACAGGTTTGTTGCTCGAATGCGCACTCCAAATTAGATGAATGGAGGAATTATGAAGCAATCAAACGGCAAGGCTTTTAGCAGACCACAGTACATTGCCCTTTTTTGCTACCCCTAGGCCTGTTAGCATAAAAGAGGCTATAAAGATAAAGTGCACAATATTATTCAAGTCTGAGTTCAACAAACACGGGCAGCTGGCGCTTCATGGCAACTGTCCCCAGGATGGCTCAAAGCCGCTTTGCCTCCCCCACACTCGGAGGGAGCCGCACCTCTGCCGGCCTTGCCAGGATGGCATTGGGGCCCTTGCGTGGGTTAGAACGAGGAGAGACACTTGCCTCCCTCCCTCCCTGTCTTCACAGCCCTCGGGGGAAGGAGAGGCTGCGTGAGAAACTTCACAGGGCTTGGAGGACTGAGTGATGGGCAACTGTGCCTAAGTGTCTTCCATTAACTGGGGGGGGGGGGGGGGGGGGAGGGGTTGTTGGGGGGCACACAATAGCTTCTCCCATTGGGAAACACTTGTTCCCATTATGCAGGGGGCTCTGCAATCGGGGAAGAGGTGAGGCTGTTAGACTCGAGAGGGAAGCTAGGGGTGGTTGGGCCAAACCTTTCATCGTAGAGTGAGATGCCACAGTGGCACTTGGCTTGTCTGAGGCTGCCCACACAGCCATGTGTGTGCTGTACCCTCCAGAAACAATGGGCGCAGAGCGGGGGAGGATGATGTGCTTCTAGCTCTGTATCTTCTCCAGGAGGGTGTAAGCCAGAAGCCCAGTATGTAAAAGGGAAAGCTGCAAAGTCTCTCTGGCCCTGGAGGGAGTAGGTGTGGGGTGGGAGGTCCTGGAAGCCCGCCCTCCCGGCTTCTCTTTGCCCCTGTGGTCTTGGAAGACCAGGCTTGAGAAACCCCAGGGCTCTGGGGGGAAATTTCAACAGCAGCATATTTGATTTTTTTTCGTTTTCTGCCAATCCACTAAAAGTTATTATTTTTTTCCCTTGAATCCTCTCATTTTACCCAATTCAAACACATTAGTTACTATTAATGCTGTTTGACAGGGGCTGGTACCACATTTATGGCTGAGCAGCCCTTGCTGACTTCGATCTTGTTATCCTGACCCAACAGGTACAGGGATGGAGACTGTAAGAGGTTAGGTGACAGGAAGTGACAGATCTGGAGTCTGACACCAGATCTTTCTGATCCAGAACTCCCGCTCTTCTTTTAATCATGATACTCTTACTTCCAGCACAGAGGATTGGTCTGTAGTTTTGAAAGTTGTCTGCTCTGTGTCTTTAGATGTTTTTCCCCAGGAGGGGAAATGATGCGGTTAAGTCAGGATAAAGCCTAAGACCCTTTGCACTCTTACGTTTTGCTATTTGGTACAGTTTATGGTCTTAGCTAATGGTTCATTTGAGAAGAAGGGAGATTGTTCTCTTCAAATATGCATGTATGGTTTAGACATTGATATTCTGGAGGCCACGGCCCCTGACTTGGATTTTTTTTGCATGATTATTCTTTTTTACAGATCATTTAGAGTATAAAACCATGTGGAGGATCTTCGGTTCTTTCATAATCTGTTCGCATCCTACTGTCCACCACCCCTCCACACCCAAGCCCTGGTGCTTTATAAATTTGGTCTGTGGCTTTTTGGGGTCTGTTTTAAGAGGACTTTTTAGAAACAATGGGCAAACACCTCTGTGTGGAGCAAGTCTTGCCCATGTAGGCATCCTACCACTTGGCAGTAGCACATCACACTGCTCACGATGGTGCCAGCCCAACTGCTAATGTCTGGATGGAAGGAGTGGGTGGTTCCTGACACCACACTGCCCCAGGACAAAGGGAATAATTCAATTCATCTTATGGATAATTGGTCCACACGACTGCAAACTTTAGGAGTATGAGTGACATCTTTTTTTTCTTTTTCTTTTCTTTTCTTTTCTTTTCTTTTCTTTTCTTTTCTTTTCTTTTCTTTCTTTTCTTTTCTTTTTTTTTTCTTTCTTTTCTTTTTGTAAAGTCCCCTCCCCACTCCATTGTCTTCATTTCATACATCTGAATTTAGAATAGGCTGTGGAACTTGCTAGGCCCGGTGGACACGTGGGAGTTGGTGCAGTTGAAGGCCTGGTAACTTCCCTGCCCCACCGTGGACAGAGGGGAGCAATGCTGATGACTGGCGAACTCTGCTGTATGCTCCCAAAAACCCGACTCATTCGTAAAGCTGTGATTTCTCCTGCAGAACAACAACAACAACAACAACAACAACAACAAAAAACAAAAAACAAACCCAAATCCAACTGCTATTTTTAGAGACTTTTTTTTTTTTTTTTTTTTTTAATGAAAGGGCTATGAAAGTAAACCTAGCCAGCCAGGAAGACTATCGGTGAGCCTTCCAAATCTGTCCACTAACGGAGGAATTTGAAAGCCCTACCACAAATTGCTTTTCACTTCAACCAGGATGCTTATTATGATCCCCTGGCTCCACTCTGCTCTCCTATTACTTACACATGAATTTAGTTACCCTGTATTTTAATTACATGTGGAGAGCCAGTTTTATGTTCTCTTCTCCGACTACTCATAAACTTCACAGAGATCCCCCAAAACCATATTGTTCTTAAAATAGCCTTTGCCTCCTATCCTTACAAGGATACCGAATGACACTCTCAACCCAGCCCTGGCTTCTATAAGTTCATTAGGATCCTGGAAGGCATGTTCTTCCAAACCACAGTGTAGGTTTAGTTAAGCTTGTCCCTGGTCATGGAGCTCTATGCTTCCAAAACACCAGCAGAGACACATGATTAACAACAGGCCCGAGCTGGATTTCAGTGGTATCCTTCGAACCCACATGTTACCAGTGTTTGAGTCAAAACCATGGGCGCCAGGGGTGGTGCTTATTTTGCTTGTTAGCCCTAATGAAAAAAACACAAGGATTTCATAGGTCTCTGTCCCCCCAGGTATCCGTGGCCCTCTGTTCTGTCATTATGTTGTGGTTTGCAACTCACACGATGTACCTTTTGTAATAGCATGGCAATTGTGATTTCAGCTGACTTGAAAGTCCAGTCACAATATTAAATGCCCCGTGGAACTTCATATTGAGAAACTGTGTAAAGAAAAGGCTCTACATTTTATAGCGAGGTTGTACCATTACCATTACCCATCTCCCCCCCTCTTTTTACTCAAGATTATTTGACCACAATGGGAAGCAATATAATAAAAATATAAATCAGTCTCTGGCCATGTAATAACTGTTTTAGTTTTCCCCCCAGTTCTCCTAAAAATACAGAAGAAAAATATCATCCTCTAGCAGATTGTTGATAAATCAGACGCTAACAAGAATAGCCTGGGTGTGACATGGCTATAAAATCGGAGCCCTGAATGCTTTCCTTCCTGAAATTTCACTAATTGTAACATAATTCACCAACACAATGTTGTTGTTGTTTTTTTAATTCACATAAACAGAGCAGCTCAAAAGGCTGTGTGAATAAAGGAGTAATATCACATTCCCATATTATTTTAGAAAGCAAGTATTATTGACTCAGCTGAGTGTCATTGGTGGGTGAGAGGCTGGAGTTCAGAACTCCGGGGTTCTGAAATGTTCCTCTGATCACTGTGACTCCCTGGGAGATGATAATGGTGTATATCTCAGACAACCTAGAGTCATAATGAAATAATTTTAAACCGGTAGAGATTCTTAGAATTTATCCTTCTGTCACTGCACACCTGGGCAGAAAGAGAAAAAGAGAAAAAGAAAGGACACCTGGATCCTTTTTCACCTTTGACTATCCTAAGGCCAGATCACTAGTGGGACTGGTTGGCAATTTCCTCTTTTCCACCCCCAAATCTGTGACTTTGACAACTCGTTTATTTTTGGGGTACGAGTTTGTGAATATTTTCAAATTCCTGGGTCTTTGACAGGACTTCTCACTGGTGAAACTTGGTTGGGAAAAAGGAATTCAGAACAAAAACAGATGTCTCAAAATTCATATGTTTGACAATAATTTTTCTTTAAAATAACAATAAAGGCCATAGCTCAATGTCAGGGAAGCTCGTATCAGTGGTTCTGATGAAAAACACTCGAGTATTTCTCTTACAGAGTATCGAGTGGTAGAATTGTTGATGACACCCAAAGATGAGTTGAGTTATGGCCCTTAGTTAAGTAACTGGTTATCTAGTTTTCTTTTTCTCTGAGATTTGTTGAAAAGTCTCAGTTAAATGAGCATGAAGGTTTCCAGGTATGCATGTGAGGTATGCGGAGATTGCCCACTGTTCAGAGAGTCAGCTGCAGGCTGGAGACCATATGTGCAGCAAAGCACAGTCTCCTGCAGTGTCCTTGGCTAGAAATTCTGGGTCAAGGCCTAGAGTTGTTTCAGAGGCTTTTCCTCTTGTGGTTGCTTGGTTTCTAATTTTGGTTTCTAATTGTACCAGCCACGTTACCACAAGACCACAGCTGGAAGGTGGCACTTGGAGAGAAGGAAAGAAGCCTGTCTGATATCTCCCCTTCCTGTTAGATGGATTCAATGATGACATTAGATACAAACTGTAGATCTTTAACTTGCAAATGAATTTATATCCCATAATATCTAATTTTCCCTGATCCCCCCCAATACTGCCCACCAACTCAAACACCCAAATTTCATGCCTGAGGAAATAATTTAAAGACCCCCAAATTAACTGCTCTAGTTAAAGCAAGTGATTTTTTCCCCGACTTTTTCCATGTTGCCAGAAAGAAGAGGGGTCAAGCTTGGTTCCTACTACAAAAGATGGGGAACTAGAAAGTACAGTTCATGTCATTTCTCAGGGCGTTGGTTTCCCCATGCCTAGAGAGAAAGCTATAAAATAGGCGAGATCTCTTCTGGCACAAAGATTCTGTGGCTGGAGCCTGAGA
This sequence comes from Canis lupus dingo, assembly GCF_003254725.2. Classification (NCBI taxonomy): domain Eukaryota; kingdom Metazoa; phylum Chordata; class Mammalia; order Carnivora; family Canidae; genus Canis; species Canis lupus. Next base: position 33,885,930 of record NC_064253.1, on the reverse strand, counting down.
TAACAAAACTGAATTTGGGAAGAGAAACAAAAAGAATGCAAGCAGGAGGGATGACTGTATTGAAGTAAGAAATTTTAGGATGAGAATGAAGAGAGAGCTGGAAATTAAGCTCTGAGTTGAGCTTTTTCAATAGACAAAAAATCAGGAGAGGTAGGTTCAGTTCCTTGCCCCAGAAAATGGTGGGAAAAGTTAAAAACGTATGTAAGGAAAGAACTGAAGGTGTGGTACAAAAATAAAAATGAATTTCAAAATTGACCAATGGAGATTAGGAAAGAATATCTTTTGGATCCTAAATTGAAATATAGACAGAACGTCACTAGTGTGAAGACTTTTCAATGTCTTGGGATTTCTGTTTAAAAACACTGAAAGTTCACTGTGATGTATGGTCTAATTCAGATATATTGGAAGGACATTTCTCAGAGTTATCATTTGAATGATGTTGTGAAATGTTTGCTCCTTGAGAATAAACTGCTCAAGCTTTTTATAAAATGTATAAAAAGAGGTATGTGTGCATTCTTTTTCGTGCTGGCCAGCAAAGGTTGAGGAACATTGAAAATATAGATGCCTCACATCCCTTCTGTCTCCAGTCTAGCCATATGCTATAGCAATGTGTACACTATGGAACCAATAAGTCAGAGAATAAAAGTAAAACAGAAATGAATATTACTCACACAGTGATCAATAGGGAGCTCAAACCCTCTAGTTAAATTGTGACAAAATCACAATTGTCTTAACTCATAAGATATTAGTTGCCTAAATCAAAGGACATTTTTTTCTTTCCTGCTCTCTAAATGTCTGACTTAATTTTGTGATTCATGCTTGGGATAGGTTGCAGGTGCAACATCGCAAACCTCACCTCATGCTACACATCTTATTCTGACAGTTTTGTGTGAATGAAGATGTTGGTCATCTGTCATGTATGATCTCTATACTCTGGGCTTTACTTATGCTCATTTCTTTACTATTTGCAAACATTTGTTAGGTAGGTATTCTTTCTGTTTTGTTGACAAAGAAACTGAGGCTCCTAGAGTCAATGTGACTTGTTCAAGAATATTTGGTCTAGGGCAACCCCAGTGGCCCAACGGTTTAGCGCTGCCTTTGGCCCAGGGTATGATCCTGGACACCCGGGATCGAGTCCCATGTCGGAATCCCTGCATGGAGCCTGCTTCTCCTTCTGCCTGTGTCTGTCTCTCTTCTCTCTCTCTGTGTGTCTGTCATGAATAAATAAATAAAATCTTTTTTAAAAAAAGAATATTTGGTCTACTAGGGCTCTGATCAAAATGGACACGATTCCAAAATATTTAGACTTAATTCAGGCAAGACTGCATCTGAGAGCAACCATTTTCAAAGTATTAAGGACATTTCCAAACAAAACATGAACTTGTCCCTGAAGCCATTTTTTGAAAGCTATTTATCACTGAGCACCCCAAAAACATTTTCTTCTATAAAAATAATTTCTCCCATGAACTCACATCAACAAAACCCTATGAATAAGACTGTATTCTTGTAGAAAAATGCTCCAAAATGTTTGAATCCATCAATATGCCACATGTGGCTGGAAAAAGTATTTAGAAGAACAAACAATTAAAAGTCATAATAATGACTTTCCTAACCTGTGTTTAAGATCAGCAATATCGGGATCCCTGGGTGGCGCAGCGGTTTCGCGCCTGCCTTTGGCCCAGGGCGCGATCCTGGAGACCCGGGATCGAATCCCACGTCAGGCTCCCGGTGCATGGAGCCTGCTTCTCCCTCTGCCTGTGTCTCTGCCTCTCTCTCTCTCTCTCTCTCTCTGTGACTATCATAAATAAATAAAAATTTAAAAAAAAAAATAAAAAAAAATAAATAAATAAGATCAGCAATATCACCACTACAGCAAAACCTCTTTTAAGACTGTGCTGCTGGTATAATCGGAAGAATAGTTTTCAACTTCTGTGTATTTTCTTTTTGGAGTCGGGAGCAAGGTATTAAAAGTACCATGCCTGTAAATTATACTTGACTGTCGAGGTTCTGGACCACAAAGCTGACAAGAAGGGAGCCCAGGAAATAATAGATTGAGAGGTGCTGAAACATGAGTCATCTTCAAAGGCATTCTGTTGTATGTTAGGAGGCCCTGCCTTTACTGAGAGAGCTCCTCTGGTTGCTGATCAACTCGTGGAAAGGAGGAAACGTACAGAGGCTCTCTCTCTGGCTGCACCACTGACTTAGAACCAGAAGCAGTTGTAGCTGGGAGGAATTCGGCCAGCCAGCTCCTTCATTTTAGAGACCAGCCCTGGAGAGGTAGAAGAGCTCTCCCAAAGCAGTGCAGTCAGTGAATAGCGGAACTGGGCCTAGAAGCCAGAACTAATGGAGGCTCCGCTTGGTGTTCACATAGATGAGCATGGTGGTAAAAATCCAAAAGGGAGGAAGCTTGGGGAGGGAGTGTGAGTAGTTTGTGATTTGAAGGCCGATATGAACTAGATGTGACTGAACTAACACTTATAACAAGTTCCAGTGCTGCTAAATTAGAAGGTGCTACGTCATTAACCTTGCAAACAGAAACTTATAAGCATTGACTAGACTTGACATTAAGCCAGTCACGTCTTTCCATTTCCCAGCATCCCAGGAAAATACACAGGCATGCACACATGCGCACATAGTACCACGTCTCTGTGAAAACAGGAGATGGAGACTTATTACAGGAAGTGTTGATGGTAAGATTGCCTAATAAAGCCTGTGTTTTTGTAAATAAAAAATAGTTTGGTATAATCACTCATTTTGCAGAAAAAGTAATCTTAGATGATTCATAAATAAGAGGCTTTGCTTACAAATTAGAACTCTGTCACAGGTTAATTGTCTCTTGCAGCTTGAAAAGACCAGCTCTCTATTTTCTCAGAAGGCAGTGTGGAAGACAATGCTCCTTCCTGATGCTCACGATGAACCTCCCTTCCTGGGCACAGGGGAAGATCAATCAGTTCTCTAGTTTCTGAAGCCAGTCTTGACCATCACAGGACTCATCTTGGACAATACAGTGAAAGGGGAAATGGTATGTGTCACTTTGGGCCACTGAAGAACCAGTGTTTCTGTTCTTCCCTCTCTCTGCTGCACAGATCTATAGCTGCTTCATTAGTCCAAGACCCATCCAATTGATATGACGCAGAGCAGAACATCAGTCAGCCCGGGAGGAACATAGAGTGTGAGAGGAGAATAATGCTTTCTGGTTTTAAACCATACTGATTTGGGGGTTGTTACCACAGTACAAGTTAGGCGATCCTGACTAGTGGAGCCCTGTTGATGGTCTCACACATTTCAGTAAGAATGACATGTTTCTGTAGATGTCCAAGGACTAAGTTGGCACACATCTGTTGAAAAATGGGGAGCTGTCAAGAGTTGCTTTTCTCACTGTGACCAAAAAAAATTGTATAATTATAATATATTCTTGAATGTGAGTGGTGCCTTAATTATTTAAAAAGATTTTATTTGGGGGGATCCCTGGGTGGCTTAGCAGTTTAGCATCTGGCTATGGCCCAGGGCGTGATCCTGGAGTCCCAGGATTGAGTCTCGTGTTGGGTTCCCTGCATGGAGCCTGCTTCTCCCTCTGCTTGTGTCTCTGCCTCTCTCTCTGTGTCTCTCATGAAATAAATAAAATCTTTAAAAAAATAAAATTAAAAAAAGATTTTATTTTTAAGTAATGTCTATACTGAATAGGGGTGAGGGAGTCAAACTCACAACCCCGAGATCAAAAGTGGCATGCTCCACTGACTGAGCTGGACAGACAACCCTGGTGCTTTATTTATTTTTTTAAAAAAGATTTTATTTATTTATTCATGACATGATACCACTGTATCATTGTTTTTATTCAGATGAAGAATCTTATAGAGTTTAAATGTACTCATGACTGAGATGGTGCATGAGATCTGTGTTCCATTCATTATAATATTCTGCTTCTAGTCTTCAAATAGGATGAGAAATTTTTGTCAGTTAATTCTCTCTGTGGGGTTGTGGAGGTGTGGAGGAGGAAGCCAAGAGCAAATACATTGTACCTTAGGAAGGTGACTAAATTTTATATAATCATATCTGCTTGGTGCCCATCATGGTGATTAGCATATGGTAGGACTCATAAATATGGCTATGGTTTCACTTTTAATGGGAACCATATCTCTCTGTCCCCATTTCCACATTATTCCCTAACTTGTGCCCTGCATTCAAAAAATATGCTTAAATTCCTTGTAGAGTGGACAGAGGCTGGTATCCCACAATTAAAATAAGTATTGCCTGTGCTATGGTCTGAATATTTGTGTTCCCCCTAAATTCATATATTGAAATCCTAATATCAGGGTATTAGTAGTAGGAGGTGGGGCCATTTGGAAGCCGTTGATGAATGAGAATAATACCCTTATTAAAGAGGCCTGAGAGAGCTCCCTTGCCCTTCTACTATGTGAGGATGCAATGGAAAGTCTGCAACCGAGGGGCTCTTGCCTAACAATGCTGGCACCCTGACCTTGAACTTCTAGCCTTCAGAACCTTGAGAAATAAATCTCTGCTGTTTATAAGTTACCTAGCGTGTGGTATTTTGTTATAGCAGCCTGAACAGATTATGATGCCCTGATTAACACAAACATCTAAATTTTACACTACTGTGTAAATGATAGCTATGCTAGGCAGTCTCTAAGATGGCCACCAATGGTTTTGCCTCCTGGTATTTACACTTTTGTGTAATCCCCAGCCCTAGAATGTGAGCTGTACTTGTTGACTTGATTCTAACACTTAGAATGTGGCAGAAGTGATGGTATGTCATTTTCAAGGTTATCAAATGACCATGGCTTCTGTCTTGGATAGTCTCTGGCTCTCCCTTTTTGAACCACCAGCTGCTATGTCATGAGGACACTCAGCCTAGGCAGAGGTCCACAGAGCAAGAAGTGAAGCCTGGAAACAGCCAAATGAGTGAGTTTGGAAGCAGATTCTTCAGTCTCCATTGAGTTTGATGTGACTGTGGCCGTAGCCAACAGCTTGACTGCAATCTCATGAGACACCCTGAGCCAGAGGCACTCAGCTAAGCTGATGCCCAGATTCTAGATCTACAGAAATTATGAGACTCTAAGTATTTGTTGTTTTGAGCCATTAATTTTTGGGGTAATTTGTTATGCTACAATTGATAACTAATATAAAACTAAAACTTTTAAAAAAGATTTTATTATTTTTTATTTGAGAGAGACAGAGAGAGGGAGCAACCAGGGGAAGAGCAGAAGGAAAAGCACAAGCAGACTCTGTGCTGATCATGGAGCCCGATGAGGGGCTCAATCCCGCAACCCTGAGATCATGACCTGAGCCAAAATTAAGAGTTGAATGCTTAACCGACTGAGTCACCCAGGTGCCCCAAAATGAACACCTTTTTTGAGGGCAGATTTTAATGGGCAAAGGCCTCAGTCAGGATAGAGCAAGCTCCAGAGAGAGGTCACCTATGAGGGGCAGAGGTGCATAGGGCAATATTTGCCTATCTCACCTTCATCAGACATTTTTTTCATCCTAATTTTCAGGACATGTAAATATAAGAGTTATACTTAAATGCACACACAGTGAGAGCTGAACTAACCTAGTCCAGTCCTTGCACTTGACAAAATAGAAAACCAAGATCTGAAGAGGATGTGTTAATGCATTCCATGTCACAAAACAACCCAGTCATAAGGTTTGGATTGAAACCCAGGCTTGCCAATACTTCCTCCAGTGCTTTAAGTTGTGCCATGCTACTTCCTTCTTCACAGTTTAAAAAAAAAGGAAAGAAGATTAGCATTAACCATTGCAATTCTATAAAGTATTTTTAAAAAGATTTTATTTATTTTATTTGAGAGAGAGAGAGCATGAGCAGTGGAGAGCAGCAGAGTTAGAGGGAGAAAGAGTTCCAAGCAGACTCTGCCCTGAGCATGGAGCCAAACACAGAGCTCAGTCCCAGGACCCTTAGATCATGACCTGAGCTGGAACCAAAAGTTGTCCACTCAACTGACTGCACCAACCAGGCACCCCAATGCTACAAAGTATTCTTGGAAGCTGACCATGTTTCTCATTTTAATAAACATCAAAAACTGACTTTCAGGACATTTTCCATAGTTTGTATAGGGTAGAGTCAGTCATTCATCCAACAAATATTTATTGAGCACCTACTATGTACCAGGCACTGTGCTAGTCACTAGGGTTGTTATGATGGTGAAGGCATTAGTTGGAGATACTAAAAGAAATAGCACATGTTTCTTGCCTCTTTTGTCATGGTGTTTTCTTCTGCTATCATCAATAAATACATTTGTTCCCATAGACAGGAACCATTTAAAAGCTCAATTATTCAATCTCAATATCGATCCAAAGCTTTTAATGCTCCTTTAGAGAGCTGATTGCAGTTTCAGACTCATGTGGGCAAGGAGGGCTTTTCACAGTGGTTCCAGACAAGGCAATGTCTCCGTTGCCAGGGACTCCTCCCTGAAATGGAAGAATGTCCTGGGCTACTGGGCCCCAGACAACTAGGGATAAAAATCCTCTCTGCATAACAGTTATGGCTTTGCTTGGATTATTGGGCACCAACTAAATTCTTAAAAAGGTAAAGGAAAGTGAGATATTTTCTGAGACATTTTGTGAGCCACATGTGTTGGCAGTGAAACAGCATGAATTTTTGGAGTTCCAGATCCTAGAAAGAAAGTTGGTTTGATGTTTTCTAGTTAAGTAACATTGGACAAGACACTTAATGGTAAGCCTGCCATTATTCATGTGCAAAATAATGAGGATAATAATAATTGTACCACTTGACTGTGGGAAGTGCTTTGTAAGCTAAGAAACAGTCTCCAACAGTTCCCTTATTCCCTAAATATAATATCTCTGAAAGCAGAGATGGGCAATCAAACTTTTTAATCTTACATAGTCTCAAAGGCTGTGCCTAATACTTGGTAGATGCTCACCAATTGCTGAAAAGCTACTACCTAATAATAGTCATAATCTCTGAGTGCATACCAGGTGCCTAACAATGTCCTAAATACTTCCCTCAGGGGGCAGCTCTGGTGGCGCAGCGGTTTAGCGCCGCCTGCAGCCCCGGGTGTGATCCTGGAGACCCGGGATTGAGTCCCACGATGGGCTCCCTGCATGGAGCCTGCTTCTCCCTCTGCTGTGCCTCTGCCTCTTTCTCTCCCTGTGTTTCTCATGAATAAATAAATAAAATCTTTAAAAAAAAATAAATAAATACTTCCCTCATATTGAATTTTGATTCCTGACAATGACTTCCTAGGTGAATATTATTATCCTATTATACAGGTGAGAAAATCGAGGCACAGGGTAATCGAATAGTTTTAACAGTCACATAGTCAGTAGCAGAGCTGTCATTTAAACCCAAACAGTCTGGCTTGCTGCCAAGGTGGGTATCGATACACTGTTCCTCATTAGGAAAAAATACAAGCAGAAAGAAAAGAATTAGTTCCTTTACACTGAATTAATGAGTTCTTCTTTTAAATAGGTTTTTATCCAATATCCCCCCCAAAAGACAAACCAAAAAACTCACCAAAAGACCCAAAACACAAAAAACAAAAGCAGCATCCAATCCCAACAAACAGAAAAGTCCCAAATCATATCAATCCAGATAAAATCATATTGAATTCTCCTCAGTTTGGTCTTTTTTTCTGGTTAGATGAGCCCTTAAAAATTGTTTATTTAGGATGCTGAGGCAAAGCTGAGGTTCTTTCACCTGGGAAACTATCTGAAAAGCACGAAGAAGCAGGCTGTGAGTTGGTAGCTGTGCTTGAAAAATGATTTATGCAAACCAGTAATTCTTGGTTGATTGTCTAGACTGTAGCCTATCTGCCTATCTTCTGTCCCAGTGAGCATATAGTGACAGGACATGAAAAAATTAAAACCTTGGAAAGACCTCCCAGATAGGCAAATAGCAGAGTACCCTCGACAAATCCTAAAGGGAGGGAGAGGGGAGATGAAGAAACAAGTATTTCTTAAAAGCAACCTAGGCAAGATCTATACAGTTAGTTCATCTTCATCCCAGTGAGTCAGAAGATGCTAAACACATCTTGCAGATAAGGAAGCTGAGGCACAACGAGGTAAGGTAATGGCCACCTCAAGGTGCTCTGGCTGCGATTCAAAATCAGGATTCCCCCACTTACCCCCTACTTACCCTGAAACCCACGGCCTCTATGTCCTGCTGCTAGTATATTCTACTGCTGCTGCCGGTAGGCAGCCTTGACTGGCTGTTTTCACTAACCTGCACTTAGTTCTAAGAAGCCACTGGTGTGCCAGAGACTACTACAAGATGACCAAGAAAACATTGCTATTATGTGGAGGGGAGGAGAGAAGAACAAAAGAGCGGAAAGAAAGAAGGAAAGCCCAATGGAAATCACAAAAGAGGGCCAGTCAGAGAAAAGCCTTTAAGCTTTTGACAAAGTGGAGAAAGAAGAAAACAGTACTCCTAAGGCGTGAATTTTCCAGAGGATAAGTTTCTAATTCTAATAATCCTATTAAAAAGTAGACGAAAGCTCCAGGGAACCCTAGCTATCCTTTTTTTCAAAGATGGCTACTTGCTTTCTGCCTTTTGTTATTCCCACCCACTCCCTCAGGGTCACTGGTTTGGGACCTTTCTGCATTCTCTGAACTATGAATTAGTCTTTGACTTCTTACCTCATTCTTTAAGAAGTAGTCTTGCCAAGATCAAATTGCCCAAGATGTTTAGGTCAGCGGTCACCGACTGAATGCTGATCCGCAGATGGAACACGGACCATGATGAGCTTGTCAGTGTGTTGGGTTGTAGCGAGAAAAACGAATAACCTGGTGAGCTTTTCATAGCACTAAACATCCAATACTGACATCGTTTAGTCTGAGATTATGTTGTTCGTTTGATGTTTCAGTGTTTCTTGTTTTATGAAATTTTGAAATGATGGTGAAAGCAGATGATTCCCCTTACATACTTAAAAAAAAGTCTAAATGGCCTGTGAAGTCCTTTCTCAGTCAATTTTAGGCACCAATTTGAGACACATGCCTAGTCCATTGGAAAGAATCTGGTATGGGCCTTGATTTAGACTCTGAGGACTGTTGGTGGGGGAGTTGTTGCTATATCTGATAGAAGAGTCCATAGCTTGTTTTAAAGAATAAATTAAAAAAAAAAAAGAATCAATTAGAATATATACATTGAGTTCCAACTGTAGCATCTGGTATATGGTTGGTATTAAAATAAGTATTTAAGAGGTCTTCTTTTTCTCCCTCAACCTTCCTTTCTTTGAGACAGTTCTGTGATTTGCATGACTTTTGACCTTCTTGGCCCTGGCCTGCTAAATGCCAGTAGTAATCCCAAGTTCCTCTTTTAAAAAAATTATGATTAAAGTATACTTAATATGCAATGTTATATTAGTTTCAGGTGCCCAACATAATGATTTAACATTTCTATACATTTCGTAATGCTCACCACTATAAGTATAGTTGCCACCTGTCACCACACAAAGTTGTTAAATAATATTGATTATATTTCCTACGCTGTGCTTTTTTCTCTTTTTTTTAAAGATTTTTAAAATTTATTTGAGAGACAGTGCACAGTAGGGGGTAGGAGCAGAGGGGGAGGGAGGAGGAGACTTCCCACTCAGCAAGGAGCCCAATGTGATGTAGCTCTATCCCAGGACCCTGATGAGATCATGACCTGAGTCAAAGGCAGCTGCTTAATGGGCTAAGCCACCCAGGCACCCCCTATGCTGTACTTTTCATTTTCCTGACTTATTTATCCTAAAATTGGAAGTTTGTATCTCTTAGTCCTCTTCGTTTATTTTACTCAGTCCCTTATCCTACTGTCCTCTGGAAACTGCTAGTTTGTTCTCTGTATTTATGAGTCTGTTTCTGTTTCTTGTTTGCTCATTTTTTTTTTTTGATTCCACATATAAGTGAAATCATGTAGCATTTGTCTTTCTTTGCCTGACTTATTTCACTTACTGTAATATCTTCTAGGCCCATCCATGTTGTCCCAAATGTCAAATCTCATTCTCCCTCATGGCCAAGTAATATTCCATTGTGTACACACACACACACACACACACACACACCACATATATATACACATACTTACACATACACATATATATGTATATATGTGTATATGGTATGTGTATATTATTATCTAAATTAAACCACATACCACATATATACACTATATATACATATATAAATATATATATACACATACATATGTAGTATGTACACACAGACACAGACAAACTGGAATATTACTCCAACATAAAAAAGAATGAGATCTTGCTATTCATGATAACATATAACATATTTACCACAGATAATATGTGTATAGTATATATACTGTATATACAGTATGCATATATTATTACTATATATACACTATATATACATATATACACATATATATGTGATACACACACAATGGAATTTTTTTTTAAGATTTTATTTATTTATTCATAGACAGAGAGACAGAGAGAGAGAGAGAGGCAGAGGGAGAAGCAGGCTCCACGCAGGGAGCCCGACATGGGACTTGATCCTGGGTCTCCAGGATCACACCCCGGGCTGCAAGCAGCACCAAACCGCTGTGCCACCGGGGCTGCCCCACACAATGGAATATTACTCAGCCATAAAAAGAGTGAGATCTTGCTATTCACAACAGCATGGACGGACCTAGAGGATATTACACTGAGTGAAATAAGTCAGACCAAGAAAGACAAATACCTTGGTCTAGCTGTCTATACAAACATATACATACATACATATATATAAACCACATCTTTTCTATCCTTTCATTTATTGATGGATACTTAGGTTGCTTTCATATCTTGGCTATTATAAATAATGAATACAGGGGTTCATATATCTTTTCAAATTAATGTTTTCATTTTCTTTGGGTAAATACCCAGAAACGGATCACTATAGTATTTCCATTTTTAATTTTTTGAGGAAACTCCATATTGTTTTCCACAGTGGTTGTAGCAATTTACATTTCTACCAACAGTGCACTAAAATTCTTCTTTTCCACATCCTCAGAAACACTTGTTATTTCTTTTTGATACAAGCCACTTTTATATATGTGAGGTGTTATAGCATTGTGTTTTGGATGTGCATTTCCCTGGTGGTTAGTGATGTTGAACATCTTTTCATGTGTCTATTGGCCGTCTGCATGTTTTCTTTGAAAAATACATCTATTCAGGGTATTTGCCCAATTTTTAAATTGGATTATTTGGGTTTTTATGTTTGTTTGATTCTTTGGCATTGAGTTGTAGAAGTTCTTTATATATTTTGGATATTAACATTTGTTGGATATATCATTTGCAAATATATTCTCCCATTTATTAAGTTGCCTTTTTGTTTTGTTGATGATTTCCCTTGCTTTGCAGAAGCTTTTTATTTTGATGTGGTCTCAAAAGTTTATTTTTGTTTTTGTTTTCCTTGCCTCAGGTGACATATCCATAAATATGTTGCTAAGGCCAATGTCCAAGATATTACTGCCTGTTTTCTTCTGTTTTTTTTTTTTTTTTTAAAGATTTTATTTGTTTATTTGAAAGTGAGAGAGCATGAGTGTGGGTAAAGGCAGAAGGAGAGGGAGAAGCAGATTCCCCACTGAGCAGGGAACCCAACAGAGGGCTCTATCTCAGGCCCCTGGGATCATGACCTGAGCTAAAGGCAGATGTTTAACCAACTGAGCTATCCAGGTGCCACTCTTCTAGGACTTTTATGATTTCATGTCTCACATTTTGGTCTTTAATCCATTTGGGTTTATTTTTGTGTGTGGTGTACATTGTGTATTTTTATGGTCCAGTTTAATTCTTTTGCATGGAGCTGTCCAGTTTTCCCAGCACCATTTATTGAAGAGACTGTTTCTTCCTCACTGTATATTCTTGCCTCCTTTATCGCAGATGAATGGGCCATATAAGTGTGGGTTTATTTCTGGGCTCTCTATCCTGTTCCATCGATCTCCAGTTCATTTTTTTTAAAAGATTTTATTTATTTATTCATGAAAGACACACACAGAGAAGCAGAGACACAGGTAGAAGGAGAAGCAGGCTCCATGCAGGGAGCCTGATGAGGGACTCGATCCTGGGACTCCAGGACCATGCCCTGGGCCGAAGGCAGGCACTAAACCGCTGAGCCATCCAGGGATCCCCAGTTGTTTTTTTTTTTAAGATTTTATTTATTTATTTATGAGAGACAGAGAGAGAGAGAGAGAGAGAGAGAGAGAGAGGCAGAGACACAAGCAGAGGGAGAAGCAGGCTCCATGCAGGGAACCGGACTTGGGATTCGGTCCAGGACTCCAGGATCACACCCTGGGCTGAAGGCGGCGCTAACCCGCTGAGCTCACCTGGGCTGCCCTCAAGTTCAGTTTTGATGACTAAAAGACCTCTCTACTTTTATCAATCTCTCCATCTGAACAAGAATTACTTAAGACTCAGGTGGGATTCTCTGAAGCATCTTATGATGACCTATCACTATTCCCCACTCCTACCACAGATACATAAACGCATATAGAGGCAAATGATGTTGCCTAGTTTGGGTCATCAAAATGTTTTATACAGTACTATACTTTAACTAGGTAATACTCATAATATCCTTAAAATAAAAATGAACATGTGAATCAGGCAGTGCCATTTTCTGATAAAATGTTTAGAAATGAGTCTAAGCTCTGTTGCCTTTTAATTGATCTTTCCTTTAGGAGTTGCTTCTACTTTGAGTCCTACCTTGACAGAACCATTTCCTCTCTTCTGCCCTACAGAGTCATATCTGTATTGGAATGTGCCAAGTCTGTGTAATAACTGGCACAATGTCTGGCACAATGTCTGGCACACTGTAGTTGTTCAGTAGATGTTATTGGATGACTAGATGAATGACTACTGCTCAATATCAAATATATTCTACTGGGGAACGTACAAAGGATGCCCAAGTAAACGCAAGAGCAAAAAGAGTTCAGATTCATTCATGTATCATTCATCCAGACATCCCCACACTCATCTCCAATACCAAGAAAGATTTATCTCTTCTCTACACAGTTCTCTAGTGAATGTTGTACCTTTGCCTTTTTGTTTGATCTTACTTTCCCTTCATATACTCAAACTGATTCTAATTGAACCAGTTTTGCCTGTGTGTGGGATTTTGTTGGGAGAAGAAAGCATATATTAATTTCCTTTTCCTTGAGTCCTACAGAGCTGATTCTTTTTCTTCCTCAGAATGAATCCTTTTCACCTGTTTTCTTTTTTGGGTTGATGGCAGTATGTGAGCATTAAGGAGGAATAATTTCTGAGGGCCTGAAACTTTCTCTTCCTTCCATTCCAAAGCCCGCACACATGTTCGTGATTTTTGTTCAAAGGTCTTAGACCATGTAGGAGTACATGAAATGGCACATAGTTTGATGCCGTCAAGAGTCCAGCTGCATGGTAGCTCAGCAATCTGGGTAGGAAGGGAATCTATAGTTGTTGTGCTGGGTGCTGTGCTAGATACCTTAAAGTAATTATTCCATTTTCTCTCCAAAGAACGTTGGGGTATTATTATGGTAAAGTAGGAAAAAGGAAGCCAAAGACTAGCCTCTGTTGAATACACCACAATTAGCCCTTGCTGTCAAGCATCTTTCTAAATGCTTTTATATAACTTCACAACTCTTGGAGGCAATTTTATGATTTTCATTTTACAGATGTGGAAATGGAAACTCAGTGTGTTAAATCTTTCTCGTGAAGATCCTCAGTGAGAAACAGAGAAGGCCAGAGTTTGAACGGCATGTGCTGGCTTAGATACTTATACTGTGTTTTGTGTATTTATGCCTTGTTCATTTTTCAAGGAATACATTTGCACATGTTGCTGTTTGCTTCTCATTAAATGGTGTCCTTGTATTTATCTGTGTACATTTATATACCTTTACACTAGATTTACTGTCCTCTTTGGCCAATAAGTACTTTCTGTGCTTTGCTATATACTTGAAACTGATTTACTGAAGTCCCAGCTTCTTGGTATAAACCTAAAAGTGATTTTTTTTCCCGTTTTCCAATGGTTTTGTGTTGAAAATCCCCTTTCCCCATGGGTGGTAGGTCCTGAGCACCATCTTGGACAGATCCTATTAGTTTCAGCCACTTTCATCATTAGCAAAAATCTCATTCTGATACCTGAGGCTCAGGTCTCTAAACTGGTAAACTTCAGTCTCAAACTTGTTTCGAAACTGTTACTCTCCTGTCCCCCCAGAACAGATGAAGCCCACTTATAGTGAAGTGGATGAAGTTGTAGCAGGAATGGCAGGAGATGGAGGGACACCAAGGTTGCTCTTTATATACCCCTTGCTCCCATCATGGTGATCAAACATCTCAGTTTTGGGAGTATTTCCAGCTTGTACCTGTTGTTCTAGGGTAGTAAATAGCAACTTACTTAATTCTCAGATTTGTCTTGGCTTGCATAACAAATTATAAGATCACCCTACCTATCCCTCTTCTCTGTCCTGCCCATCTATTGTCAGAGTGGGGAGGTGGGAGGGGAAGGCAGACATCTCTCTGGTGAGACCTGTAGATTGTGGCACCCATCAATGATTTCTCTGTGTTGCAGATATCCAAATGTTCCTGCTCTGGTGGGTTGAGCTCTTTAGAGGACCTTCAGAAGCTTTCCAGCTGTGATTCCAGCTTCTCTTCCTCCCACATCATATCAGATTTTGCCCCAACAATGCACTGCCTAACAGCTTCCTGCAAGGGATCCTTCTCCCATGAGGAAGAAGCACTGTACAACCCTTTTGCAATGAAAAGGGAGGAACTAATCTGTGCTCATCAATGCTGCCCTCCCCCAGATGCCACTTCCTCTCCCCTCTCAGTTTTCTTTTCATAGGGACTGTAGTAGAAGGAGAAAGAGGTATTGTCTGTAGAGCTGGCTCTGCTCTGGTGCTTCTCAGTAAGTCATGAGGAAGTAAATGGCCCATAATTCCTAGAATGTATGGAATTTTACTCCCAGGTGCTCAGCAATCTCAGGGCAATAGGTAAAGCCCTACTTGACATCACACGCACATACAGATAATAAGTACCACCCTCCACGGATATGGCAGCATCAGCCATACTGACAACACCCGCCATACAGTCACAGCCAAGTTCAACAGGAACTAGTACCCTTGCCAGTTCCAGTTTTGCTTTTGACTCACCTTTTAACATTTGTCCCCTTCTGTTCAAAGGTTTTTTTGTTACAGTTTAGAACTGGAGGGGGCTCCTTCCTTCTTAATTATCTTGTCAACAGAAAGACATTTTCTCTCCTTGACAAGCCACTTCAACCAGTCAACAATATTTCTCCAGAAACCAGAAAAAAAAAAAAAAAAAAAAGAGTAGATCAAAGAACTCCCGATTCTTAAATACCATCCGTCAACACGGCCAACTTTCCTCCTTCTCTGATTTCTCTAAAACCAGATTAAAAATTCCTCAGAGGGCTGGAGCCATGTCTTATCTGTCCTTGCATGGCTGGTAGCTAACACAACGTCTGACGCCTTGCGTTTGTTCAGAAATAATTTGTTCCCTGATTACATTTGCATTTGCGCCGTTCTCGGTGCCGGGCACGATGGGGATGTGAGTGCCGAGCCGTTTTATTAGCGTTGGAATACCGGGGCGTTTCTTTGCCTCGTTTTCCAGGTTGCTTGAAGAAAGAAAGAGTTCATTTAGAGAACGTGCCATTCAGTTAGAACCACGTTTCTCAAAACTTTGCTTTCTTTGCACCAGAGCCAGAACGTTATCGCGGGACGCGTCCCGAATAGGGCTCAGAAAACCACCTTCACGCCTCAGGCCCGTTGGGGCCCCGTTGGGGCCCCGCCCCGCCCCGGGACGCCCGCGCGGCCGTCGGGGCAGCCCTGGGACAGCCTCTCTGCGCTAACCTCTCTGCGCATGCTCCGGCCCTGGCCGCCCCGCCCCGCCCCGCCCCGCCCCGCCCCGCCCCGCCCCCGCCCTGCGGGGCTCCCAGGTGGGGTCACGCGGTCAGGAGTCAGGCTCCGGGCCCGGCTCGACTCATAAACGTGGAAATAACAAAATGTGTTCCCCGAAGCTTTGCGGCATTGTCAGGAAATGGGCTGCTCGCATGCTGCACTTCCCCGGATCTGGAAATTCTGCCGAGCTTGGGTTGACTCCAGAAAAAAAAGTGTGAAAGTGCTGGGGGAAGAGCGGAGAGGCGGGAGCGCGGCCTGGGCAGCCCGCGGCGGCCAAGAGCGCTTTGCGGAGGCTCGGGGCTTTGCAGAGACTTTGGTTCCCACATTTTCCACGTCTCCGAAGTTTGCGTGGCACCCTTGGGGGGAGTGGCCCGGGAGTTAGGGCTGCCGGCGGCCGCGAGAAAGCAAGGCGCGGAGAAGTCTAACCTCGGAGCTCCTCCCGGGCCGCCGGCCTAGGCCCCGCCGACGTGTCTGGAGGACGTGAGGGGTGCAGGTGGCTTCAGGAATGATTCACGTGCCACAGGTGGACGCCGAGCTCCCTGGTACCCCGAGCTGTGCCCATGATCTCGGGGGCACGCACCGAGGACCTCAGCACCGCTCTCCCTTGCCTTGTGTTCCCCAAACAACACCTTTCTGGTTCTTCTGAACTCCGGGAGGAATGTTCGGGTGTTTGAAAGCGTCTACGTGGAATTTCTAGGCCCTACAGGGAAGCTGTCCTACTAGGGGCGCGCAGTTTGGGTTGGAGGGACCTAAAGTTCGAAGTTTTCCCCTTCTTGGTGGCTTTCTCTTCTGTGTTCCTGGACCTCAGGGAGTCGTGAGATCCAGAGGGCAGGGGTGTGAGAGCAGTGGCCCCGAGGCATGGTGGCCTCTGGTCCTTGCCTCAAGTTAGGCCCTAAGATGGTGAGGTACAGTGACTGACCAGCCTCCTGGAAGAAGCACAGCCCATTCTGGGTGGTTGGCATTGCTGCTTCTCAGGAACCGCCTCGGGAGACTAGACAGGAATTTGATCACCAGTCAAACTAAAGATACGACAGGGCTTTATGCTTATTTTAGGCGTATGTCATTATTGTTTTCCCCAGGATGCAGTTTGGGGAGGTTTTGGGGGGAGGGGTTCTCACCCTCCTGTCTTCAGAGGCTTCCACTGTGAGAGGCTCTCAACCTATGATACTTGTATTCAAATCCTGGTTCCCATGCTGTGTGATCTCGGGCAAGTTACTTAACCTTTCTGAGTTTCTGCTTCCTCAGCTGGAAAGTGGGGATGATAACAGAACTTAAGTCACAGGTTTGCTGTGAGATTTTATGGAATTAGCACAGGTAAAGCTCTTAAAATAGTGCATATGTGCCAGCTAAGATCCTTATCATTTTGCTTAAGCACCATTGATCACATAATTTGACACAGAGGCCAAAGCAGGTATTTTTCAAAAGTGGTACTTTCTAATAGAGTCCTGTCTGGAAGCTGGGGAAAGAACTAGAAATCTCAAGGTTTTCTTAGAAAGAAGAGGCTCCTGTAAAAATTCTGATTTCAGTCTTGGTTACCGTCACCAGTACTTTTTGAACCGATCTTGCCTTTAATTCCCCAAGTTCTTTGAAGAGCACACTGTACTAGTTCTCCGTACGAATTTTAGGGCATTTTGCATCTGTTGGTTAATGTTTTTGAAGTCTCTAAGCGAAAGGCTCTCAATGTCTTTTCAAGCACACACCTCTGCATGCTTCTGCTTTGAGCACCAGTTATGAAACTGAAGCTGGGATTAAAGTGCAAAATGTCAGCAAATGGTCTGGAGTCTTCTGGAGTACATTTTTGCACCGTAAGCACTTCGTTACTCGTCTCTAAATTATTAAAAAGAAAAGAAAGGGAAGAAAAGGTGGGAGGGAGCTGGCTCAGATCACCTAGGCAAAGCCACTTTCTGTGAATGCTGCTATCCCAACGCACAACAGGAAACTTATTGAAAACCTAGGGGGTTGGAGAAAAACAGTAGCTAACGCAGCAAAGAGTGTCAAGAGAAGACAGGGAGAGAATGCAGAGGGCCCAGAATTACCCCCAAATTACCCAGAGAACTGAACGTAGCTCTCCATTTCTGGAACTTTCTGTAGAGTCCTGCCTGGGAGGGTCCCTAACTCTCCAGGGGGCAGTTCATGTTGGTGCATGCCCACATGCAGGCACCCACACATGCACACGCACATCTGGCACTTGAATTGCAGATAACCTAACCCGACACTAACCTTGGCATAGCTACAGAAGTCATATTTTTACCAGGATGAACTGTTGTTGAACAATTTCTCCAATGCATTAGTCATGCTTTAACTTTAGACGTGCAGGTTTTTTAAAATGCTTTTTAATGAAGGGAGAATATGATCATTTCCGAGTGCCAGAGTTATTCACGCACTCATATGGTATAAAAGCAATCAAGAGTCACCTCTGTCAAGGGATTCTCTTTAGTAAAGTAGGTGGACCTATCTTTTATGAGTTCCTTTGAATTGCCAGAGTTGAGAACTCACTGAATTACCTATAGAAACAGAAATTGAAAACAATGGTGAAGTCGGCCTGTTGCTTTGAACATGTAATTACTTCTTACTTGGCCAAATCGATGTTTTGCTGAATAAACTAGGAATTAAAGTACATCTGATATTGCTATTTTATCCTTACTTTTATTAGAATTCCTTCTGAAAACCTGTAAGTAATTTTGTAATTGCCCATAGGATTTCAATAAATAATGAAATAATGATGATTTTGTTTTGAGGGCCAGCTGTGCCAGGCATTATATTTAGTGATTTAGTTACAGTATTAAAGCAGTACGTCTCAAAGTGTGCATCCTGGATGCATCAGCATTACCTGGGAACTTGTTAGAAATTCAGATTCTCAGGCCTCATTTCAAGACTACTGAATCAGAGACTCTGAGGATGGGACCTAGTAATCTGCATTTTAATAAGCCCTTCAGATGTTTCTGATGCATGCTTACATTTGAAAATTAGTGAGTTAGTTAGGGTAACTACCTACTGAATAAGTATGTAATTACTCTACTGACTTAAGGTAAGATTAGTCTGCTATAACAAAGAGATTTAACAAGTATATGTTTATATTTAGGTCCTGGCAAAACTAATGAGGAAGGTTTATCACACCCACTTTATAGATGAGAATACTGAGATTTGAGGAGATTTAAATCACACAGCTGGATTCCTTTCCAGGCAAATCCATCTTCAAAGCCTGTGTTTTTACCATAGTCTATGGGATCAACAACCATAGCCCTTCTGGTGGACAAATTAATGTTAAAATGGTTTACAGAAAGTTTTAGATCTGGAGGTAATCAAGATCGAGAACTAGATATATTCTTCGTCATCAATCCGGAGAATCTTTCTTTCACTAATTTAACCATATGAACTCAGCAAATGACTTAGAATCTTACTTCTTTCATTCAAAATAGGATAATAATAGTGCATTTCATCACATGTCTGGTGAAAACAAAGGAGATGGTTTCCAGGGGACTTGGAACTCCTCAGAAAGCACTATGTCATTCAGCTGTACTTTACTAAGTACATAACAACCTGAAAAGTTACATAAAAATAATTTTTTCTCAATGAGGTATACTTTGAATATACCAAGGAAATCTCCATGTAAAAAATATCACAACCCCTAACTGGAGTAAAAATAATATTTTTGTGATGCAAACCATATTCTCCAATACAGTAATGCTTTGTCAAGGAACAATAGGAGAACTCTCTGGAAAGCAGGCAGCATAGAACAATTGGTTCAATGGGAAAAGATGAGATTGGGGATTATACATTTCAGAGGCACAATAACAAAGTTATTATTTTTGGTTCAGGAATTTCAATAGTCAAAGTGTTTTATAGCTATGAGTCTATAGCTATAGCACCTTAGCATCACTGGCTGTACCCAACATTTGATTACATTGATTTTTTTTCCTAAAAATAATAGCCTTTATTTCCCAAACATAACCAGCACTATTGTTAATACAGGCGTTCTCTTACATACTTTCAATCTATTTTTTAGCCTTCTGTTACACACTAAAAAGCACAACGCTCTTCAACTACATGGTAAGCTATTTGTGCAATGTTTCTTTTTCTACCACAATGTTAGTTTCCAAAAGAGAATGATTTTAAACAATTATGTTACTTTTTTGATCAATTGGAATAAAATCAAATTAGGTAGATGGAAACGACCTAAATCGAAGCAAAAATGCCCAAATATGTTTATGATTAAAGTCTGTGTTTTTAAAGTGGCACACACCTGTGTTTTAAGGCTTCCAGTTATATATAGGAATGACGTTTTGAATTTCTAGAAGTATAAAAATAAAAATAGGATTCGGGTTTCCTGAGGTTTTCTGATTGAAGCAGTCTAGCTTTTAGTACATTCAAAGAGAAGGTGCTTTCAGAGGGCATAGAGGAGGGAAACACTGGAGGGCACGAGTTGCACATCCAAATGTCTATAGGGGCAGGGAAGCAAAATGTGTGACACGGACTGGGTGCAATGTAATGAAAGATGGTGGGGACTGTGGCAAAGCCAAGAGGGCCCATAGAGGATTTTGCATGTCAGCTCCAGCCGATTGTTGCTGTGTGGAATTCCTGCCAAGTGTTGCCAGATTTTTTTTAAAGAGCTAGAAATGTGAATTTCTATGTGACATCTCCCAATTTTCAAATGTTAATTCGAACACTCTTGTAACGGTGTGATCTCGAATATATGAACCAAACAAGGCTCATTTGTGGGCTGGGTTTGGCTCATGTGCTGCCAGTTTGTACCATCTGAGAAATACAGGTTGGGGTGTGTGTGTGTGTGTGTGTGTGTGTGTGTGTGTGTGTAATAGGCGACTTAGGACAACAGTAGTGAAGGGATTATATTTACTGAATCAATTCAACATGTTTGTGCATAGGTGTAGGTAATCTGAGGCAAATATGATATGACCTTGATCTTCATTTTATTTTAAGAAGAGTGGGCACATCTAAATTTTAACTCAACACTCTTATGATATATTATCATGAAGTCGTGAAAGAAGTGAATTAGGCCATTCTTCAATATTCGGCTAATTAATTGGGGTCATATTGGTGGTTGGCATATAACCACAAATGAAACCCCCCAAACTGAACTGAAGTTTAATACATTTAAATTGGTTTCAGATTCTGTTGGTAACATGAGCAACAGTAGGTGCAACCACAACTTCATATTTATAATGGAATTGTCCAGTGGACATCCTTAGGGCATGACTTCACCATAAGAAGTTAAAGTAGGGACAATATACTCTTTTAATTTTCATTCCGCCAAAAGAGACCTACATAATTCAGTTGTGGCTGTGTTCTGTTACTTGTGGCTGGTGCGGTTCCTTTGGCTCATAAAAGTAAAAACCATTTCATATCATCTCTCCTCGATTGTCTCGTAAACGTAAATCAAAGAGGGAAAAAAGCTATAAAACAAACACAAATACCCAGTAGATATGCTAAGAAATAATGGACTGGGATTATTCCTTAACATACTTAAGTATGGTGCTTTGCATAACAGATATACCTCTCCTTTGTCAATAGATGGGTTCCTGAAAAGTTACTTGTAAATCAATTTTGCAAAACAAAATCATATTTTAAATGAATTAGATGAGTTTGCTATTTAAAAGGAAAGCTAGCGTAAATCTTTTGGGAGAGCAAAAAAATTCTATTTTAAAAATGAAATCTCAATCCTAATATATATCTTGGCTCTAAGTTCATGGAGTCATTCAATAAATTTATTTCAAGTGTGGTCCTCGTTTTGTTTCCTTCTCCAGCTTATTATATCTGAAGTTCTCCGAAGCCTTTGCAAATAATGTGCTTTTAGATTCAAGTTAGATTTACATATCCACAAAGACTTAAGAATTGAACTAGAGAAGCTTAATAAGTTTGCAAATTGAGTGAATTTGCAGGCACATGAGGGGCTATCTCTAAATCAATGTTCTCAATCCTCATGGGTTGCACACATGAGGCAGAGTTCAATGGGCTCTAAAAAGACGATCTTTAATCCCCGCTTCACACTATGTAGAAATTTACCTCTATGGGCTCCTGATCCCGCAGTTAATTCTGTATCATAATAAACACTTGAAACTCAGCCCATTGCTTAATCTTTATAAAAATTCACACACAAACAAAATATACATAGGTATAGAAGATAGGAGGGTGGGATATAGACAAGGGGAGTGTTTTCCCTGAAGGAAGCAAGAATTTCAAATTGAACATTGGACATCACCATGTTTAAGATGGCCTAATTCCATCAGCAGCGAATTTTCAATGTACTCTGTGAAGTCTTTTAGACTGGAGCCATCTTAATAGCCCTTTTTATTCTTTCCTCTGCCTCTTTCTTCTCTTTATTCCCTCTATTTCAGAAAAAAAAAAACAAAAAACAAAAACCAATCCTGCTCATGCAGAAGAATTAAGTACCCTCTTTTGTTACCTGAATACAGCCAAGTACTGGGACCTCACCTTCTAATCTGAACCATTCATTCATCAAGGCCTTCTCCAGAACAAAGGCCATTTCCTCCTTAGAAATTTTCAAATTAAAAAAAAAAAAAAGGAAAAAAAAAATTTTTTTTTTTAAAAAAAAGAAATTTTCAAATAAACGTTTCACCTTCATGTCAAAAGAAGCAACAGTATCCCCCTTCAAATTAACTTAAGTTAAATTGATAAAATCTCAGAAATTAATTAGATCAGAGAGGAGTCTCCTGATTAACAGTGTAGGTAGGAAGAGTGGTTGGCTTCTGAGGGACCAGAAGGGGAACAGGAATGCAGACAAGTCCGCTGTTTTCTGGTCTTTTCTTGTTTTGTCTGAGCCCACAAGCTTCTTGTACCATCCTCCCTATTTCTACTTCCTCCTTCCTCTGAGTAGACAGGCTAGTTCTGCTTCTTCATGCACATGGCTGGCCCATGGCTCCCAAATTCACATAGCTAGTTATGGACACCAGCTCAAATTTTCCAGCATCCTCATAACTTTTCCAAATTTCCTGGTGAAGGAATCTGAGTGAAGGCCTTGGATCCCATGCCCATCAGCCATGGAGGGTGGGGGCAATAGGGGTAGGGATTGCATAGTAATAACAAAGGCTGTGTGAGCCTACCACTGATGGTGGAGAAAGGACACTTTTTAGAGAAGAGGATGAGCAAGGTTTGTTTTCTTTCTTTTTTTTTTTTTAAAGATTTATTTATTTATTTATTTATTTATTTATTTATTTATTTATTTATTTATGATAGACATAGAGAGAGAGAGAGAGAAGCAGAGACACAGGAGGAGGGAGAAGCAGGCTCCATGCCGGGAGCCTGATGTGGGACTCGATCCCGGGACTCTAGGATCGTGCACTGGGCCAAAGGCAGGCGCTAAACCACTGAGTCACCCATGGATCCCCTGCAAGGTTTGTTTTCAAAATAGGAGTCCAGTGCAGGCAAGAATCCTAAAGTCCTAGATAGTTGCAGTGTATTTGATCTGCAGATATTAAAGTATCCATTGCCACAAGGTATCCAGTATAGTTCAGAGCATGATGTCTGGATGAGGGTTCCTGAAAGTAAAAGAAGGCAACAAGAAAGAAAGTAACCTCATTCCTACTAGTAGGCCATGCAAAGATGGAGTGTTGTTATAGGAACATGCAAGGATGGAGTGTTGTTATAGGAAACGCACTGAAAGTAAGTCCAAAACACAATATAGTTTAGGGCCAAAGGGACTGAGTCACAGAGTTGAATTAACTGAATCTTTATCGCGAGGAGAGGAGGGTGTGTGCTGAGTGCTCTAGGAGATAATGGCTGGAAAGGTAGTAGTCCAGAGTGTCAGAAGCCTGAAAAGCCATGGGGGAAAGGGGAGGGAGAAGTGTTAAAGAAGACCTGTCATGGCCTTCAGGCTTTCAGGCTTTCTTACCACCTCTGTGCACAGCTGGGGGAGGAAGTAGCACTGGTTGTGGGTAGAGAAACATTTTTTAATACTATTTAGCTTTTTTTTTTTTTTTTTTTTTGAGAAAGAGAGTGCACAGGAGCAGTGGTGGGGAGGGGAAGAGGGGAAAGCAGAGAGACAATCTTAAGCAGGCTCCACGCTCAGCATGGAGACTGATGTGGTGCTTGATCCCAGGACCCTGAGATCATGACCTGAGCCAAAATCAAGAATCAGCCTCTTAACCAACTGAGCCACCCAGGTGCCGCAATAGTATTTAACAATTTTAAAAAGTGGCCGGAAGTTACAGTGTTGAATCTATATATATAAAAAAAGGGAAATATTCTCTTTTGTCTGAGTTGACAAAAACCAGAAGAAGCTAAGACAGTCTCATAAATTCTTACCTGGACTCCTCTGTCCAGCCCAGTACCTATTAGTTGGCATTCAATACCACCTTTCACACATAGTCACACACCTTGAATCTCAAACTTTTGGAGGCAAAAATTCACAAATTTCTCCTAGAATTCTCCTTTTTTTTGAATATATCTTTCACCAATGTTTAAGTTCCTTAATTTTTATGGCAAATAGACTGGTGAACACTCAGAAAATAATGCAGTCCTTGTTTTATTCCACCAGGGACTCTGCCTTGCCTATTTGAGCTTGAGTGTTCCCTGGACTCAGGTCACATGAAGACATTATTATCACCTCATTGTTCAAAGCACCTGGCTAGCAAACCTGGAAGGTGAACAATTGCTGAATGACAAATGCCGTAAGCACTGGCCTGCTTTGCCTAATTATATAGCTGTCATGGTGCACTGGGCAATTTTTCTTTCCAATGTCTCCTCCCCTCTGCCCAGCTTCAAACCACATAGTAAAGAGAAGAATCCACAGAGCTCTGCATTAGAGCTTTTAGAGCAACCACAATGCAATCAAAGTATCAGGCTGCAGGAGTGTCAGAAGCCATTTCTAGAGTGTGGTTGACTCATATCATATGTTGCACTTGGGTTGTTATATGGGTCAGACAAGGGTGCTACTCATTGGAGCCACATGGGAAAATGGTGATGATGACTCAAGCTCTCTTGCTCACTTGTTCTGATATCTCAGTTCCTAACTTTGTCCTCTGGCTGTCTAAACTGGCAGAAGGAGACTGTGAATCTATAAGATCCATTACAGAGCTGAGGTGGCAATGTTTAAATATGAAGTTCAAGCCCTGAGCTCTCTGGAATGTTGTCTGGATCAGTGAAGAACTAGATACCATGACAAGAGTGCAAGGAGACATAAATCAAGAAAAGGAGAATAGTTTATGGCTCTCCTTGGGAACCATTGCAAACATCTTCTGATGCTGTGAGAAAAGTCCCTACAGCTGTGCGCAGCATAAAAATGTCATTGCAGATAGGTTATGCTTTGATATTCAGGTTTATCAGAATATCTGTGCATTCTGGCCAAAAGACCAGAGATTAGAATTTACATTTCTTTCACCTTCTCCATTTTCATTGAGCTATATTATATATCGGTTCATCGCTGGATGGTAGCACTCATCTCAGAGATTTGGTGGTGGAAGATAAGGCTACTGACAATATTTGCCTCCTGACATTGACTGTTTTTTGTTTTTGAGAGAGAGAGAGAGAGCACAAGTTGGGGGAGGAGGAGAGGGTCAGGAAGAGGGAGGGGGGGAAAGAATCCCAAGCAGACTCTATGCTGAGTGCAGAGCTGAGGCTCCATCTCACAACCCTCAGATCATGACCTGAGTCAAAACCAAAAGTTAGATGCTTAACCCAGGCGCCTGAGAGAAATAAGCTTAAGCAGGCTCCATTCCCAGCACAAGAGCCCCACGAGGGGCTTGATCTCATGATCCTGAGATCAGATCATGACCAGAGCCCAAATCAAATCAGACACTTAACCAACTGAACCACCCAGGTGCCCTGCCTCCTGACATTTCAAAGTACTCCACAGAAGACCAAGTTTTAAAATGCAGGATAGCATAAACCAAGTATCCTATTTTTTAATGTTTACATACATTACTATATTCTGCATACAAGGGATGCTTCATAAATACCTGATAACTAGCATATGGCAATACATTTTATTAAAGTCATGATGTCAACAGATACGATTTATGTATATATATCTAAATTTATATAATTTATTATATAATACATACTTATAAGCACATAAATTTGTGTATTCATAATTATCTATATAAGCTTATGAAATTTCCATTTACTCAGCTATTCATTTAATATAAATTTATTAGGTTTCTACTTTTAGCAAGATTTATACTTAGGTCTAGTAGATATTTTTTTGAGATTATATTTATTTATTTTAGAGAAGGAGGGAAAACACACGTGCATGCAAGTTGGGGGAGGGGCAAAGGGAGAGAATCTTCAAGCAGACTCCCTGCTGAGTGCACAATGTGGGACTTGATCCCAGGACCCTAGGATCATGCTCTCAAAGGCAGTTGCCTAACTGACTGGGTCACCCAGGTGCCTCTTTATTTTTTTTTTTTGGGGGGGGGGTTGTTTGTTTGTTTGTTTTCCAGGTGCCTCTTAAAAAACTTTTTAAAGAATACATCTGCCTTCCTTAGAAATACCAGTTTTCATTTTATGTCTAAAGAATTTTGATGGCTTTAATGTTCTGTTTCTCTGGAAGCTCAGTGAAGCTGCAAAGCTAAACTCAGGCCAATGAGATGTAAGCCAAGTTAGGTGCTACTTTGAAAGTGTACTTTAAAGGGAACATTCACCCAGTCTCTTGCTTCTTTCTCCATTTGCCTGCCCAGAACACAGATTTGATGTGTGAAATCTTAGCAGCCATTTTGGATCATGAGTTGAAGCACCACTTCCTAGGGATGGCAAAGCAATGAGATGAAAAGAATTATCATAACAGGTTAAGGATACCTACTTCCTGACTTCCTCATGTGAGGGAGCAATAAATGTTCATGTTGTTTTGGTTTTTTGTGACATACAACTGAACCTAAACCAAACAGATACTTACTATGTCTTAATTTATGCTGACATTAATAGTTAGGTATCCCTCTGTGGAAAAGATGTAGAAAAATTTAAAATTCATGAAAAAAATATTCCTCAGCATTGACAGCTGGGAAATAGAGCTATTCAAATGTCAGAAATTCCTACTAGATTCAATCAAGTTCTAAAAAAGGACCCCTCAAGGTAGAATACTATTTAATTTGCAAGGGAGTTTTATGACTTTGTGAGAAGCAAGAAGAAGAAATCTTGGTTCTTTTGGGCAACTTGAGAACTTAGAGATGCTGGACTGGAGACAGAGAAAGGTGTAGAATAATGGAGAAAGCAGCATTTGGAGCCCTTTTCCCACCCACTGTCAGCAGAATTGAGGTGAGAATTTTGGGAGGCTGGATGACCTGAGCAGAAGCCTCCAGAAGCACTGGTGGCAGCCGCTCTGGAAAAGTCATTTTCTTAGGCTGAAATGACCTTAAGTGATGCAGCAGGGAGCTTTGTGAAGAAATCTGACCTGCAGATTCATGCATGTGGGCAGCCACATTAAAATGCCACCTTCTGCAGTGGCATTAGTAATAGAGGAACGGCTTCCAGAGAAGGCACATTTCTCCCCTGATTAGATGAGTAGCTGCTTGGAGAACTGGACTGGGAACTTCAGAGCACTGGAAGCAGAGTGATGATAAGGAAAGTAAAGGAACTCTCTTGAACAATCAGGGACATCATTCCTATTCCTGAAAGGAAGGTGCCCCATAGGTGTTCCAACCTTGGACCAGCTTTACTAGGTATGGGGAACAATCCTTGTGTTGAAACCCTTTCTCTCAGCCCCAGCATTGCCAGACCTCATCTATGTTCTATGTTCTTTTTTTTTTTAAAGATTTATTTATTTATTTATTTATTTATTTATTTATTTATTTATTTATGATAGACATAGAGAGAGAGAGGCAGAGACACAGGAGGAGGGAGAAGCAGGCTCCATGCCGGGAGCCTGATGTGGGACTCAATCCCGGGACTCTAGGATCAGCCCTGGGCCAAAGGCAGGCACTAAACCGCTGAGCCACCCAGGGATCCCCTCTGTTCTATGTTCTATGTTCTTAAAACCCATTACCATGACAATCTGAAAGGTATCTTCAAACCACAAGCCAAGAAGAATCTCCCACCTTGTTTCTGAGGGAAATACCAGTCCTGAATAGGCTTTTGACTAATGCAATATGAAAAACTAGGGAAAAAAGTGGATCTGGTAAATAATTCTTAATCAGAAAGAAATGAACATATAGTTTAAATAATCTGAAGGAAAAAAAAAGAAAAAAATAAATAAATAATCTGAAGGAAAAACATATTTTGAGTATATTCCGTTTAGTTTTCTCTTATTGTAAATTTAAACTTAAATTTTTATCAAAGTAATATATTTAGTAGTAGTTTAAAAAGTCAGCTGAAAGGCTTATGCCAGTCTCCTTTTCATTGTTGCCAATTCTCATTCTTCTAAGGCAGACATTTAGTAGCTACCTCCAAATTTAACTCACACTTTATGCCTTTAATTTTTTAGGTATTATTTTTTACTTTAAGAGATAGTTTCTTCCTCCCACATTTCTCATTATAATTATATTAACACTTTATTAACTAGTATTTATCTTAGTATAGTTATGTAAATAATATTCACAGGTGAGCCACTTTTATATCAGGTAACTTTGTATCATTTTTATCATTTTCTTTCTTGTATAACTTTTTGTTTTGTCTGGAGTTGACAGTTGCTTCCTGTTCGTTTGCTTAGTTTCTCTGTATCTATAACTAATTTATTGTTAATTTCTCCAAATTAAAAGTAAATCTCCTTAATAATAGTCAAATAGTTTTGGCATATAGCTCCTGGGCACTCCATTATCTTGTATCCTTCTAGGCTTCTTGTCATCCTGGGATATCCCTTCACCATGTTTTGCATTGCTCTTAGTCTCTAACCAGATGGGACCTCCAGTTCCCAAACTTTTATGTTTTCCTCTTTTATAGTTTACTCCTTTGTTTTGGTGGAACACCACAAATGGCTTCCTGCAAAAAGGGTGAAACAGTTTCTGAGACCTTAAAGCCTGAAATTATTCTTGTTTGGCTTTGATATTTGATTTATAATTTGTCTGGAATTTGGGGTTCTGACTTAGAAATTCTGCTGACAGATTTTGGAAGATCTTGCCCCTTTATCATTTAGCTGTTGATGTTGCTAAGTCAAATGACACTTTCATTCTACATTTTCTGAAGTGACTTATTAGTTTTCTTTGGAGACCTTTAAGCTCTTCTCATTATCCTTAGCATTCTCAAATTTCACAAAGACATGCCCTGTAGTTGGTTTATTTGTTATGCTGGGCACTTAGACATTCAAAATCTGGAAACCCATTTTCTTTGGAGATGGCAACTTTTATTGTATTATCTCTTTAATAATTTCTTCTTTATGTTTTAAATTTTCCCTTTTTTTTCTGGAATTCCCATTATTTAGATGTTGGACCTCTGGGACTCCTCTCATTTTATAATTTTTTTTCCCTTCCTCTTTTTCATCTTTTCTTGTGTGGTTGCTTCACTTTCTGGAGATTTCCTCAGCCATCTTCCCTTCTTTTAAAACATTTCTTATTTAATTGTTCTCTGAAAGTTCCTTTTAAAAAATGCAGCATGTTATTATTTCATGATGCAAAAACCTTCTCTGATTACTTTGAGACTATTAATACTATTTAACATTTTTTCTAAGCTTTTTTTTTTTTTTCCTGCTGGCTGCATTGTCTTTGTTTCCTCCTGGTGTATTTTATTTGTTTATTTTGGCTGGTCTTTCCTGTTAGAGGCTTTTCTCAAATGTGTGGTGAACTTTGGCCGTACACTCATATGTAAAATGAAGATTAAAATTCTCTTTCACAGGGCCTGTCAGCTGGTGGCCTTGGAGTGCCATTATCTGATGGTCTTTGGGGAGGGGGCATTTTTAGAAAGGAAGCCTCCAATCTGTTGTGTGGGTACTGGGGCGGGGGGGGGGGGGGTGTCTCTCCCAGTTTAGTAAGTGTTGTTTGCCTAGCTTCCCAACCTCATTTTCAAAATGATATGTCACCTTTACCCTCAGCTATGTCTGAGGACCCCGCCTCATTCTGGATTCTCACTGGTTTGTCTCTCCAGAGAAAACTTCCTGTCTCTCCCCAGGAAGTATCCTCCAGAGTAGAATAAGTTTCTTGGCTGGGTAAATAGAGTGTCAGAAGAAATTCATAAACATTTTCAACATTTCTCCTGTTTTTAACCTTACCTTGCATAGTTTTTTTTTTTTTTTCTTGCAGTTTTATTCTTAGGAGTACCTAAAATAATCAATGTATGAAGCTTTCTAGAGTTATGTGCCACAAATTATCTTGCTGGGTCCTTTTCTTCTCTATCTCTAGTTTTAGGTTTCAGCTTTTTGAATACATGTGAATACACGCACATCCCCACCCCCACACACACAACTGGGGTCATATGATTCATACGGAAAAACGTATTTGAAAGAGTTATTGAATTGAAGGAATCAAATATATTTTATAAACTATTTTGTGGGTTTGCAAATATTGGAAAAACATGAGTTCTATAAAATAAAACCCGTAAGATGAGATGATGATATAATAAACAGATTTGAAATTGGAACTGAGTTGAGAGGCAAGCAGAAATTTAAAATGCATTACAAGACAAAAAACCCATTTTAAAGTAAACATTTAAGAAAAGGGTTTAAAGATGCAATTGGAGTTGAAATAACACCATAGTAAATCAAATCAGGGTATATGCAATATTTACTAAAATAAAAATCTCCCAGAATGCAGAGGTAAATGACAAAGAAGTAGGATAATTATATGAGGTAGTAATTTGGAGGCTATATTACTAAGATTTGGCTTAGAGAGAGTGAGTATTACTGAACAGGATGTCAGAATAAATAGAAGGGAAGCAATATTTGAAAAAAATAAATAACACTTGGCTGGGCTAGTAGACAAATTTCTGGTTTTGCAAACTGAATGAGCTCAACAAACCCCAGGAAATATTAATAAAAATAATTCGACAAATGGATGTATTCTGATGAAAGTCTTAAACTTCAAGATGTAAAGAAAAATCAAGCTGACATGCATCTAGGCAGAAAAGGCTGGTCATCTGCAAAAGAAAAAAAAACAAAACCCAAACCCAAACATCCAGCTCAGATATTTCTTCTGTACTAAGAATCACCAGAAGTCTATGAAATGATTTCCTAAGAGTTTTAAAGGGAAAAGAACAGATTGTAACTGAAGATTTATATACTATAGCTAGGTTTTATTCACATTCAAAAATAACAGAATCATTTTGTTAGAGATACAAAAGCCCACAAAGCATAAAGTGCTTTTAAAAATAGACACAAAATTGTGTAACAACTACACGTTGAACACACACATGTACACACACACTCAAGGGAAGTAATGAGGGGCACCTGGGTGGCATAGTTGTTAAGTGTCCAACTCTTGGTTTTGGCTCAGGTTGTGATCTCAGGGTTGTAACATCAAGCTCCGCATTGGGCTCCATGCTCAGCATGGAGTCTGCTTGAGATTCTTTCTCTCCCTCTCTCCCTCTCCCTCTGCCCCTCCCCCCCAGCTCATGCTCTCTATAAAATAAATAATTTTTTTTTTAAAAAAAGAAAAGGGAGGGATCCCTGGGTGGCGCAACGGTTAAGCGCCTGCCTTTGGCCCAGGGCACGATCCTGGAGACCTGGGATCGAATCCTACATCGGGCTCCTGGTGCATGGAGCCTGCTTCTCCCTCTGCTTATGTCTCTGCCTCTCTCTCTCTATGTGTGACTATCATAAATAAATAAAAATTTTTAAAAAAGGGAAATAAACTCAGAGAGATGAGGATTATTATCATAAAAACATAAATTTTAATGGTAAATTAAGGAAAGAATAAAATGTTAATAATTATATGTTAAATATATTTGATGTAAGAATGGTTATTTGAAAGCAAGAAGAAACTGGACCTCAAATCTTGGACTATATCATTAAACTTGGTAGAAAGAAATAAAAGCTGTCATTTTCTCATCTAATATGTTTCTATCTAAAGTTAATAATTAGAGAAAAATAATTTTTATATACAGTTGAAATATGTGACAAGTAGGAGATTAATTTCTCATAAATAACTAGAGGGGAGAGAGGGAGAAAAATAGATAGTAAACAAAACATCAAGGAAGGATTGAAACAACAAAGAGTCTAAAAAGAGAAAGGAAGAAAATGGTAGGGAAACATGTGCTTTCCTGGAAAACTATGCCTTGTTTCCATAAAGCATACCCTCCCAGGTTAACTAATTCTAGCCTCTCATTATGTTTGAGTTATTTTAGAATTTCAAGTTGTAGGTAACTGACAGCAATGCAAATTAATTTTTATCTCTAAACATACAAATTCTGTTCTGACCTAATCTACCTCCCCACAACATCCCCAAAACCAGTTTGCCTCCATTTGCACCTCCATGTCAATATTCCTGATCTATAAGTGTGCCTGCTCTTCAGATTCTCTTTGAACTGGTTATGACATCTGTCCAGTTCCCTCCTGAGTTAAATAACATCTGTAACATGTGCTTATTTCTTTATTTGTATGAGAGCCATGATAGAAAATTTTTGGAAATGTCTCTTAGTAAAATGAACCAGTTCTGATTAGTATAAATAGGTTAAATCATTAGTAGAAGAAAAACAGATATTGAACAGGATTAAACCAGCCTCATAGGTTTTGCTGTATTAAAGGAACCCAAAAAGGTAAATAAAATAAAAAGTTTGGGGAGCAATAAGCTGAGAAGGTTCAGACACAAAAAATAAGGTTAGCAACATTAGTATATGCCTGAGTAGAATTAATGTCAAGTAATAATGAATAGGACAAAGAAAGTTATTGTAGGTATTTAAAAATTTAATCTGCAATGAATTTATAATAGGTTCTGAATATATCATTGCAAGAGGTGATGCAGAAAACAAGGAGAAATTGTCAGGTCCAATTATATTAAGACTCTATTTGGCCTCTCCTCTCTATTTGATAGAGAGGAGACAAAATAAATGAAGGTTTGAGTAATAGAATTGACAATATTGATTTATTGGTCAGATATTAGACTTTGTACTTTGTAAGTGGGTAGATGACATAGCCATGATGGAGAGTAGATTAGGTTTTCATTGTTTCAGAAAGTTTGATGTGGCCAGAAGAACAGAGCATTAATTTCACTGAAATAATAATAATAATAATAATGATAACATAGTCAACAAACATCCTTATCAGATCCTGGAGTCTTACTATGTCTTTGACGTTTATCTTTCATTAACTTAGGTTGGCCCCCATTAAAATCTGTCTAAATGATGGATAGATGATAAATACATCCAAGAGGTGTTCCTTTAAAAAATAAAATAAAATAAAATAAAATAAAATAAAATAAAATAAAATAAAATAAAATATACAAAGCTCTAGATAATCCAATTAAAACAGAAAACAAAATGATCATGCATACATTTACTTCTTGTTTAATTAAAGAGAAAGAAAAATGATATGGACATTAATTTATGCAAAAGAAACTGCGCTAGAGTACCCATTATGTTATAAAATTGAAGTAATCTAACTGTTCAGTGACATGTTATTGTATTATATATTTTATTTTATTTAATCAAATCCTGTCCTGCCATTAAGAAAAATATTGTAGAGAAATACTTAGAAACATGAAAAATGTTCACAGTATGTCATTAAGTGGAAAGTGAGCACAGAGAAAATGAAGAGTATAATTTTATACTTGTAAAAAGCATAAATACATGTATAAAATATATGGAAAATAGATATCAAATATTATAAATCTATGTTTTCTGAGTAGAAATTGGAGATTAAAAAATTTTTTGGTGCCTAGCCATATGTTCTAATTTTAGACCATAAAGACATATGTTGAAAAAGTTTAAAAATGGGATACCTGCATTGGATATGTCGTCTGTTTTCTCCCTGTCTCACTCTTCTTTCCCGTGGAATCTGCTCAAGCAAACTTGTGACTAAGTGAGTGGGCACCATGGCATCCCTGGGCAGGTGACAGCTGATGGGGCCAGAGGCACACACCTGCCCCAGGCAGGGCTCATTAGATATGCTCGCTCCCCTGAGAATTTCAAATTAAGATTCAGAATCACCAGTGAACTGAGAACAACAATCATATAAACAGACAAAGCCAGGGAGC
This sequence comes from Canis lupus dingo, assembly GCF_003254725.2. Taxonomy (NCBI): domain Eukaryota; kingdom Metazoa; phylum Chordata; class Mammalia; order Carnivora; family Canidae; genus Canis; species Canis lupus. The sequence goes on along the minus strand of NC_064253.1, from coordinate 33,852,033 downwards.
TGAGGGCTGTCATTTGAATGTGGCCATTCAGGAGTCATTGCACTGAGCAAGCAGGAGAGTTGGTTTGCAGAGAGATAATCAATAACAACAGCAATGTGTGCCATTTCCTGTGTGTTCATGAGGTGACAGGCATTCTCTGCCTGTCTTTTTTTGTCTACCTTTACGGTAGAGCTTTCCTTTCCTCTTCTATGAGATTATATTCCATCCTTTTCCTCTTCTATGAAAGAGATGAGATGGGCAGCAGTGGAGGTGGCTGAGTGGTCTCAGACAGAGAAGAGGAGTGGATTCCTTACACCTCAGAGCATCACAGGTCCTAGTTCTAGTCACTTGTGAGGCCCAGTTTTATTTCCTGCTGTTTGTTTCCAAGACATTACTCACTCCTTGAGCTAAACCTTTCGTCCGTCCATCACAAGCTTGAGTGGAAAAGTTTCTTGCAACCTACCAACTGCTGGCTAAGAGGGAATATGTATTGGGTGATTATATACGAAGTGTCTTTGACATCTTTGACATCAGACAATTCACATTGTCTTTGAATGCAGTTCAACAGTGGGAATAAAATATACTGGTATTTTCATTATGTACAACTTTGCACAATGAGTGGCATCTATTCCCCCGACTCATAAATACCTTTAGAAGTTTAAAAAGTATACCAAGTTAGGAGAAGGTGCCCATTGAAAAACCACTCCTTGAGAGACTGAGTGATCTCTCAGCACTCTTTCTCCTTCCCACAAAATGCATATTTACAAAAATGCTTATAAACAATTTCAGGGAATTTCACATATTTTAGTGTGACTACCAATTTCTGGATTAAAGGCTGTTATTTTAAAAAATCTGTATTTTCTTTAATTTACATATGGGTACAGCTTTGAATGAATTGCATCCTACCAGGGTGTTGAATGTTTTAATAAACCTACCTCCTAGAAGAGATTTGTCAGTCTCTGGATGCAAGACCATTGGAGGAGACCAAATGAGCATTCCTGGGAAAGAAATAGAGCCTCAAAAATAACTTTCAGTGGCAACAAAAATATTTTTGTAAGGTGTGAAAACTGGATAAGAAACTCCCTTTTCTGAGATCCAACACTTAACTCTTTTCTTCCTAGATTTAAGGATAGATTAGGTTGTGAAGAGATTTTTCTTTATAAAATGAAAAATTTGGGGCACTTGGGTGGCTCAGTCAGTTAAGCATCTGACTCTTGGTTTCAGCTCAAATCATGATCTCAGGGTCATGGGATTGAGCCCCTAGTCAGGCTCTGTGTTCAGCAGGGATTCTGCTTGAGATTCTCTCTCTGCCTCTCCCCTTAGCCTCTCCCCCTGCTTGCATTCTCTCTCAGATAAATAAATAAATAAATATGTTTAAAAATGAAATATTTAATTTGTGTTTCAGAATGGTGAAATTATTGAAAAACTATTGAAATTACTGAAAAACCATAAAGATGTGCCTTGGAGCTAGAGGATGTGCTTCCCCCCTTATTTTGGTGTAATAATGGCTTTTAAAACAGCTAGTGGCACCTGGGTGGCTTAGTCCATTAAACAACTGACTCTTGGTTTCTGCTGGGGTCATGACAATCAGGGTCATGGGATTGAGCCCTGAGTTGGGCTCCGTGCTCATTACAGAATTTGCTTGGTATTCTTTCCCTCTTTCTCTCCTTCCCCTCTGCCCCATCCCTTGCTCATGCTCTCTCTCTCTCGCTCTCTCTCTCAAATAAATAAATAATAAGTAAAATAAAATCTTAAAAAAAAAAAGATGGGTATTCTTACCTAGAAGATTCAAAGAAAATTCACTGGTCAAATATCTGGATGAAAAGAGAAATATTCAGTTTATCATCTGGATGTTTTGTCTAAATGAGGGAATATCTGTGGATGTTTCCAAATATTTGGAAAAAAATATTTGGGAACATCCAGATGTTTGACTCTATGCAGCTCAAACATCCAGCTGTTAGACCAAATTTCCCCCCTCTCCAATAGGAGGTTGCGGCATCAAGTGGACCCAGCCATAGTTTCAGTAATTCCAAATTGTTAACTAGTGTCATTGAAAATTATTTTGGGGCGGGTATGTGTGGGAGGAAACATGGCACACCAAAGTGTGAGGGTTATAGATGATCATAAACATTAAGAGCAGGAAAAAAGAAGGAGGGGATTACATTGCTGACCAATCAGGTTAAGTCATTACTAACACAAATTGTCGGCAGTAATGTTCTCTCATGGAGGCTGTAATAATTAGAAATAATAAACGTAAGCTGGTGGCCCTCACTGATTAAAAAGGAAGCCAGTAGCACTTGCAGTGTTTACAGAACTTGAAAGACTTGGAAAGAGACATCCTCTGCTTTGAAATGAGTTGAAAATTCTAAACTTCATGGAAAGGGGTGAGGAGAGTTCAGTTTCCTCCTCTTATTTTATTGGGCTCAATCTAATGTGACCCTGAAGTGTCTCCAATTACAACGTTCTTAAACTTGTGGGAATCAGCCTAATAAAAATACTGTAAAGAAATACAGCTCATCCCACAGCTGTGGGCCGGCTGTGGAGATTACCATGGTGCAGAAGTTAGGGTTGGCCTCCAGAAAGCAGATTCCATTTTCTACATGGCAGTAACATGAACTTGAATGGAGGCGTCAAATGAGAAGACAATGTTTTGATTCTGATTAAGATTCTAAAATCTGATTTTTAGCCAACTTGTTGTTGGCAAAGAACAGCAATGCCATAAATAAAATAGCCACAGATGGGTCTGGATATCTGTTATGAACAACCATCAAGAAAATGCTTTTATTTTAATTGATTGATACTGAGCAAAAGTAGCATTCAGCCAAAACCTTATTGCTAGTCCTGTTGTAATTATTTTTTTAACCAGTTCACCACTGCATTCCAGGCCACGGGCAGGATCCCCTATAGGTGTGCAGGGTGCAATGTCCATACCTGATATATATTTGACTTTGTATACCATGCCCGAAATTGTTCAAGAAATTAATCTCTTTTTTACTTGCAAAAGCATAGCTTGTTGGAAAGTCACCTAGATGTGGTCTGAGTTTCTTTTTGAAAGTTCACAATCTTCAGAGAACCTGGGGGTTGGTTGAAGTCATGAATACTGTGGTCTGTCAGGATGGGAATGGCTCTTTGAAAGCCAGTGCTGACTTCCAAGGAATTATCCAGACAATGGAGGAAGAGGCAGAAGATGTTAAACATCTAAAGAAGCATTTTGTATTTTTTATGGCTTTCTGAAGAACTGCACTCTGGCTTCATTTGAGAAAGAATCTCAAAAACTCTTCATACTAGAGCAAAAGTTACATGTAGCTTGTAATACAATTAAAAGACATATGTGCAAACGCACATACCAGTACCAAGTGATAAAACCCAGCATTGTTTGGTTTTGATAGAAACAGAAAACATGGCTTTGGTTGTGAAAATGCTTTCATGGGGTGTGGAGGAGGAAATATAATTACTATATTAATTGTATGGAACCAAGTGAGGCACTAGCCATGATTTCTTCCTCTGATAAGAATGCTACTTTACACCATGACACGCCAACTAACTGGAAAAATACTCCCACAATGTTATGTTTAGAAGTGTTCTAGGAGAATTGGAAATGATCAGTGTTGATCAGAGAGACCATGGGCAGCGCTGGGAGTGTGTATTAGAGTGTGTAAGAGCAAACCAGAGACAGATGGCTTGAATCAGCATCTGGGCTTTATCTCTTCTGGTTGGCTGATTTCATTCAAGGCTCTTTCTGCCTCAGTTTCCTCTTATGCAAAATAAGGATGATAATCATAGTCCTAGTGCCCAGGTTTGTAGCCAGGATCAAATAAGGAGTATATTTGTAAAGCTCTTAGGCGAATGCCTCTGACGCATGTAATCTTTGCAACCAAAGTACATGAACCGAAGTGTCTTGAATCAAAGGTTCCTGAAGCTCCGATATGGGAATGAGAACTGAAGAAGCCATCTGATAAGATGCCGTGATCAGAAATAAAATGAGACATGTTTTGACACTTAATGACATCCTAAAAGATTGGGCGGCAGCAAGATGTACACATGTGTCTGCAGTCAATGTGGGGAGGAGGTGGGGGGTTTGGGCAAGGGACATCAATCTCGAAGCTTTCAATTAGGATCCTGTGGGCGGGGAAGAAGACTGGAGTTCGCAGGGAAGGAACTGGCTGATATTATTATTATTTTTTTGATGCAGCATTCCAGAAAACATAATCAATGGCACCCGTCCAGTTCCCATTTAGTAACCAAAGAACTAGCTGCAGCTGTTTTTTATGCCTGGTGGTGCCAGTTTGATAGTGTATAATCATATTTGCATAAAGATAAAAAGGAAGGTGTTATAGAACACAGTTAAGCCTATGGTTTCACCATGAATTAAAGGTAATTTCAGACTAATTAGGTATAATTTGTTAAGGAATTCTTCCCAGCAATGATGACTCTGATTTTGTAATTACAGGACAATGCTTACTGTGGCTTTCAAGGCAGGAGAAAGCACACCCGAGGGGGTCGTGTCCCACACTAGGCAGATCTAATGGTGCCACAAAAGACAGGTGTTTTGTCAGATTTCAGCCACACACTTTCACACCTGCAACGCATTAAGTACAGCAGCAATGTTAATGAAGACCAGGTGCCTGTTCTCCAACTTAAATGAGGAACTGGCATGAGGTTTGCTGTTTGCTACCTGACGTCTTCCTCTGTGTCTCTGAACACTGGTCCTCTGGTTGATGGGGAAAATGAGCTGGGTGAGGAGGAGGCTTTGTGGGGCTCTGCTCTCCTTTTTTTTTTTTTTTTTTTTTGAGCGGAAGGACGGGGGTTAGGGCAACATTGACCTCTGCGTTATGGTAGTTTCGTCTATGCACACTAAGCCCCCTCCCCCATTAGTTCTCTCCCTACAACAAGGCGGGGGCTGGGGAGGGGATTCTTCTAGCCCAAAGTATTTCTAGGCTTTCTCTGCTGCCACCCCTTTTGTGCAGAGCTCAGCCTCCAGGTCCTGAAAAGAGCTGAGCTGCACAATCTACAAAATGGATTTCTGGAAAGTGCTGTGTTATCAGCTGCTACCAGGGAAAGTTTGATTGTAGCTACTTGAGTCTTTTCAAACTTGAAGTTTTGCCATTCCATCCGGAAATGAGTAATGGAGGCCTTGAGCAAGCTTTTTCATTTTAATAAAACACAAGGTTTTCATTGTGTGTGGCTACATCGTCGTAATACTCTCTGTTATGAAATACAAAATCTTTTTCTCCCTCCCTTTAAAAAAATCCCAGCCTCAGCAGTGGAGCTTTTCCTCCTCTTTTTCCTCCTTTCCTTTGTTTCACTACATCAGGCTGCAGCTGTCCACTCCTTGCAATTCCTAGCAGTTATGTGAAAAGTTAATATTGTCTCAAAAAAAACCCAAAAAACCCACCAAAACAAAACCCTGAACCACACATCAGAATTGAAAGAGGGTGAAAGAATGGGCAGGTCTAGGTTCTCAGCAGCAGGAGTATAATCATCAGACTCATTACCAGTGACTTCTGGCACACGAGAGTCCCCTAAACAAAAAAACCTCTTTACCCAGGGAGATGGAAGGATGGACAAATATCAAAATGTTTGATGCTGTATTTAAACTCCCGGCCCTTAATTAAGTTAGAAAAGAATGGAATCATAGACTTCTAGAATAGCAGATGTAAATCTTGGAGGAGGAAGGACCTCTCAAGATAGAGTTCTTTAACTCTTTGGTTCCTGAAGTGAATGCATTGACACCCCGAGCCAAACTTTCAGAAACCAACTATGGAAGTGACTTACCAGTGATGCAGATCCAAATCCTTCATTCCATGTGATTTAGCAGTGTTTTTCAAGGAACATTCACACGAGTTTAAGAGAGTTTTTCAAGAGACACCCCAGAGAGTATCAATATGGCTGAGTGGGGAGATTTTCTTTTTAATTGAGGTATGGTTGACTTACAACATTATATTAGTTTCAGGTATACAACATATGATTTGACAATTCTGTATATTACACATTGCTCACCACAGTAAGCAGAGTTGCCATCTGTCACCATACAAAGTTATTACAGTATTATTGACTATATTCCCTATGCTCTACTTTTCATCACCATGACTTATTTGTAGTTTGTATCTCTTAATCCCCTTCGCCTACTCTGTCCACCTTCCAACCCCTCCCCTCTGGTAACCTCCAATTTGTTCTCTGTATTCAAACCTGTGTTTGCTTGTTCATTTGGGTAGGTCTTTCCAGAAAGGCAGCACTCTTGCTTTCCTTCTACACATTTCCCCAACCACTGAAAGTGATCTTATTTTCCAATTTATTTGTAAGATTTGTTTGAGGTTCACAGCAAAATTGAGGGGAAGGAAACAGAGATTTCCCATGAATTCTCTGCCCCCACACAGAACCTTGTCCCATGATCCACGATCCCATCAGAGTGGTACATTTGTTGCATTTGATGAACTGCATTGATATGTCACAATCACTTAAAGTCCATAGTTTACATAATGGTTCACTCTTGATGTACATTCTACGGGTTTAGACAAATATATGATGACCTGTATTAACCATTATAGTACCCAGAGCACTTTCTCGGTCTTAAAATCCTGTCCTCTGCCTATGCATCCCTACCTCCCCGAGCCCCTGAACCACTGATTTTTACTCCTCCATAGTTTTACTTTTTCCACAATGTCATACAGTTGGAATCCTACATTATGTTGTCTTTCAGATTAGCTTCTTTCACCTAGTTCTATGAATTTAAGGCTCTTCCTTGTCTTTTCATGAGTTGATAGCTCATTTCTATCTGGCACTGAATAACATTCCACTGTCTGCATATACCACAGTTTAACCACTCATCTAATGAAGGACATCTTGGTTGCTTCCAAGTTTTGTCAATTATACCTAAAACTGCTATAAATATCAGTGTGCAGGTTTTCATGAGGACATGAGTTCTCAATCCCTTTGGGTAAATACCAAGGAACACAATTTGTTGGATTGTATGGCTTAGTTTTGCAATAAACTTCCAAGCTGTCTCTTGAGGGTTGTTTTTCCTCGTTTCCTTTGTTTCACCAGGAAGCTGCAGTTGTCTATTCCCTGCAATTTCTAGCAGTTACTTGAAAAGTTAATATTGCCTTTAAAAAATAAAACAAAACATTGAACTCCAAGAATAGAATGATGATTGCCATAGACAAGGAGGGGATGGGAGTGAAATGGGTGAAGATGGTTTAAAAAAAAAGTGGCTGTACCATTTCATGTTCTCACTAGCAATGAATGAGAGTTGCTGTTGTTCCATATTCTCACCAGCATTTGGTGTTGGCAGTTTACTTCCTTTTCTTGTCTTATAGCATTAGCTAGGACTTCGAGTACACATTTAAAAGGAGTGTTGGGAGGACATTATTGCCTTGTTCTTTTCAATTTATTTTATTGATTTGGTGTCCATCAAAGATTTAATGTGAAGAATGGTTGTGTATGCCAAAGAATAGTTTGAAAACCCTATCTTAATGGCAGAAAACCCTTGGGCCTCTACTCAGCACTCAAGTATTTAAGCAAATCCAAATGCTTCTTGTGGAAATGTTAGCTGCGTGTGCACAGAAGCCCACTTCTGTGCAAAGGTGCTGAAGTCTTCCCATACTGCACAAAATCCAGTCCTGTTTTGGTGTTTCTGGAAAGTCTAGTGACTAATGCAAATGAATCTATTCAATTAATGTTCCTGAGAGTTTGGATCGTGGGTACTCACCAGAGAGCTCAATTTCAAATTCACTACTCCCCAGTCTTCTCAAAAGTCTCAGATTGTTATTTGAGAGATTGTCTCAGACCTCACTACTCAATGTGTGGTCTGTGGGCCAGTAGCAGTGGCTGAACTTGGGAGCTGGTTAGAAATGCTGAGTCATAGGCTCCAACTCTAGCTTCTTCAATCTGAATCTGTGTTTTTAACAAGCTCATCTGTTGAGTCAATCTGTCAATCATTTTCCTATAAAATTTTGACCAGGACAGCCCCAGTGGCCTAGTGGTTTAGCGCCGCCTTCGGCCCAGGGTGTGATTCTAGGGATCTGGGATTGAGTTCCACGTCAGGATCCCTGCATGGAGCCTGCTTCTCCCTCTGCCTGTGTCTCTGTCTGTCTGTCTCTCTCTCTCTGTCTCTCATGAATAAATAAATAAAATCTTAAAAAAATTTTTTTTTGAGCAGCATTGGACTAAGAGATGATGTTACCATGTATTAGTCTGGACCAGAAATTTTTAGTTTGGGCTCTTTTTATATACAAATCTGCCTCATGTTTATATACTCTGCAATTGAAGGCAAAATGGAATCCATGTGAGGGAATGTGTGCTCATGTTTTTGACCATAGGTCTACTTTTTGGTAAAGAGGCCTCATAGATTTTTAGCTTTTAAAAATATTGCAGATTTGCTTGATAAATATCTTTTGACAAACAGACTAATCAATTTAACAAATATGTATGGAATGCCAACTTTGTGGTACTGTGAAATTGTGATTAAGAAAGGTTTTAAGTCGATCTATTTGGGTTCCAATTCCAGGTCTACCACTCAAAGCTACAGACCTTTGATCAATTTCTTATCCTCCTGTGCTTAGATATTTTTCAAATATAAAACAGGGATCATAGTGACTTCACCCATAGGACTTTATGAGGATTACCATAGTTAATACATATAAGTTCTTAAAACTGTTCCTAGCACATAGTAAACACTCAATAAACAGTGACTATTGCTATGTACCTGACACTTTTCTAGGCTCTGGAGGAAATGGTAATAAGACAAACACCATCCCAGCCCTAATAGGTCATTTATCTTATCAGAAGAAAATAGACATTCAATTATAAGTTTATAATTACTTATTTTAAATTGGGATACATGCTATGGAAAAGAGAAGTACAAGGTGCCTTTAGAAGGATCTGACACCAGGGCTGGGAGGTCAGGAAGGCTTCCTTGCAGAAGTCACTTGAGGTGAAAGGGAACAGGGAAATGGAGAGAGATCCAGGTCCAGTAGGGTGTCTTGTGCAGGTCCAGCATCTGGAACCAGCCCCATGGGTGTTGGGCAGAGGGGGATGACGGAGATGATGAGGTAGTTGGAGGCTGGATCCTGCAATGCCTTGTGAAGGGTTTTGGTCTCTATTCAAAGAACAATGATGTGCCTGAAAAGGATTTTAATCAAGTGTGTGAGGACTGGGTTTTAAGTTTTACTTTATGACTCCAACAGGCATGTGGGAAATGGGTTGAAAGGGAAATAAGAATGAATGCTGAGAGACCAATGAGGAAGCATTCACAGTAGGACATAAAAGAATTGATTGCACATTTTTGGAACATGTTGGAAAAAAAAGAATAAAGAGAAATGGATGAACTGGAGAAATACTTAGGTGAAGTTAAGAGAGCTTGGTGGTTAATGGATTCCTGATTGAATTGTATTGTGCTTTTTTGTTCCCCTTCAAGATAAAAAAGAAATTCAAAAGTGACTTTAATTCTAGATTTTTCCCTTCAGTCTATGGACACAGACCCATCTATTCACACAGGCTTTTCTTTGCCTTAAATATGGCCCCACAGCTACTCTCACAGGTCCACATATAATTCATATTGTATGTACTTTCCCCTTGTAAGACTATTCCTGTTTATTTTAGAAAGAAATTCATTTATGCGTTTAAGACTAAGGTTCTATTCTCTTTTGACAGTTTTTAAAAGCTTTTGAAGTTCTTTGAGGTATCTGGGGTGTGGCCGGATACATTGTTGTTTTCCTTAGAAGGAATACAATGTGCAATATATTTTGATGGCTGTGATATACAAACTTCCTTGTCCCTCCTTCCCCCATCCCCCTCCATTAAACACTAAGCAGGTAGTGACAAAAATAACTAAACCATGTGTATAAAAACTTTGCTCTTGTTTTCCTTTGGGGATGCAAGCAGCGAAGAAGCCTAGGTATCCAGAATTCCTGGTTTCATGTTTTATACACAATTTTTGGTCTGTTTAATTTTAACCCAGGCCTTCCTCTTCTTTATCTCATTCTGGAGGGGATGGCATGATAACAATTATTATTCCCCACCCCTTCCAGGAAAAAAACTATAGTAACAGAGGGACTCAAATTTATCAAGTAGGTTGTAATACTAGGTAACAAAAGGGTAATTATAAATGATTGTTAGAATGGCTATCATTTATTGACCACCTACTAGATAGATACCTACAACCATTTTCTGAGTAGTAGTATTCCAGTTGCCTAAGAAACCAAGGCAATATATTGTTCCTGTTGGTCTGATAGTAATGCGGAACCCACTCCCTGCCTTTACAGGATTCTCTGGCCCTGTTGCACCTCATTCCCCAAGACCCCATGTTTCTTGTGTTCTGACTCCATCCTGAAATGCGGATGATGAAGAGTCTCCCACTCTTTCTTCTCTCAACCACTTTCTTCTCTGCCTTTTGTCTCATTTCATTGGACCCTTCTCCTTCAGGTGACAGCCAAGAAATAGAGAAAGGGATGAGGTGATGGGTGTGACTGGCTCTTTCTGGGAATACAGTGAAGGCACCCCACGGTATGCCTCAAACAGGCTGCCATCTTGGGAAGCGCAGGAGGGCAACAATGCTCTTCAGACCCCACTGGCTGAAGCCCCCTGGGTGGCACCAACTGGTCAGTGCAGGGTTGCCCGTGGCTCAACAATCTGTTGTTGTTGTGGCGGTGGCAGTGGTGGTGGTTTTGTTTTCCTTAAGTGAATGAGGTGTGGGCCTTAGGCTCCTGGCCCTCTCCCAGACCGGGTTTGCACACCCCTCGAGTCTGAGCTGAATTCTGTCATCTCTCCGGTAACACTTAATTGTTTTTAATTATCCCTCCACTGAAGCTGAACCATCCCTCACCCAGGTCACAGCACAGAACATGGCTCATAAGTTTTACGAGCCACCTTGTGTATATCATCCATGTGTGCAGCCACCTTTCTTGACAGTGAGCAATCCGTCAGGCAGATACCCCTGCCCCTGACAGGGTCTGGATGCTCAGAGCAGAGACAGGCTGTTGCTGGTATCCGTATGTTGACTCCCATTGTAGCAGGAAGCCAGGCTCCGGGCTGGAGACTTGAATTTCAAATCTGAAGATTGCACATTAATTGAACCTTGGAATAGGCCTTCTATTTCTACCTATGAAGGTCCTCAGGCTTGACAAAACCCAAGGGGTTGTTTGGGATTCCTTAAGGCTTGCTATTTCTCTGCTAAGCCGGAGTTCCCATCCTGAAGTTCTAGTGGGATCTCAGGCACCCAGCCTGAGTCCTCATTTGGACTCTGTGAATACTTGCAGAAGAAATGAAAGGCCCAATATTTATGAGTCAGTTGCATAGCAAAAGTTACTACTTGTAAGTAGACTTAACAGAAACCTACATAATCCAAAAACATATTTCCTAATGACTCTGCTCAGTGTCTAAGATATGTTCATTCATTCACCTCTTCATGTATTCACTCATTCATTCCTCAGTCTTCAGGGTAAAGCTTAGAGAAGAGGGGTAGAGGGTTAACTGTCCTAGGGACTAAATGTTCAATTCTGAGAATTTTCACTTTTCTGCTTTTCTCCCCTGGATTGACCGTGAAGGTATCCAAGAATAGGCAGCTGTTATCTGGGAAGGACACTAGGTGAAGAAATCTGATGGTGATATCTCCCCTCAAATAAATTGGTGTAATTAGCTATCGGCTCAGGTAAGCCCAGGTGGGAAGAGTGCTTCCTAAAGAGGAGTATAGTATCTTAGATGTGAACCAGGATCACCTGGGGGGGAGGGAGGGTTGGTGGTCCCTGAATGAATACTTTTTTATTTTTATTCTCCACAATTTCATATTATCTTCTATTGCTTGCAAATGATACTGGTTTCCATTTAGTCGTCATGAAAAGCTTGATTAAAAATGCATGTATTTAAGTTAAAACTAGTCAGCTAAAGGAAAACATTCAGAAAATAATGGCATCGGTGATAACTGGAAATGTTGGAAGTCATGAAAGATGGTATGTAAATGATCAAATATTAGGAAACATTGGAATGGATGATGGGGAGCTTTGAGTAAGGGCTGGGATGAAGAAAGCCCTGGGGAGCTGTAAGTGGTAGAGCCAGCCCATGGGGGATGTGGGGTAGGAAGGAAGAACACCAGAAAGGTATCCCTACCCACCAACACAGGCCAAGGTCCATCATAGGAGACTGTGGTATGCAAGCATGTTCCCCTGTTATGGGATAGCATTGGTATCTGAGGGGAGTGAAGCCTGGTGTGCTGAGAGAAATCCCCACTATTCTAGACACCCAGTTTCCCAAAGAATATGTCTGCCCCAGTCCTGACAGGGTAGGGCCCTAGGATTTCTAGCTGGCGCTTTTCCTAACTTCTCCATTCCACCCTCAGGTCCCCTTTTTCATTTCCACCAAAGGTGGAAATCTGTCAAAGCCTTGAGTACTTCAGATAATATGATTGTGATACCAAAATTGCTCTTTGCTTCCACACAGATTTGCTCTTGGCCCATTGGCATGGCTCGAGGCTGGGTGAGTCGCGGCTGGGCCTGAGGTTGGTGTGAGCTGGCCATTGCCCAGCAAGTGACATCCTCAATTCCTCCTCCTCTCCCCCCCACCTCAAACCAGTCTCTGAGGGTTTCTCTGAGGAAGTGATCTCTCCAATATTTTTACTGTATGTGTTATTTTCCTGTTTTATATTGGGAAAGAAAACTTTTTTGATGCTCAAAAGACCCACTCAGGGAAACTTTAAAAAATGCACGTATTGTTTTGAGCAGATTGACAAGCAGATGAAGTAAATGCGGTTCCATTCCTTGCAGGCAGTGCATGGTCACAGCTGCAGCCACTGGGGCTGTGCCTGAACTTCACCTGCTGCTGGTGAAGAGCTGACCCAGCTCCCTTGCAGGCCCACAGGCTAGTCAGGCTGTAGAGTGGGTATCACTAGCTGCTGCCACCCCTGGCACTAGCCCCAGATGGTCTTACCCACATTCATTGTTATGTTGCAGGTGGAAGACCCGTTTGCCCATCTTGAACCAGGGTACTCTTAACCAATATTCTCTGCCTCCCTCTGGCTGCTGGCTGGGTGAGACAGAGGGATTTGAGCCAATCTAAACCTGGTTTGGAGAAAGCCCACAAACAGGATTAGAGAGGGTGTCCACAAACTCAGATGCTCTGGCAATACTGCCAGACTCTTTTGGCCCCTCTGGGTTCTTGTCTCCATGTTCCATGTGTGCCAAATTGCCAGGACCTAGCTGGGGTGGAGAGGGGGTGGTGTTAGCACCCACCTGTTGACCAGAGAAAAAGACCTGTGTGCTCACTTGTGGAACATCTGTAATTCTGACAGTTGATAGAATTGAAGCAGAGCTCAAATAGGCCTGTCCCAGAAGGCTACGGGCAAGGCCACCAACCACTGTATTCAGGTACTGTACAGTTCTGCTCCTGGACCTGAACTCTACTATATTATAACTATATTTAAAGGAAGCTAGGTGGTATGGAATGATTTACTGATGTTTCAATCAGATGACCTTGCCATGTTCTGTGAATCTTGAGAGAGATACCTCTCTCCCCAGTACCTCTGCTGCCTGCCCTGCTGTTGGGGGATGCCCATAGTCTGCACAGGACAAGCCAAACATATGAACTCAGTGCTGATGATGTGGTGAAGGAGCTGCCAGGCTGGCCTCACTGTATCTCTCCAGGGCCACATCTGAACCGTGGTTGTAAAGCTGTAGCACCCTTTTTGATAAATAGAATTATTTGAAGAAAAAAAAGTTTTTGTTTCAGATGGCAATAGAGAAAGATCCTGAATTTACCTCCTCCCATGGATACACTGAGTCTATAGGTACATATAGAACAACTTCTCTTAAAACCTAAAAGCTAAGTGATCACTTCATATCCAGAAAATGAGAAGAAAACCACATCAAAGTAGGGAGGAGAGGCTAGGACACAATCGCCTCATAAATCCCACCCCCAGATCCCTGGGTGGCTCAGCGGTTTAGCATCTGCCTTTGGCCCAGGGTGTGATCCTGGAGTCCCAGGATTGAGTCCCACGTCAGGCTCCCTTCATGGAGCCTGCTTCTCCCTCTGCCTGTGTCTCTGCCCCGCCCCCCCCCCCCCTCTCTCTCTCTCTTTCTAGGTCTCTCATGAATAAATAAAATAAAAATCTAAAAAAATAAAAATAAATAAATAAATAAATAAATAAATAGATAAATAAATAAATAAAAAATCCCACCCCCAGCACAGAGGGAACTTCAAACCTGAAGCTTCTCCCTGAGTAATGAAGTATTCAAACCTCACATTGGTCACTTTAATTTTTAGGACATAAACCTGAGTGATGAGCCGTATAGTATTTAACTTTGTCCCAAGACACTCAAGATGGTAATGATTTGAGAAACATGGCTTTAGTGTTTAGTGACTCAGGTGCTGACTCACCTGTCCTAGGGCCCAACTCGGAGGTAGCCAATCATGCCCAGACTTAAAGTGAGAAGCTCACCTGCTTATATTAAAGCATCAGCCTAACAGGCATACAAGTAATTTAGCAGACACAAACAGGAGCCTGCTGAAATATTCTTTGGGGACAGTGACTGGTGGGTACCATATTTGCACTCTCCCTTTGCTGGTTGCAAAGCACTAGTCATCTCCGGAACCTTTACATATGTCTAATGCCCAATTTTTGTGGTTGCTTCCATGAAAAGGAAACTTGCCTTCCTGGGCACTTGGGATTATAATCAGTCTCATCTATAAAGGAGCTCGTATCTCTGTCTGAAACCTTGATTTTTTTTTTTTTTTTTTTTTTTTTGTGACTGCTTCCAGGGGATACCTATACACAGCCTGGCTTTGGAATGAATCCCACAGGACTATAACCAAGAGAGAAAGACTTCTTAAATAGCTACCAGGCCCAGGATATAGCAAGAGGCAACAGATCCAGGTTTTCTATCAGGAGGCCTATCAGCTAACCATCATGATAGTGGACTGAGGGGCAGACTTCTAATTAAACTTGCTTCTAGAAGCTGACTGTAATGTTTTCCAGGGACTTTGGAGGCTGGGCACTATCTTTGTGCTCATCCTCTACCATGTTCCAGAGTATCAGTGTCTCCTGAAGGGGAGCTTTATATGCATTTGGGGCCCAGTTTTGTAGCTGATACCCAGGTGACAGTTGATAGAATTGAAGCAGAGCTCAAATAGGCCTGTCCTAGAAGGCTACGGCGCTAGTGGCCTAAGGGGCTTACATTTCTGGGTCCCACAGGACTGTAGTAATTGGTGAGATAGTTCTTTGCAGCCTACCACCCTTAGGGAACTGCACAGATAGCAGACTGAGGCACACCCCCAGTGTTTCTGCAAATGAGGCTACTTTGCTTGTCCTGCAGTTTTGGAATGAGGGGCTGGCTTTAGGTTTAGCACAAATTTAGTGGCTGCTCTCAAGGAATGTGGGTGTCATCTTGGTATACTTTTCTCTACTTTGCTCCAGCTGGCTAATAGTTCACATAAAGGAGCTTACATACTTGTCTGGAGCCATGATTTTTGTGACTGTCACCAAGAAGGTGTCTCCAGATCTCTGCTCTGGTGGCCAGTGGGGATTATGCTTGTAACCCCAATATAGATTCTCATGTTTTTAAAAAGAGTCATCTCAGAATCCTGATGGACATACTACCCTTGGGGAGACTGACGGGCCAGTTTGAAATAAAATGTTATAAGTTGTAACCACGAAGCAACCTATAGTTAAACACAAAAGTTAAAGAAATATAAGCATGCTACTGAAGAAAGTCATCAAATCACTAAGGAAGAAAGCAAGAGAAGGAATAGTGAGGAACTACAAAAGGAGTAGAAAACAAAATGGCAATAAATATATATCTATCAATTACTTTAAATGAAAATGGAATACATTCTCTAGTCAAAGGCAAAGTGGCTGAATGGATTAAAAAACAGCCATTTATATGTTGGCTATGAGAAACACACTTTATATATAAAAGCACACAGACCAAAAGTGAAGGGATAGAAAAATATTTCGTGCAAATGGAACTAAGAGAAAGCTGAAGTAGCTCTATTTATATCAGACAATAGACTGTAAAACAGATTGTGATATGAGACCAACTCATTACATAATGGTAAAGGGGTCAGTCCAACAAGAGGATTGAACATTTGAGAATATTCAAATATTTATAACCCATGCACTCAACATAGAGGCACCTAAATATATAAAGCTAATATTAACAGATGTAAAGGGAGAAATGGATGGCAATATTACAATTTTAGGGGACTTTATGTATCCTAAGATTTTATTTATTTATTTATTTATTTATTTATTTATTTATTCATTCACTCATTCATTCATTCATTCATTCATTCATTCGAAACACAGAGAGGCAGAGACATAGGTAGAGGGAGAAGCAGACTCCCTGTAGGGATCCTGATGTGGGACTCAATCCCAGGAGCCTGGGATCATGACCTGAGCCAAAGGCAGACACTCAACCACTGAGCCACCCAGGTGCCCCTTTTAGGGACTTTAATACCCCAATTACATCAATGGATAAATCATTCAGGCAGCAAATCAATAAGGAAAACATTGGCCTTCATGGACGTGTAAGACCAGAGGGACCTAACAGATATTTACAGAAAATTCCATTCAAAAGCAACAGAATACACATTCTTAAGTGTACATGGAACATTTTCCAAGAGAGATCATGTTAGGCCAAAGAACAATTCTTAATAAATGTAAAAGAATTGAAATTCTATCAGCAGCTTTTCCAACCACAGTGGTATGACACTAGAAAATTACACAAAGAAGACTGGAAAATTCACAAATATGTGGGGATTAAACAACATTGTACTGAATACCCAATGAGTCAAAGGAGAAAGAAAAATACCTTGAAAGAAATGTAAATGCAACATACTGAAAATTTACGGAATGCAGCATAAGAAATTCTAAGGGGGAAGCTTATAGTGATGAATGGCCACCTCAACCTAACTTTATATCTCAAGTTCCAAGGAACTAGAAAAGAGAGCAAACAAAGCCTGACATTAGTAGAAAGAAGGAAATAACAAAGATTACAGCAGAAGTAAATGGAATAGACTGAAAAGGTAAGGAAACTAAGACCTGTTTTTTCTTTTTGAAAAGATAAAATAGATAAAACTATCTAGTTTCACTAAAAGGGGGATTCAAGGGATCCCTGGGTGGCGCAGTGGTTTGGCGCCTGCCTTTGGCCCAGGGCGCGATCCTGGATATCCGGGATCGAATCCCACGTCGGGCTCCCGGTGCATGGAGCCTGCTTCTCCCTCTGCCTCTCTCTCTCTCTCTCTCTCTCTGTGACTATCATAAATAAATAAAAAAAATTTTTTAAAAAAGGGGGATTCAAATAAATCTGAAAGAGGAAATATTGCAACTGATATCACAGAAATATAAGGACCATAGAGAGATGATTATGAACAATTACATGCAACAAATTGGACAAGCTAGAAGAAATGGATAAATTCTTAGATGCACACAATCTACCAGGACAATCATGATGAAATAGAAAATCTAAACAGACTGATTACTAGAAAGGAGATTGAATCAGTAGCCAAAAACCTCCTAACAAACAAAAGTCCAGGAATAGATAGCTTCACTGGTGAATTCTACCAAATATTCAAAGATGAATTAATATTAATCCTCAAATTCTTCCAAAAAATGAAAGAGGGGAAACTATTCAAATACAGTTAATGAGGCCAGGATTACTCATACTCTGATACCAAAACCAAACAAGATGTGATCAAAACAAAAAACCAGGTCACTCTCCCTGATGAACAAAAATGTCAGAAATCCTCAACAAAATATCAGTAAACTGAATTTAAAAATACATTAAAAAGATCATTCACCAAAATCAAGTAGTATTCATTCTGGTGATGCAAGGATCAACATCTGCAAACCCGTCAACATGATATACCACATCACCAATAAAAAGGATTAAAAAACCATTTAATTTCAATAGATGCAGAAAAAGCATTTGACAAAATTTGACAATTTGTGATAAAAACTCAACAAAACAGGTGTAGAGGGACTGTGCCTCAACAAGATCAAGGCCATATATGACTACCCCATAGCTAACATATTGAACAGTGAAAAGCTGAAAGTTTTTCCTCTAAGATAAGGAGAAAGACGACAGTGTCCACTCTTGCCACCTTTATTCAACATAGTACTGGAAGTCAGAGCAATTAGTCAATAAAAAGTCATCTAAATCGTAAGGAAGTAAGACTCTCAATATTTTCAGATGACCTATACAGAAAACCCTAAAGACCCCATCAGAAAATTGTTGGAACTAATAAAATTCAGTAAAATCGTAGGATACAAAATCAACACACAAAAATCTGTTGGTTTTTTTTTTTTTAATTTTTATTTATTTATGATAGTCACACACACACAGAGAGAGAGAGAGAGAGAGAGGCAGAGACGTAGGCAGAGGGAGAAGCAGGCTCCATGCACTGGGAGCCTGACGTGGGATTCGATCCCGGGTCTCCAGGATCGCGCCCTGGGCCAAAGGCAGGCGCTAAACCGCTGCGCCACCCAGGGATCCCTCTGTTGGTTTTGTTATACCAATAACAAACTAACTTAAATTAGGAAAACAACCTTGATGGGGTTGGGGGGTGGGATAAGATACCAGAGTAGGAGGACTCTAGGCTTCCCTTATTCCATGAATACAACTTGATAGCTGTCAAATCATCCTAAATACCCCAGGAATTGACCTGAAGCCTGACAGAACAAATTCCACAGCTGAAAGTTGTGCACACCAGAGATACTCTCTGAAGCACCAGGCCCTGAACACTATATGGCCTCTTCTTCATAAGTCCCAACACAATGATCCCTCTGCCAGAACACCAGCACAAACTCCTATCCACCCATGTCTCCATTTCAGAGTTTGGTTGAGCCAAGGTTCCAGCAGAGGTGGTGACTCCTCTCATTTCACAAGCAGACCAGGGAACCCTAGTTAAAACTTGCCACATTTAGGCCAGGGGCCAAACATGGCCTAGAGCAGGCAAGGAGAGCCTCTGTAGGTGACTGGTCTGGAGAATAGAGCAGCCATAACACAACAGCAGAGTGTATGCAGTGCACACCAGAGACACTCTCTGAAGCACCAGGCCCCAGACACTACAGACCTTTTCTTCATAAAGCCATTACTTTTAGGAGCAGGAGACCATAGGCTTTTCTAACATAGAGAAGAAGGTAGAGACTTAGACAAAATGAGAAGACAGGAATTTATCCTAAATTAAAGAACAAGATAAAGCCATAATCAGAGATCTAGAAGCAGATATAAGTAACATGCCTGATGGAGAATTTAAAGCAATGATTATAAGGATACTCACTGGACTTGAGAAAAGAATGGAAGATGTCATTGAGACTCTTACCACAGAGTTAAGTTAAAAAAGAACCAGAGGTGAATAGTGCAAAAGATGAGATTAGAAACACATTTGATGCAATGAGCAGCAGGCTGCAAAAGAAGCAAAGGAATGAATTAATGGCCTAGAAGACTAATGGAAAGCAATGAAGCTAAACAAAAGAGAGAAGAACTATGCAAAACAAGAATAGACTTAGGGAACTCAGTGACATTTGATTATACGAGTCCCAGAAAAAGAAGAAGAGAGAAAATGGGGCAGAAAACTTTAGAGAAATAATAGCTGAAAATTTCTCTAATCTAGGAGAGGACACGGATGCTGATCCTGGAGTCACAGAGAATCCTTAGCAAAAGCAGATCCATAGGAAGGCCTATTTTAATTAAACTGGAAAAATGTAATAATAAGGAAAAAAATCTTAAAAACACCAAGACAAAAGAAGACAGTTACTTTTAAGGGAAAACCCAGAAGGTTATCAGCAGATACCTCAGCAGAAACTTACCAAGTCAGAAAGGCCTGGCATGATGTGTTCAAGTGCTGAGTGGGAAAAATCTGCCAAGAATACTCTATCCAGGAAAGGCTTACATTCAAAATAGAAGAAGAAATAGTTTCACAAACAAAACAAAAATTAAAGGAGTTCATGACCATTAAACCAGCCCTGTAAGCAATATTAAAGGGACACTGTGAGTGGAAAAGAAAGAGCAAAAGTGACATTATGAAGGCAGGAAACACAAAGCAGTACAAATGAATATTTCTATAAAAAGCCAGCCAAGGAACTAACAAAATAAATGTAAAATATGACCACATATATCTAAAACATGGGGAGGAGAGGAGTAAAGAATGGGTTCAAACTTAAATGCATGAACTTAGGGTTGCCTTGGTGGCTCAGTGGTTGGGCATCTACATGATCCTGGAGTCCTGGGATTGAGTCCTACATCAGGCTTCCTGCATGGAGCCTGCTTCTCTCTCTGCCTATGTCTCTGCCTCTCTGTCTCTGTCTCTGTGTCTCTCATGATTAAATGAATGCAAATCTTTAAAAAACAACCATGAACTTAATATAGACTCTATATGTAGAAGATATTAAAACCTAATGGTAACTACAACTCAAAATCTAAAAAATATGCAAAGAATAAAGAGAAAGAAGTGCAAATGCATCACTAAAGAAAACCAGCAAATCATGAAAGAGTGACAAATAAAGGGTCAGAGAAAATCTACAAAAACAACCACAAAACAGATAATAAAATGGTAATGAGTACATATCTATCAATAATTACTTTGAATGTAAATGAACTAAGCACTCCAATCAAAAGACATAGGTTGTCAGAATGACTAAAACAAAACAAAACATAACTAAACTAAAACAAAACCCATCTATATGTTGCCTATAAGAGACTCATTCTAAATATAAAAGCACCTACATATTGAAAGTGAGGGGATAGAGAAACATCTACCATGCAAGTGGATGCCAAATGAAAGCTGGAGTAGCAATTCTTGTATTGCAACAAACTGGACTTTAAAAAAGACTGTAAAATGAGACAAAGAAGGGCACTATATAATAATAAAGGGGCAAATCCAACAAGAAGTTATAATAATTGTCGATATTTATGCAACCAACATGGGAGCACCCAAAGGCATGAGACAATAACAAACATTAAGGAACTAATTAATAAATAATACAATAAGGGTAGGGGACTTTAACATCCCACTCATATCACTGAACAGATTATCTAAACAGAAAATCAACATGGAATCTGGTTTTGAATGACACACTGGAACAGATGGATTTGGCAGATTTGTCAGAACATTCTATCCTAAAACAGTAGAATACACATTCTTTTCAAGTGCACATGGAACATCTTCAGAAGAGATCACATATTAGACCACAAAACAGGCCTCAACAAATTCAAGAAGAGAGAAGTCATGCCATGCATCTTTTATATCTTTTTAAAATTTTTTCATTTTTATTTTATTTTATTTATTTTAATTTTTTATTTAAATTCAATTTGCCAACATATAGTATAATACCCAGTGCTCATTCCATCAAGTTCTCTCCTTAGTGCCCGTCACACATTTACCCCATCCCCCCACCCACCTCTCCTCTGCAACCCTTTGTTTGTTCCCCAGAGTTAGGAGTCTCTCATGGTTTGTTTTCCTCTCTAATTTTTCCCTACTCAGTTTCCCTCCTTTTCCTTATAATCCCTTTTACTATTTCTTATATTCCACATATGAGAAAAACCATATGATGATTGTCCTTTTCCAATTGATTTATTTCACTCAGCATAATATCTTCCAGTTCCTTCTATGTTGAATTCAGCAAATGGTGAGTATTCATCCTTTCTGATGGCTGAGTAATATTCCGTCATATATATATATATATATATATATATATATGACGGAATATTTTATATATATATATGATGGAATATTTTATATATATATGATGGAATATTATATATATATGTGTATATATATGGTTTATTTTATATATATACACCACATCTTCTTTATCCATTCATCTGTCAAATGACATCATGGCTCCTCCACAGTTTGGCTATTATGAACATTGCTGCTGTGAACATTGGGGTGCATATGTCCCCGTGTTTCACCACATCAGTATCTTTGAGGTAAATACCCAGTGGTGCAATTGCCATGCATCTTTTCTGACCACAATGCTATGAAATTAGAAGTCAACCACACACACACTATCTTGAAAAGTCACAAATACATGGAGGTTAAATAACATGAGACTAAACAATGGATGGGCCAACCAGGAAATTTAAAAAAAAAAGAAATAAAAAATATCTGAAAAAAATGAAAATGAAAACACAGTGGTCCAAAAGCTTTGGGATGTAGCAGAGTGGTTCTAAGAGGGAACTATATAGCATTACAGGCCTACCTCAAGGAGCAAGAAAAATCTCCAACAACCTAATCTTACACCTAATGGAGCTAGAAGATGAACAACAAACAAAACCTAAAAGCGGCAGAAGGAAGGAAATAATAAAGATCAGAGCATTAAAAAATGTGATAGAAACTGAAAATAAATAAATAAATAAATGAAACCAGGAGTGGATTCTTTGAAAAAATTAATAAAATTGATTAACCTCTAGCCAGACTTTCAAAGAAAAAAAAAAAAAAAAAAAAAAACGAGAGAAAGGACCCAAATAAATAAAATCAGAAATGAGAGAGGAGTAACAACCAAAGCCACAGAAATACAAATAATTACAAGAATATTATGGGCAACTATATGCCAAAAATTAGACAACCTAGCAGAAATGATAACTTCCTAGAAACATATAAATTACCAAAACTGAAATAGGAAGAAATAGAAAATTTGAACAGATTTATAATCAGCAAAGAAATGGGATCAGTAATTGAAAAACTCCCATCAAACAAAAGTCTGGCACCAGATAGCATCACATATGAATTCTACCAAACATTTAAAGAAGAGTTAATACTTACTCTTCTCAAACTATTACAAAAAAATAGGAAAGAAAGGAAAACATCCAAATATCTTCTATGAGGCCTATATACTCTGATATCAAAACCAGACACCACAAAAAAAGAGAATTGCAGGCCAACATCTCTGATAAACAGAGATGCAAAAATCCTCAACAAAATATTAGCAAACTGAATTCAACAATACATTAAAAAATAATTTGCCATGATCAAGTGGGATTCATTCCTGGGTTGTAAGGGTGGTTTAAGATTCACAAGTCAGCACAATACATCACATTAAGAGCATATGATAATTTCAATAGATGCAAAAAAAGCACTTGATAAAGTACAACATCTATTCATGATAAAAACCCTCAACAAAGTAGGCTTGGAGGGAAAATATCTCCGTATAATATAGGCCATATATGAAAAACCTACACCTAATATCATACTCTGTGAAGAAAAACTGATCACTTGTCAGGAACAAGACATTTCCACTCCCACCAAATTTACTCAACATAGTACTAGCCACAGTAATCAGACAACAAAAAGAAATAGAAGGCATCCAAATTAGCAAGGAAGAAAGTCAGACTTTCACTCTTTGCAGATGACGTGATACTCAATGTAGAAAATCTGAAAGACCAAAAACCACTGGAACTGATAAAGTAATCCAATAAAGTTGCAGGATACAAAGTCAATATACAAAAATCTATTGCATTTCTATATATCTATAATGAAGCAGCAGAAAATTAAGAAATCAATCCCATTCACAATGGCACCAAAAGTGATAAGATACCTAGGAGTAAACCTAACCAAGATGGTGAAAGATCTGTACTCTGAAAACTATAAAACACTGGTAAAAGAAGTTGAAGATAATAGAAAGAAGTGGAAAGACATTCCATGCTCACAGATAGAAAGAACAAATACTGTTAAAATGTCTATACTACCTATAGAAATCTACACATTTAATGCATTCTCTTTCAAAATATCACCAGTATTTTTCACAGAACTAGAACAAACAATCCTAAAATTTGTATGGAACCCCAAAAGACTGTGAATAGCCAAAGCAGTCTTGAAAGAAAAGCAAAGCTGTAGGCATCACAATTCCAGACTTCAAGTTATATTTCAAAGCTGTAGTAATCAGAACAGTATGGTACTGGCACAAAATGGACACATAGACAAGAATAGAAAACCCAAAAATAAACCCACAATTATATGGTCAGTTAATTTTTGACAAAGCAGAAAGAATATCCAATGGGAAAAAGACGATGTCTTCAACAAATGGTATTGGGAAAATTGGACAGCAACATGCAAAATAATGAATTGGATCATTCTTTTTCACCCTGGCTGTAGCAACTTTTTTTCTAAGGAGATCTCATGAGGCAAGAGAAACAAAAGCAAAACAGGGATGTTTGGATGGTTCAGTTGGTTAAGTGTCTGATTCTTAGTTTCAGCTCAGATTGTGATCTCATAGGTCATGAGAGTGAGCCCTGCATCGTCTCCACGTTTAGCAGAAAGTCTGCTTGAAGATTCTCTCCTTCTGCCCCTCTCCTGACTTATGCACATGCTCTCTCTCAAATCTTTAAAACAAACACAAAAACTACTGGGACTGCATCAAAATAAAAAGCTTTTGCACAGTGAAGGAAACAATAAATTAAACTAAACAGCAACATGTGAGATGGGAGAAAATATTTGCAAGTAACATGTCTGATAAAGGGTTGATACCCAAAATATATGAAAAACTTATGAAATTATACACCCAAAAAACAAGTAATCCAATTATAAAATGGGCAGAAGACATAAATAGACATTTCTCCAAAGAAGACATAACAATGGCCAACAGACACGTGAAAAGATGTTCAACATCACTTATCAGGGAAATACAAATCAAAACCACAATGAGGTATCAACTCACACCTATCAAAATAGCCAAAATCAACTACACAAGAAACAGCAGGTGTTGGCAATGCTTTGGAAAAAAAGGAATCTTCTGGCACTGTTGGTGGAATTGCAAACTAGTGTAGCTACTCTGGAAAACGGTATGAAGTTTCCTCAGAAAGTTAAAAATAGAACTACCCTATGATGCAGCAATCACACTACTAGGTATTTACTCAAAGAATGTAAAAATACTAATTCAGAGGGATACATGCATCCCGATGATTAGAGCAGCATTATTTACAATAGCCAAATTGTGGAAACAGCCCAAGTGTTCAACAATTGGTGAATGGATAAATAAGATACGATGTATCTATTCAATGAAATATTATTCAGCCTTAAAAAGAATGAAATCTTGCCATTTGATGAAGCTAGAAGTATGCTAAACGAATTAAGTCAAAGAAAGACAAATACCATATGATCTCAGTCATGTTGAATTTAAGAAACAAAACAAATGAGTAAAGGTGGAAGAGAGAGAGAGAGAGAGGGAGGGAGTGGTAAACCAAGAAACAGACTCTAACTCTCTGTACAGAACAAACTGATGGTTACCAGAAGGGAGTTGGGTGGGGGGATGGGTTAAATAGGTCGGAGGGATTAAGAAGTTTCACTTGTGATGAGCATGGGATGCTATATAGAAGTGTTCAATCACTATATTGTACACACGAAACTAATACACTGTAAAGTAACTGGAATTTAAATAAACCCTTTTTTTAAAGATTTTTATTTATTTATTCATGAGAGACAGAGAGAGAGAGAGAGGCAGAGACATAGACAAGGGAGAAGCAGGCCCTCCGTAGAGAGCCTGATGTGGGACTTGATCCCTGGACAGGGGATCATGCCCTGAACTGAAGGTAGATGCTCAACCACTGTGCCACCCCAGCGTCCCTAAATAAAAACTTAAAAAAAAAAACCTACCATATATGTCTCTGAAAAAAATCTCATCATTGCATCAAAAAGAGTAAACTACCTAAGAATAAATTTAGCCAAAGAAATGAAAGACCTGCATATTAAAATCTGCAAGACATTATAGAAAAAATTAAAAACACGAACACAAAGATATTACAGGCTTTTGGATTGAATGGATATTGTTCAAATGTCCATACTACACAAAGGAATATTCAGATTAAATGCAATCCCTATGTAAACCAATGGAATTTTTTACAGAAATCGAACAAACAATCCTAAAACTTGTACAAAACCACAAAAGAATGCAAATGTCCGAAGTGATCTTGAGAAACAGGATCAAAACCAGAGGAATCACACTTATTTCAAACTATACTGTAAAGCTGTAGTCATGAAAATGGTATGGTATTGACATAAAAAGATATATAGATCAATGGAACTTCTTTTCCCATTTCTAGCGCAAAAATAAACCATGCATATATGGTCAATTAATTTATGACGAAGGAGCCAAGATATACGATGGGGAAAGGACATACTCTTCAATCAATGGTGTTCAGAAAATTGGACATCTTAAGCATACACAAAAATTAACTCAAAATGGATGAGACTTGAATGTAAGACCTGAAATCCTAAAAGTCCTAGAAGAAAGGATGGTAAGCTCCTTGATCAGATCTTGGCAATGATGTCTGAATCTGATACCAAAAGTAACAAAAGCAGAAATCTACAAATGGGACTACATCACACTAAAATGGATCTTGACAGCAAAGGAGACCAATAAAATGGAAACGTAACCTACTGAATGAGAGAAAATAATAGCAAAATTTACAAAGAACTACAATTAATAGCAAGACACCCACCTAATCAAAAAAAGGGGCTTAAGATCTGAATAGGCATTTTTCAAAAAAAAAAAAAAAACAAAACCCTACAAATGGCTAATAGGTACATGAAAAAATGCTCAATATTATTAATCAACAGGGAATTACAAATCAAAACCACAGTGAGGTATTCCCTCATACCAGGCAGACTGGCTAATATAAAAAAGACCAGTGTTGTCAAGGATGTAGAGAAAAGGAACTCTCATGAACTATTGGTGGGAATGTAAATTGGAATATTCACTGTGGAAAAACATATGGAGTTTCCTTAAGAAATAGGACTGGAACTAAGGCTTATCCTAACTTGCCCCCCTTTTTGCTTCCCAATGCCACTGGAAGAGGGAGGGACCTTAGAAGAGTATGTGTTTGATTTTGGCAGCAACATCCAAAAGGCTTGGTTCCCCTGAGTTTTCAAGCCATGGGAGTGTCCTCCGTCTCTGAGTCCACATGCATCTGTGCATCTGTGGGAGTGAGTGTGTGAGGGTTAGGGTGTGGGTATGGGTATGGGTGTGGATGTGCGTTTGTGTAAAGGGAGAAAAAGAATCTTTCCTGGCATAAGTAAAGGAATGCAACCTGGATCAGTTTGACAGCCAAGCTGATGGAGTGGAGTGCGGTGGGGTGGTGGGGAGACTATAGCCTGAGTCATTTCCAAATCAGTAGATGCAAATTGCAGCAGAAGGCTGACCTTTTACTGTCAGCTGAAAGTTGTAACCTCATGCCATTAATTATAACTCAGCATACCTCTGGTAGGCTCTCCTACTGGCCTCAGTTTCCCTCTTCTTCCCTCCTACCACTTCACTCCTTATCCCCCCTCCCCTGAAAGTCTTAGGTTGCAGGCTGCACTTGGAGACTGAAATGCTTTAAAAATAATGGGTCTTAGAAAGCCAGAGTCCATTCTATGCATTTGATTTTTTTTCTTTCCAAAAGAGATTTTCTTATGTTGGAGCCAGAGAAGGCCTGAGAAGGCCCATATTGTGTTTTTGTTCCTGAATTTAGCAAAAACGTAGACAAATGGGGTTCATAAAAAAATTAAAACATTTGTCAACTGAGACTGGAATGTAATTAAGTACCCCTCATTCTCCTTTTGGAAATAGTCTGTAAGTGTTTTGTTGCATGATTGGGAACTGGGAAAAAAGATAATTTATAAGTAGATCTAAACAAGAAATCTAACCCAAAGGTTTTGTGCATAGGACAGGAAAGAAACTTCAATAATAGGTATGAGAAGAAATTTCAAGTTCTGGGTGCTTCTTTCTGCTCCACTTTTTTTTTTTTTTTTTTTGTGAGAGTTTATTAGCAAATTTGTATTCACTTTGGGTGCGAATCTTTGGTTTTTAGCTCAATAGAAAGAATGAAAAACTACAGATAATACTGGCTTGTTGGGTGTGTGATTTGTGCAGTCACATAGGGTTCTTTGCTCACAGGAGCCTTGCACTTGGTTTAATTCTGTCACCATCCTGAATCTCCTAATAACTTTAAACAAAGCTCCACAATTTCATTTTGCACATACATTACATGGCCATTCCTAAATAAGACCATTGGAAAGTAAAGAGTATAAATGATAGGTTGGAGCCAACACAAAACTTTTAAGAGGTTGATATCTCTTGGGCCAACTATTTCTGGAAATAGTTGTAATTTTGAATAAAACAAATGTATCCTAAGGCTTGTCTTCCCTTTATGTCCTAAAGTTGCACAATTATCTCAGCTAATTTTTGGTATTCTAGGTAATTAACTTAGCATATAGTGCATCTGATTTTCCACGGTTTGCTTTGTTTATCTGGGCCAGAGCCTTTTAACATTTTCTTAGTTCATTCATTAAACAAACATTTAATATGATGGGAGTTCTCTTTAAAAATTCCATGGAAATAGCAAAGACTAAAACATAGTCTTCCCCCAAGAAGGTTTTTCTCTATGGAGAATGAAAAATTAAAAACAAAAACACACTGGTAACAGCAGTTTGAAAAAATGCATTAATAGAGATACAACAAAGTGTTTTAGGAGAGCAGAGGAAGGAAAAATAATTCTGATTGGAAGGACGAGAGAAGGCAATGAGGAATATCTAACTTCAACTTACAGAGAAGAAAAGATTTTCTGGAAGCAAGGAATCACTTCAAGATGGCTAGGGTAAGAAAATAAAGATGGCTAAGGTAGAGTGTTGTGTGAAATAGATGGGAGGGTGATGACCTTGGGAAGAAGGCTGAGGCTGATTGCTATGTGGGTAGGGTGTTTAGTGGCAAATGCCAGTGGTACAGGGTTAATGGGATAGAAGGTTCATAGAGGTCAGCTAGCTTTCTATAGAAGGAAGAAGGTATCAGAGAGACTGTAACTCTAGCCTGGCCAGGGAGTTGAGGTTCTGAGTCAAGAGAGACCAAGCAGAGAAAATGGAAGTCCTGATACAGAGTTATGGTGCATTCCCTGGTTCTCAGGGGAGCAAGAGAAGGAAGAAGGCCATCGTGGTTCCTAGGTAGTCTTAACATTGATGTTCAACTGGGGACTTTTTCATAGGTGAACAAACCTTGAGAAATGTCCTTAAAGGTCTCTATCATTGATTAGTGGTTTCTCTGTGTTCTGGGAATAATATTCCCCTGTCTATACCACCTTCATTTGAGTGGGCACAACAAAAATATGTAAAAACCATAAGAAAATGGGTATAACTAGAAAAACACCAATGTAAAAACTACATATACCATTTAGTTATAGATGAGATTATGGATGATGTTTATTTTTGCTTTTATTTATTTATTTTTAATTTCTGATATTTGTCAGAAGAGAAAGCATTATCATTGTGGTTAGGTTCAAATACTATTTTTTATGGATGTGTATAGCATTAAATTCTCAAAATGAATTATTTCAGAAAGTAGATTTTGATGTCACAGTATTCCATTATGAATTTTCAATGCCATGTGGTACAGTGAGTGGGGATCCAGTTTATTTGAAAGACCATTAAGTCTGCTGCTGAGTAAACTGGTGTTGCTTGACAAGTGTAGGATTGTGCCCAGAATTATATGTTTGGTTTATTTTTACATTATTCTACCTTTCAATTTTATGAAAATAATGCACAGGGGTGGGAGATACACTTTGACGGTGGGATTTCAAGTTGTAAAAATTTCCTCTCAGATTTTGGATACAGAATTTACTATTGCCCCAGGATGACTTGGAAAAGAATTTGAAGAGTTCTGTTTTTCTTGTGAAACATACTCAGGGAGATGAATTACTTTTCCATGCCATGAACTCAAGTAAAAAGTGAGATGTAGTATCAACAATGATGTGACTGCTCATTTGGGGATGTCCCACTCAACCGGCACAGATAATTTCCTGTATTGTATCTTGGGCCAAAAAGCTATTGAAAGTATATGATTTCAAGAACACAATATCTGCTGTGAGAATGTCAACTATTGACAATATATTCAGCATGCTTCTATATTAATTTGAATTCCATTCAGGTTCATATACTGAGATCTTGATACTTTTAATTGTGTTTAATACGTTTTACTTGTGTTTCCTAGTTGATTAATTATGTTGATAAACACACACATATTAGACTAAGCCATATGATATCCTGGTTAGTTAAGTTAAAAAGAAGTTTTTAAAAGTTTATTATGACACACCATCATGAATTGTTTATGTTCTATTCCATTTGCTCTATCATTTTTTCTATTTACATCTATTTATATGTTTTTTGAATTATTTAAGAACCATTGTGCCCACTTACCTCTAAACACTATAGCTTGTATTTCTTAAGAACAAGGACATTATCTTATATAATCACTGTACCATTATAACATCAGAAAATGTAACATTGATACATGCTATCATTTATCTCAGTCCAGATTCATATATTGTCAATTGTCTCAATAATATCCTTTATAATAATTTTTTTCCTGACCCAGAATCCAACCCAGAGTCATATTCCATTTATATCTCTGTAGTCTACTTTAATTGGGAATGGTTGTTTTCCCTTTCTTTGTCTCTCTTGACCTTGTCATTTTTTAAGAGTTCAGGCCAGTTCTTGTTTTGTAGAATGAGTCTCAATTTGGGTATGTCTGATGTTTCCTTATGATTAGATTCTGGTTAGGCTTTTTATGAGAAATACCACAGATATGATGCTTTGTCCTTCTCAATACATCAGGAAGCATATGGTGTCAGTTTGTCCAGTATTGGTTTTCATCTTTGACTAAGTTGATGTCTACTAAGTTTCTCCACTCTAAAGTTATCATTTTATCCTTGATAATTAATAAGGGATTTGTGGAGATATACTTTTTTTAAAAAAAGACTTGATTTATTTATTCATGAGAGACACAGAAAGAGGCCTAGACATAGGCAAAGGGAGAAGCAGCTTCCCTATGGGAAGTTTGATGTGGGACTCGATCTCAGGACCATGGGATCACAATCTGAACCAAAGGTGAATGCTCAACCACTGAACCACTCAGGTGCCCCTTGTGGAGAGATACTTTGAAACCATATAAATATATTGGTCTTCAACAAACTTTCACCCATCTATTGATGATTTTCTAACCTCATCACTCAGCGAATATTCATTGATTGGGAGTGTACTGTAAGGAAGAGGGCTTTTCTCCACCAAATAAAAAACCATGTTATTTAGTAATTTATTCAAAAGTGTGGTATTCAATAAGTTTGAACTTGAAAATGACAATTTTATGTGCTTCAACCTAATACTGATGTACGATACTTTTAGAAATGGAGCATTAACATGCATGTATCTTCACAGCAAATAATTGAAAAATATATTCTTCATCAATAAGGTTAAAATTGTACTTTCTCCCCCATGTGATGACTATGTCAGCCTCACTCAACGTTTTGCTTATCAGTGTAGAAATCTCTACCCATTCCCCTTACCCACAATAACACATTTCACTCAGCCTATGTTGAAACAGCTGCAGGATGGGACCTCAGTTTAATCCAGCCTATATTAAAGTCAGTGTGAGTTGTGGATGTATAAATATAAACAGTGTCTTTACTGCCCATTCAAATGTTTTGTTTTTATAAGGTCTCTTCTATTTTTAAAACCTGAAGTCAATAACCAAGATTTCAGGGAGGATAGATATAATTTGAACTCCTCTGATAAACAATGGAGGACACAAACTTCTTTTTTAGTCAATTTACCTGCGCATGTATCGTAGTTTTCATTTTTTTAAATAGCAGTAGAAAAAAAGAGTATTACAAGTAATTGTTCAGAAGAATTGTCACCCAGATTGAGTGATTTGCCTCAAATTCCATTTACCTTTTGTTCTCATGTCTACAATCTGTTATTTAAAATTTTAGAAATATATGAAACATTTTTAAAAGATTTTACATGTGGTTTTTAAAGACATTTCTTCAGAGTTACATTTGTTTGATAGCGAGATTCATGCATTTAAAGTAAGAAAACACAGTTATGGCAAAAAATACTCATTTGAAATGTAAAGATAATGATGGTGCCTATCAATTTTTATGAAGATTAAATGAAATATTTGTAAAGCAAATATAAAGCTTGATTCTTAGCACATAAAATGTTAGCTGTTTATAATTATTTTCATTCTTAGTACTTTCAACAGTTCTCACTCAATTTTTTAATAAAACCCCAAAAGGTAACTTTTATAGTTATATGAAAAGGAACTGATATAAATGACTATTGCATCAAGTAGATGAAAGCATATGGAGTTTTGGTGTTAGTTTATGTATTCCATTAATACCAAATGTTTTTTTTTTTAAAGTTTTATTTATTTATGAGAGACACAGAGAGAGAGGCAGAGACACAGGCAGAGGGAGAAGCAGGCTTCTCGCAAGGAGCCTTATATGGGACTCGATCCTGGATCTTGCTCTGAGCAGAAGGTAGACACTCAACCACTGAGCCACCCAGGCATCCCAATCCCAAAGAGTTTTAATTCCAGTTCAACATATATTATCTAACAAGTAGGCCCATTTCATAATTTCTTAGCTAACACATCTTTGAAAGGTGATACACAACAATGGTATCACTTTCCTATGAAAAAATGTCTAAAATAGCCTAGCCAGAAAAGGTTAACTAACAGACATGGCAGCTTTTGGTGTATATCCTGAGTAGCAGAATGAAGGAAAAGGTGGGGATGGGGGTCAAAGAATCGGAAGAGGTGAGAGAAGGAGGAGGATATTCTCGTGGATGGCAAGAGATGGATCTTACCATCTGTGCAATGTGAGAATCTTCCACAAACTGAAATGCTATGCAAGTTTTTTATAATTTTTAGTGATGTGCCAACTCCACTTAAAGAGACTGGCTTAAATTAAGCATTCTAGGACTTCTGAGCCTCAGTTTCCACAACCATGAAATGGAGAGAAATAACTATTTACAGAGTTTTCAAGGCTATGTGACTGGTCCCTATTAGGCACTCAAAAACATTCTAGTCAGCCACCCACTGAAAGTCAATAAACTAGATGGATTTTCTGACTCACTGAATTTCCTGACATGGCTGATGTCTTAGCTCTATGAACTGACACGTTGGGTTTGTTTGTTGGTCCAGTTGTTGCTTGCCCTGGTTGAAGGTGGTTCATATGGGAAACAGTGGCATATGTCTAGGGAAGAAATGATGAAGGAACAATGGTGGCATGAGGCAGGAACGTGGATGAATAGCATGCGAGATTTGGTAGAGGTTTGGCAGCAACCCCACAAACAAGGAAATTCCATTGTTGGAAAGGCCTCTGGAAAATTAAGAGATTCTTTGTAAACTTGTTTGGAACAGCAGAATGGGAAGGATAGGAAGTGGAAAGGTAAGAAGAATTGTATGGGACAGGAAATCTCTTAGAATTGCCAAAGGCCATTATCAGAGGCAATGAAGAAGAATCAAAGGGGAAGGAAACTTCTCAGAGAAGAAAGCTTTCATGCCCCAAATCAATATTTTTCAACCTAACTACTCAAGCTAGTCCTTGCTGTGTTCGAGTTAACAGTAGATATTTTAGGGTTAAAAGGCATTTCATTTAAATATTCACGTTTTCTAAATACCCAACTTTCCATGTAAGGTGTAACACTTCAGTCTCAACATGACACGTGGAGCCAGATCTCATTTATCAGATTAGATTTTTTAATGTCAATCTTTTCTATGGCATGAAGTACATTTTACAAAAAGCATTTTTTAATCTAATTTTCTGGTCAGATTTTCTATGAAATCAAAATTTAAAAGAATTTACCTATAGTGGAAAAAATACTATCTGGTTTATAAGACTTTTTGATCCATTTTTTTAAAAATATGAAAAGAAGAGATGTGCTGAGGAAAGCCTTGGGAGCCAGAAGGACTCAATTTTAGTGCTTGGGCTGTTATTAATTAGCTGTGAAATTGGGAATGTTCTCCCCTTTTTAAAATAAGGGCGATGACTACTGTGTTGAAGAGCCTTTCAGATTTGATGGTGGAAGATCTCATGTCTGTGTTCCACCTCAGTGAAGATCCACAGACAAATGTGATAATCATACTGACATTGAGAGTGAGCTAGCTAGACTACTCTTGCTTTGCTGTCTCCTGATTAACTAGGACATTCTTCTTTTTTTCTTTTTCTAACAGTGTTTGGGGTAAAACAATTATTCTCTAGGTAGTCTTATTTTTCAAGTGAATTTATACCTGTAATCAACATTATCAAGCATCTGAAATACATTGTGCAGAGTTTAGAGGTAACACACACATACAATCACACTCAAATGTTCACTCATACCCTTTCTCCATACTATGTTTAAATGCCTTAGGGAAATTGGGGGAATTTCATTAGAATGAATTGGAAATGGGTGTATTGGCTTGTCTACTAATTTATAGCTGCTCAAAAGATAAGGTTTTAAAGCAGATGTTTTGTTTTGATTGTATGTTTACATTGAATGTTACTAAATGTAAAAATCAGAATCCCAGACAAGATT
This sequence comes from Canis lupus dingo, assembly GCF_003254725.2. Lineage (NCBI taxonomy): Eukaryota > Metazoa > Chordata > Mammalia > Carnivora > Canidae > Canis > Canis lupus. The sequence goes on along the minus strand of NC_064253.1, from coordinate 33,817,746 downwards.
TCATTATGTCTTTCCAATTGATATTTACTTATTTATTTATTTTTAAAGATTTTATTTATTTATTCATGAGAGATATATATAGAGAGAAGCAGAGACACAGGCAGAGGGAGAAGCAGGCTCCATGCAGGGAGCCTGATATGGGACTCGATCCCGGGACTCCAGGATCACACCCTGGGCTGAAGGCAGGCGCTAAACCGCTGAGCCACCCAGGGATCCCCTCCAATTGATATTTAAACAGAAGATATAAAATATCAACATTGAAAAACAAGGACTCCTCAAAAGGTCTGTGTTCAGAGATTATCATTTATAGATATACACTCAGCATTATGTCATTTCTACTTTGCTGCATTATACTATTTTCTAGAACTATCTACTTTGCGTTAAATCTATTTAACATTACGATTTCAAAGTAACTAATTAAATAAACGAAGCAACCACATTCTCCTTTTGCTTTTGAACATGATTTTTCTCCCAATATTAATCTTTCCTTCTTCTGCACAATTACTTAACTAATGTTGTGTAATGTGGAATGAACTAGCTGGGGGAATCAAAGATTGGGTTCTATTTGGACTCTGCTTTATATCTTTAAGCAAATCATTTAAACTCTTACTGCCAGCTCTCTTATCTCCAAAATGGTGTGATGGAATAAGATGATATGTATGGCTCCTTCTCCTCTGACATCCTATAATTTTATTAGTCTTTGGCTATGGGCATATTGAGCAGAGTTTCATACTCAGTAAGGCAATTTAATCAATATGAAAGGCAATCTGGATAATTTATCTCCACATTGCCTTTATTCTTAATAGCATGGTGGAAATTCTTTTTCTTTTGGTTTAGCTGGATAATTGCTTGAATTCTAGCCAGGACCATTTTGCAGCAGAATTTCAAATTTCAATTTCCACATTATCTCATTGTTTTCCTGCTCTGTTGACTGCTAATCCTGGTCTGAGGTCTTCTTTCTTTTTGAATCTAACAGTATTTTGAATCCACGAACTCCTATAGAATTGGCAACAACCTTAAAGATGAATGTGCCCATTCCATTATGAAGTTGGCGTGGTTCTGGTGCCTGTTTTTACTGCATGTTAAATTTGTGCACTGAGTCCATTCATGGGACTCGTGGAAGATTCTATGACTGCTTTTAAACCAGCTGTTTCTTTTCCTCCATCCCTTTTTAAAACCATTAGAGAATTGCTTGGAATATCAATTTTATTTCTGAGCATTTCCTGGCATGGGACAACATTAAAATAGAGCATGCGTTCAACTTTCCCAGATGAGGGGAATAACAATGAATAATGAGACTTTGATACTGCTGTGAATATTTTTTTATTTTGGTAAAGTGGACACAACATAAACTACCACTTTTGTTTAGGAGTGCAGTGCTGTGGCATTAAGTATATTGACACTGTTGTGCAACCACCAACACTGTATAGCTCCTGAACTGTTTCATCTTCCTAAACTAAACTTTGTACCCACTGAAGAATAACTTCCTATCTGTCCCTCCTCCCAACCCCTGGAAACCACCATTTTATTTTCTGTCTTTATGAATTTGACTACTTTGGGTCCCTTATGTAAGTGAAATCCTATAGTATTCATCCTTTTGTGAGTGGCTTATTTCACTTTGTATAATGTCTTCAAGGTTCATCCATGTCTTAGCATTTGTCAGAGTTTTATTTTTTTTTAAGGTCTGAATAATATTCCATTGAATGGACGAGATACCACATTTTGTTTACCATTTATTTCTTCATGGACACTTGGGTTGTTTCTACCTTTGACTATTGTGAATAATGCTACTATGAACATTGGTGTCCATAATATCTGTTTGAGTCCCTGCTTTCAGTTCTTCTGGGTATATACCCAGAAATGGAATTGCTGGATTACGTGGTAATTCTGCCTTAAATTTTTGAGGAACCGCCCTATTGTTTTCCACAAAGTTCTTACCATTATGTTCCAGCCAGCAATGCACAAGGGTGTGGTTATTTCAATTGTGCTTTCTTCCTTCCTTCTTACCTTCTCCCCTTTTCCTCCCCACCTCCTCTCTCTCTCGGTGGAAACTTACTACTTACCACTGACTTTAGGAAAGCGAGTTACTGTTTTTTAGCATAACTCAACAATAAGTGATTTATGACAAATGATGAACCCCAGATATTGAGGAAACAGTGGACCTATTCCCTGGCACTTGGCTAAATCTCAGACGACATCATGAGACAAGGACAAGTTTTAAGGAGCTTTATTAAGGCTGTTAGATAATTTGTTTTACAACTCGAGTCTTTAAGTGAGAGTTACATCCCAAATGCCTTCCCAAATCCGCAATCAGCACATTTTGGGATCGGTTGTTCTCTATATACTGTCTCCTTATTCTTCCAACAAATGATGGCACTTAACTTTATAAGGAGAGCAAAGTTTTTGACAGCAGGGACTTAAGGGAGTAGTTCATTATCATCTGCTTTGGAAAAATAATCACTCATCTCCCCAGAAGTCTTAAATGATCTCAGGATGTTGGAGTCAGAAAAGCCTTCAGAGACATTGAGTTCAACTCACTCATTTTAAAAATGTAGAAATTGAGACCCAGAATGGGTCTAGGAATAAGAGCTCAAACTTAAGACTCTCTGCACTGAGTCCAGAGTTGTTTTTTTTTTTTTTTTCTGTCAAAAAAGCATTTAAGTTGAATTCTTAGGAATTCGGATCATTTTGCCTTCTCTTAACACTATCAATTCATGACACGTAAAATGTACGGTTCAATAGACATGCCAATGTCCTCTTTTTATAAAGATATAAATGGAGAAATCAAAGTGGAAAACTGTAGCTGGTACCACTAGCACATGCAGAACTATGTGTAATTTCCCTGAAAAGTATATCAGCATTAATCTTTGTGAGCTCTATTAGGTTGCTGAAGCCACATCATGGGAACTTTTGTCCTGAAACACCAAAAGCACCAATGCAGTGATGACTGTGGACTTCTTTTTGCCTGGGAATTGCAGTGGGTGCCAGCCTACAGACGCAAGCTGGGTCCTAGGGCCAGATATCTAGAAGATTTGGGGGGAAATTGAGGTGGTATGGGGATAAGAATAGTTTCAGAATGAGTGATTGAGATAATTAAGTTGATGAGGGTTATCAGGTTAAACTGCTGCTTTAAATGTGATCGATTTCAAGGGTTAAACAAGCCAGCAGTAATGAGCTTTTGCCTATGGATTGTGTCTTTAATTCTTGCTTATTTGGGGGAAGCATGATACCCTATTCAATGACTATATTGAATTAGCAATAGCTGGAGCAAGTGGAGAAAGGAAGTGCTTATCTAACTAAAAATTTAAAATAAGAGTGAAATACATTATTGAAAATATTGACAGCTTAATTTAAAAGTCTGTAAGTGATTATAATAAAGCTAGTAATTTTCCATTCAAATTCAGTCTGCTCAAGACATAGACATTACTAGTGTTTGTTCAGCAATACTAAAAGGAATCACAGAAACCCAGAAAGAATGCTGTGTATCTCTAATAATACTAGCTTCAAATACTATCTGGATTTGTTCTTAGATGGAGAATATTTTAAATAAAGTGCAAGGCATTTGCCCAATTGTACCGATTTAAAAAAGTATATCAAACATGTTTCTGTAATCATTTAATCAAAAATAACTGTCTTAAGACTGAGACTACTATGAATGGTTCATTTTTAAATTTTTTAAATTACAGACCCAGACCTCATCTATCTCCATATTAAAGTTTTTTTTCAATTATGAAAGAGGAATGGCAGGATTCAACAAAATTTTTTTGCAAGAGTAATAATGTATAAGTGAATAAATTTAAATCCTAATAAAAGATGCTAAAAACACTACAAAACAGTCAATATTATAACCTATTTTGCTGCCAGAAAGTGTCAGTCTTCTAAAACTTATTTTCTGCAGTGTTTTTTTTTTTTTTCTTTCTTTTTAGTTAGTCCTCATTTTTATTCTTTTCTACTGTTGCTTTCTGTGTTACTGTTTTTATCAACTTATACTACCACTAATCTAAGGGATCTAGCCTGGATTAATTTTTGTGAATAATAAAGGAGGATTACAGATGAACCGACCCTAGTCTCATTTGCCCACACATTGTTGGTATTTATTTTATGATGGTCAGATTGCAAATTTCTCTTGGTTCTCCTAAGATTTAATCACACTAAATATCTTAGTGGATTGCTCTATTGATATATATATATAATTTTTAAATTTATTCATGAGAGACACACACACACAGAGGCAGAGACACAGGCAGAGGGAGAAGCAGGCTCCCTACTGGGAGCCTGATGCGGGACTTGATCCCAGGACCCTGGGGATCACTACCGGAGCCAAAGGCAGATGCTCAACCACTGAGCCACTCAGGCATCCCTCTGTTGAGCCAGAATATGAACTTCAGTTATTTAATATAAAAGCTCATTTAAGTTTTAGATTTCCACCCAGCTTCACTGAGTTATGATTGACAAAGAAAAATTCTGTTTATTTATACAATGTAATTTTTTAAAGGTGAACAATGTGAGGATTTAATATACCTATACATCGTGAAGTGATTCTCACAATCAAATGAATCCATCCATCATCTCACAGTTACTTTGTGTGTGTGTGTGTGTATGTGTGTGTGTGTGGTGTGAACACTTATGATCTCCTGTCCTAGCAAGTTTCAGGTATACGAAACAGCATTTCACTATAATCACCATGTTGTAGATTAGACCTTCAGAACGCATTCATTTGTAACTTAAAATTTCAGTTTTATATTTTGTATAATTCATATATTCAGGCTTGATTAGTGTGTCTATGCTGAAATTTGATTTTTGTTTAAAGCTACCATTTGAAGCATGTTTGGTTAAAACTGTTGATAAGAACAATACAGTAACCTGTCTCTCTTAATTCAACTCCACATAAAACTAGATAATTACATGCCCATGAAAGTAGGAACCATAGACTATTTGGTCAACTCTATTAAATATTAAGGGAGAACTTAAAGCAATCTAGATTTATCCTTATAACACTTTTTGCAAAATGCTCAGAAAGAGTCAACAACCACAGAAATGTGAATATGTAGATACATTTGGTTCCTATTATTTCATATATGCGGTGATGTCATCATTATAGTTCAATAAATACTGCAGATTTTAAAACCAAAATGATTTTTTATTTGTATCCATGGCCTGACTTATTAGCCATTTTAAGACTTTCTTAAATCTTAGTTCTACTATGGACTCTTTTAACTTTGCACCTCCAGACATGGCTGATAACGACTATGGCTTTCTAAAATTATAAAACAAAGAAAAAAAATAATTATTTTCATCCAATATGCTTTTAAAAGTTCTACAAAAGCTTTGATATGGGGAAAGGCAAAGTAAAATACCCAGTTTTTGGTTGTTTTTTCTTTTTGCTGCATATTACTTTTCCTTGGCACTCTCTTATCTGCACTTGGCTGGCACTCCTGAACTTTCTTAACTGCAAAATCTTAATCTCCAAACTGCTTATTCATTCTCCTGGAATTTTTGTTTTTGTGTTGTTTTTTAATTTTAGGACAAACCTATTTTACCTACAATACATTCTTATTGTATCGTTTTATTTGGGTCTATACACTTAGCGTCCCTCATTCTCTAACATTCTTTGTCAGATTTTTATATTTCTTCTTACCACATATCTGTGTTCACTGTATTGAGAAAGTACTGACTTCCCAAAAATGAGCCATTTAGAAAGTAAAAGAGAATCTGTTTCTCTTTTACAAAGCTCCTATAGACCTTGTTGAAGCTTGTATTACTAAGAGCTGTTTTAAATTCCTTGAGGACCTAGCTGAACCTCATATCATTTCTTCTCCTCCCCAAGTGGAAAGTCTTATAGGAGCACTCATAGGAGCAGCTGAAATGTTTATTGTAGCAAGATAGGATGATATTCTTTATTCATAGATAGTGTGTCTTGGCAAGGCGTATTTTTTTTCTTTTCCCATTTTTCTTCACTGTAAATATACTTAGTACCAAATGTGGATCTTAGGTGGGAAAGTAGTAAGTCCATATCATGTCTCTTGTTTGGAGTTAGAACTTTCCATATTTTTAAAGGAAAAGGAAAGTAATGTATAGTATTTATCCATCAGGATAGGACACCTTTTCCAATATAAATTTGATCATGCATTCATCCAACCATTTGATCGCCATATATTGGATTCCCGGTATGCACTGGGCTCTGTTACAGCCACGGTGATGGAGAGTTATTTAAGACATTATCCTTGTTCTTAAAAATCTTCTTGACAACTCGGAAAGAGAGGCATGTGTAAGGACAGTGCAGTGTGCCCAAAAATGGGATATAAAAGTTATCACGAGAACAAATTTCTGTCCACATATTTTTGGAAAATACCCCAGAGAATTCTCAACTCATAGGTTCATCTAGGAATTGCCCTGTGCGACCTCTAGTCTGAGGAAGATGATTTATGATCTTTTAAATCACTTATTTCAAAGCTCAGCTAAAGTCAGACAGATGTGGGGGTTTGGGCATTTGGTCTGTGGTCCTGGGTGCTTGTTAGACAGAGGATGTCCTTATTTCTGCTCATGCCTGTGGCCATCACAGTTACCAGCCTTATGTTAACATTGGCTGGAGTTCTGGCTCTGTGGCCCTTAGGCAAACCCCAAATTGGTTAGCCTTGTTTCCAGGGTTTGAGATGATCACAAAGGTGATGATCTGTCACTGCAGAGGCCTTGATGGAAGCAGCTGGAAATGCCTGCTTTCCTCCATTACCCTGTCTATAATTTTCACTTCTCTTGCCACAACTTAGGTAAAGTAATCCCTCCCCTGGCACACGGCATTCCTATTCTTCTTGTACTAGCTCCCACTGAGCAGGTACTTCTTGAGGGTCTTCTAAAAAGTGGTGGAGTTTTAATAGATATGCAGACCCATCGGTGGGGTTAACCTTTTGTGTTTCAGAGAAAAGCAGCACAAGAAAAACTGACCTTTCTCTAACACAACTGTTTCTGGGACTTTTAAAAAATCAAGCCGCTTAACAGTATATAGGCAGAATTGTCACTGTTGGCTCCTTCCCCAAGAGGCTGAATTTTGACTGAAATACATTCACCTCATTTTGCTGAGTGTTAAGAATGATCAAGTTTGATCTCATCTTGAAATTGTGTCAAGAAGATGGCTTGAGAAAATTCTGTCCCCATCTTTAGTTCTGTTGGTGATCTCTTCTCCCTTTTTGATAAAGTCCAGAGCCAGATAGAGGTTGTTGAGAGAAGCATCATCAGAGAATGGTCTGATCCCATAGGAGCACTTAGGTTCTGGAGAAAACAGGAAAGAAAATACTTGCCCATTTATTTTGGTCAGTAGTGAAATGCTTTGACTCACTTGACTATTTCTTCTTGCCATTAGGAATTATAAACCTAGAACGTTTGGGAGAGTCTGGGATATTGTATTTTGAAACTGCATTACATCCATCCACATCACTTCAAAAGATACACATTTTGAGGTATACAGGGGTTCTCATGGTTGTTCCAGAGAAATTGAAATTTGTCTGTATAAGGAGACATTCAAAATTATATCAGGCATGAGTTTTTCTGTGATTCAGGGGAATCCTTTGCTTACCAAATCCTTTTGTGTCATGGCTGTGCCCTGGTAGCTAATCTAGATCTTACATGTACAAGTCCATGTTCTTCTGCAACAGAGGCACTTTTTTTTCTGGCTACTACCATCTATTTGGGAGATCCAGCTCCCCATTTAAGAAGGTTGATTTCACCCTAGGATTCATCTTCATTATCCTAGCAATACAGGTGACTGAGAGAAATGACCAAATCCAGCAAGTTTTGATCTGGAAAAAATGCAATTTCATGTCTGCAGAGTTAATACATCCTGACCTCTGATCTAGTCAATCTGGTCTGTCCAGAGCAGTGCTCCAGATGTTATACAGAGTAGTTCACAGTGGCCACTGGCACTTTGCATCCTCCTGAAGGGCTGAGATGCTTATGACCTCTTCAAGTACTCATCTTCTCAAGGTGTCCCCACCAGTGTGGCTTGAAGACAGCTTGCACACTTTTCTATGTATGTCCAGCCACCAGCTGCTGCATCACACACACACATTTTGAGAGCAAATGTTAATTCAGGAAGAAGGAACAAGAGAAACTGCCTCATAATTTGAAAGGCAGCTGCTTTCACAAGAAGCTAGTACCTAGGGGATCCCTGGGTGGCTCAGCAGTTTAGTGCCTGCCATTGGCCCAGGGCGCGTCCTGGAGTCCCGGGATCGAGTCCCGCGTCAGGCTCCCTGCATGGAGCCTGCTTCTCCCTCTGCCTGTGTCTCTTCCTCTCTCTCTCTCTATGTCTATCATGAATAAATAATAAATAAAAAATAAAATCTAAAAAAACCCAAGAAGTTAGTACCTAATATTTTTATGTATCTATCTCCATGCTTCCTTAGCCATTCCCTTAGCTACAGGATGACCCAACCCAAAACCTGAAATTGATGCATCTGAAGGGAATTGGTTTTGTTTTGTTTTGTTTTTCTGACGGAACCTATCTACCACCTCAGATCCTGTGTGGTGGTTAGGATGAAAATAGACCATGACAATGCCCTCGATCATTCCATATGAGCAATGGCTGTTTGCGGTTACAGTTCAACAGACATTTCATCTGGTGCGTCTTCACCCATTTGCCCTCCCCCTTGATTTCATCTGCTCTTTTATTACTATGAACAAGTTTTGATTTCTGATGTTTTGATATTTTGTCACTAATGAGAGCTTCTGGCCACATGCAGATGGCCATTCAACTGTTGGGTGAAGGCAAGTCCATAGTCCTAGCCTTGACTGGTTAGCAATAAAATAAAACTTCAGATTATTTGGAAAACACCATCTGATGGGTGACTGAGCTTTTCCCTACATATCATATCATCCCATAGGACAAGGTAGAAGACAACTGGACATGGCATCATATTAAGTTCTCTCCTTGGGTTCTGATTCCTCTTTTTGCTGGTGGGGGAAAGTTTGGGCAAGCCACTGAACCATCATCAGTCTCTGTTTGTTGACCCATTGTGAGGATTCAATGAGAAAATACTAGCAGTATCTAAAACCTGTTGAGCAGATTTATAATATGTAAATATATTAATAAATCAAATTTATTAGATTATATGACTAAATTAAATCAATTAATGAATATATAATATGTATATATATTATATGATAAATAAATTAAATCTACTCATAGATTTTAACTCACTGAATCCTCATGCAACCCCCAGAGACAGTACTCTTATTATCCCCATTTGGTGGATGAGGAACCTGGGGTACGGACAAAGAAGTAACTTGCCCAGGATCCCACTGCTAGAAGTGAAGGAAACAGGCTTTGACTCCTTCATGTCTATCTTTGGAGTCAAGAAAGTCATCAGTATCTTTTGCGTGACTATGAAAGCTATTCTATGAGGCATAAAACAAATATCTTGACTGAGAGCCCTAATACACTGAGCCAAGTAAGCTCATCTTCAGGCTTCTGTTACTCTAGTTTCTCCTTGACAAACCATGTCCCTTTCTTTGAGAATTTTCTCCTTTATCAATTTGAAAAATTGAGATGCTTTCCAAGGCAGGTCCAGGTCAGAGCATGAACTGCCCCATCTCACTCTCAAATTCCTGTCAGAGATGTTGTGATGTGAGTGTGTCTGCTTTCAAAACTACCCTGTCCTGTCTTTGGTGCTCAATTCTGGAATGTTCGCAGCAGCCTTGACCAGCGGCCCTGGACTGTCTAGCTCTCCTCAAAGCCCTTTTATTCTCTCCTCCCTTTCTTACTACATTTTCTTGGAACCTTATCTTCTGACTCATTTTCTCCAGCTCTGAAAGCTTGCCTACTTACTTACTTGCTTATGTCATTTGAAGGCTACGTACTTGGGTTCTTAAGTTGGACAGTCTAAAATTACAGTTGCAGAACTTATGGACTTCTCCTAGGCAACTCACATGAGCTTATGAGAAGTCTTTTGGAAACAGGAGTGGAAAGAACACAAATTTTGGAGGCAAAGTTAGGTTCAGATTCTATCTCTACCACTTTTTAGCTCTGTGTTATGAGGCAAATCTTTAACTTTTCCAGTTCTCAATTTCCTTATCTGTAAAATGGGGTTTAATAATAATAATAATGGCTCAAACATCCTGCATATTTGTCAGGAGGTATGAACTGGGCTATACATTGATGTTATGTTATCACATAACATATTTTCACATCACATATTCTCATCACAGCATGCTGTTTTGTGGGTCTCAACCTGTATTGGTTGGGCCTGAACCTTTCTGAGAATAAACAAATTAGCAAGGTCTGACAGGCAGTGAATACTAGAGCTGGAATTCAAACCCAGGTCCGTTAGACCAGAGAGCTTGTGTTCTTATCTTTTAGTGAATACTTCTTGTCCTTTTTATGTTATATACACTAATAACTTATTAAGATAACTTGTAAGACCTGAATGAAATCACGTAGGGGTGCCTGGGTGGCTCAGCCGGTTGAGCATCTGACTTCGGCTCAGGTGATCTTGGGATCCTGGGATAGAGCCCCAAGTCGGCTCCCCACTCAGTAGAGTCTGTTTCTCCCTCTCCCTTTATCCCTCCCCCCACTCATGCTTTTTCTCTCTCTTTCTCAAATAAATAAAATCTTTAAAAAATGTATATAATGTATCCAGCAGAGAGCCAAGTACATTTTCTTAAGAAATATCAGCTGCTTCTCCTGCTGCACTTTCCCAAAGGCCCTCCACTGATGGGAAAATCAGCTTTGGCAGGCAAGATAGGGGAGCTATTTTTGGCTGGGTGAGTGGGGCTGGAGAAGAGGAGAACCAGGAGCTTTTCTGCATGTCAAATCCAACCAGGGTGGCAGCTTTCAACTCTGTCTATACTGAGGCCTTGCTGGCCTTGTTGGTTATGTCTTTATATAGATTCTCATGTCCCTTTTTGAACCCTGTAACCTGAGAAAGAGTGAACAACTGGAGGAAAAATGAAAAAGATGAATGGATTAAAATATATTTGCAAAAAATTCCTACAGGAATTGGGGCTACTTAGCCTGGTGAAGAGAAGACCAGGGGATAGAATTCTTTGTGTAAAGGATTATATTATCAATAATGGCAGCATGTATTTCTTTAAAGGTGAGAGGCTGGACGTGATGACATCCAAGTCATTTGAGAACCTAAGATTTCACATCCGTGAAAAAGAAGAATGGACAGTTAAGATTAGAATAGAAATTTCAAAACCATAAAGACTTAAAGACAGTAAAAACCTGGTATTAAGTTTTTTTTGCTCTTTGGATACTTTAGATATATGTATTATAGGTCTTTCCTTTTTCCTGTGATTGCAGCCTGTCTGTTTAGTTGGGAAATACTCGTGTATCATGTGTGTCCCAAAGTAAAGCTCTTTGAATGTTTTACTGATATTAAAAAAACAAAAACAAAACTGTGATTGCTTTTCATATTAAGGCACAAATTTTTCTTTTTAAAATATGAATATATATTTTGTATTCTGTGAAAAATGACCACACAGTAAACCATTTTAGTCATTCACACCTTAGCATCAATTAGTTTAAAGCTCTATTCAGCTAAATGAGCATAGATTTTAGACACAATGAAAAATATTGTTTCAAAAATATTACCGAGGTAAGACTGGAGGGATTAGGACAATATGATGAATGTGGGCAGCTGAGTGGCATCATGAGGACAACAGAACCACTTGGGAGAGAAGATAAAGGTGGCTCAATGGATGATGGGAGAATATAAAATGGCAATGATGTTTCTTTTAGTTATATCAGTTCTTTTTTTGAAAAAGATTTTATTTATTTATTCATGAGAGACACACAGAGAGAAGCAGAGAGTGAAGCAGGCTCCCCATGGGAAGCCTGATGTAGGACTCGATCCCTGGACCCTGGGATCACACCCTGAGCCAAAGGCAGAAGCTCAACCACTGAGCCACCCAGGCATCCCAGTTATATCAGTTCTTTAATTCAACCACAATTACATGCCAAGCACTGAAACAGATGCTGGAAGCACAAAGGTTAAAAAGATGTGGCTGTACATTTGATAACTGTGTTAATTAGAGTAGCATTGACTGCTGCAACAAAGACGCTAAATTTATTATATATATTTATTATATATATTTTATTATATATATATATATATATAATTATGAATGTAAAAGTCTATTTCCTGTTTTTGTAACAGTGTAAGGTGGATGTTCCCAGCCAGTGAGTGGCTCTTCTTCATGTAGTCCTTGAGAGATCAAGTTTCCTTCACACTTGAGCTCTACCATCAACTGTGACCCCATCTCCAAGGACCTGCCGTTGATAGAAGTGGGAGGTGTGCACTTCCTTGTCCTTAAAAGTGATTCATATCACCTCTGCTTACATTCTACTGTTACAGCCAGTTACATAGCCACAGCTAACTGCAAGTGTGGCCTGGAAATGTATCCAATCTGTCTAACCATGACAAAGAAGAAGATATTTTGCTGAACAGCTAGCGTTCTTTGCTATACAGACTTAGAAGCAGTGCTCACATAAAGTCTACCTGCTTTACCATGCCAGTTCTGCATACATAAAAATCCCACAAGCCCTGTGTAAGGGCATTATAAGATTTAACTTCCCAGTAGATTAATATATTGGACTGTCTTATCCATCACCCATCCTTTCTTCTTTCCTCCACCCTTCTTGCTTGCATATTAATGGCTCTGGGCTACTATCTACCCTACACCTGCTCTAGGCTCTGAGTCAGCAGAAGTGGGCCCATAGGCCCAATCCAGCCTGCTGGTTTGGTTAGTATGGCCCATGAACTAAATAAGAATGGCTTTTACATTTTAAATTCTGGGGGAAAAAAAAAAAAACAGGGGAATAATATTTCATAAAGTATTATAAGCTATATAAAATTTTAATTTTAGTGTCCACAAATAGTTTTATTGGAACACAGCTGTGCTCCTTTGTTAACATATTGTCTATGGCTACTTCTGCCTATAACCTCAGAGATAAGTAGTTGTAAATCACAGAGCCTAAAATATTACCTGTCTGACCATTTGTAGAAGTTTGTAAGCTGTTAGTGTGGGTCACAAGATGGTAGAGTGTCTCTGCTGTGGGACAAAGATGAATAAATAAGCTGTAGCATGTTGTAAATATGGTACAAGAGTCGATAAGAAAAGATGAGTTGAGACCAAACTCTTGACCTCTGATACCAATAATTCAGAGACAGAAAGAAGAAGATGATTAAAGTTCAGAGAAGTCAAGTTAAATAAAAGTAAAAGCACTTTCCTGTCCAAGGCAAGAAAGTAAAAGATTAGGAAATAGTAAAAAAAAAAAAAAGGGGCCCACCTGGAGGAATCCAGAGGCAGGACCCAAACTGAAACCCTCTTTCTGGTATTTCATTTGTGCTCCTTGTATCCTGTTTTTTTTGTTTTGTTTTTTACTTTATATCTGTGCGCATGCTTAATCTCTTTAGACTGAATTGTTTTATATTTTTATCCTCTGCAATATCTAGAACCATGACTTGTCCTCAGGGGATACTCAGAAAAGATTGATTGATCAATTGAAGGAAGGAAGAAAAGAAGGAAAGCGAGACTACTGCTCATGTGTATGGCCCCCATGAGCAAATTTGGAAAAATTGATGAATTTGTGCACAAATGCACCATGCACAGATGCCTTGGCAAGAAGGTGATCTGGATTTACCTACCTCTTGTGCTCTACTCTAACACCTTATGCAGGGTAGTACTTGTACAGAGGGATGCAGTGACCCCGAATGGAGTCACACAGACATCTCTGTTGGGCAGGACCTCAAGCACCGTGGCAACCCAGGAGAGTCTCGCTTACACTCACCTATACATGGGGCGGTGATTCAGCCTCCTAAACTGGTCCAAGGTAGAATACTGTGAGGTAATTTTCAGCCTGTTTGCCTCTAGCCACACAAGTTGCTTGGTACAACTACAATTCCTCAAATGTTCAGACGCTGATCAACTTACAACTTAAAGGAAGACCAAGCCCTCATTTAGAGAGAAAGGTTAGATGCTATAAAAATACTTCATGGCAGATATTGGAATAGTGTAGAAATTGAGCCTATATAAACAACCTTGGTGCTATTCCATTTGGATATGTGCCACAAAAAATAATCTAGAGTAGTTCTGAAAAAATGTCAATAAATCATCTATTTAGCTTGACACTGCAATGTACCCGTTTCTTTCTCTTGTGAGCTTAAGTGCTCTTCGAAGCCAGACAACTTTTAAGCCCCAATTTGAAATGTATCCTCACATAGGCCTAAAGGATGACCAGAGACTAGTTCAAAAGAAAGATTTGAGAGGGCTGCTCAACTTTGCGGTCCTAAAATAACTGACATTTCAGTGATTCCAATGCAGCACCTCTGAACCTAATAGGATTTTGAATGAACAGACATAATTTCTCCCGATATATGATTTCTTCCTGCATATGCCTTAGCAATTTGTCATTCCACTGTCTCTCCCCCATCCCTTTTCTTCTCTCTTTCCTTCTCTATGAACTTGTCTTCTCCTTTGTTAACTTTCCTGTTATCCTCATTAGCAGCTTCTGGGTACATTACTAAGCCATGTGACAGTGACTCCACAATGAGGGGGTTGGTGACTTGTCTATGATAGCATTATGAGGAAGACAACAAAGGATTCCCTGATGTGTGGAAGAAACTTGGGTCATATCAGCTTGAACAAAAGGGTTGTTCACTCCAAGCCTTCAACATACTACTAATGACCACTGTGATGCTACACATAGGTAGGGTTCATTGTCAAACAAACTATGGGCACTTTGGTTGACTTCAGAACCACTTTCAGTGGAAACAGTAATGGAGAGCTCACTTCATAATCCAGTCCTCAGTATGATAGCTCCATTTTCAGAGCCAGGAAGAAACAACGTGTCAAAGGCAAAACTACCTCTGGAGACAAAATTAATGAAAGCTATTTATTCATAAACTTGCATTAAGTGAACTCATCTGCAGTCACAACTGTTTCAGCAAGTGTATAATGGTAATATAAAGGGGGGTACATTCTATAGAATAGAAAGAAGAAATACTGAGATGGTTTTGGCCTGGTAAGCATTCTATTAGATTTTAGAAGTGGAGAAGACTTCATAATTGGCCTTCAGGTAAATTTAGCCTTTCTTGATTGGCTACAGGGGCAAGTGAGCAGTGTGGAGACCTTCTAAAAAACCCCCAAAACAAAACAAAACAAAACAAAACAAAACAAAAAGCAAGAGAGCTTCCATAGATGCATTGCCATCAAAGCATCCCACTCTTCCTTGTGGGAGGCAGCTGGGTGACAGGCACTTTTCAGATGTGACCATGAAGCAGAATAGTAGACACTGTGTTAGAGTGGATGGAAGCATTTTTATGTACCAGTTGCTGTGCTGAGTTCCTTATGTTAACTTTCCATATGATATTTTACATCGTTTAAGTATGCCAGTCTTTGAGAGTGGCATTATCATTTCCATTTTACACATGAGAAGTTAAATAACTGTCTAAATTTATGGCAAGAAAGTCATGGAATTCCATTTCTGGTTGTGGAGCCTGGAATTTCTTCTTTATATACCAACTGAATCCTGCTAAATCCTGGTCAGTTTAGAATCTGCAAGGACTTGACATTATTACAAGTCACTGAAATCGTAAACTCCAAAGTAAGGTCAAATATTGGTTATACTAAAATATTGTTGAATTCAGAGTTACTGGTAACAGATGAGATATAAGTCTGGTTTTTGCTACACTGAATCTCTTTTGGGGAAGAGGTCTGTGTTTTTGTTCTAATGATATTTGGTGTTATGGTGTTCCATCTAAATTGTTCCTTGAACTGTTGATGGTTTTCAATAAATACTTCCATAATGGTTTAAGGTGGAGTTTGAATACAGAAAAATAAGTTGTATTGTTCTTTGTTAGGCTTTCAGAGTCCTTAATGATTGAATTCAACCCAAAGTTTCTGAACTCTACTGCTCTCCCTTTCACAGCTCGTATCCTCTTCTTCAAAAATGCATCTACCTTTACAGCATAGAAAGTCTGTTTTTGTTTCTATTCTATTCCTAACTTTTTCTGTCCTCCCCTTTTTTCTGCATGGCCTTTTCCATCATTCAAAACCTAACTCAGGCCTTTGTGAAGGCACCCAAGTAGTGGACAGAATGAAGAAAGTTGGTTCTTTCTATAGAGTGGCTTTTCCCCACAATTATGGAAAATTTCATGCATACATAAAAGTAGGGTGTATAACATGAGTCACCGTCATCAACAGTTGTCATTCGGTTTTAGCATTTATAAATATTTTGTAGATCTTGATTCCTCTATTTGCCCCTACCACCCCTTACCCTGTAAAATGTTGAATGGAAGCAGTCAGAGGACACATTTTTTCCCCTCAATTTTAGAAGGAAATTGCTCAATCTTTATATTAGCTGTAGGATTTTGTTGGTCTCTTATCAAAGAAAGATTCTTTCTATTCCTAGTTTTCTGAGTTTTAAATCTTGAATGGGTGTTGAATCTTATCAAGTGCTTTTTATACATCTTTTGAGTAATCATTTAGTTTTTTTCCCCTTAGTCACAAAATATTGTGTATAAAGATTCTTAGTTGTTTTTTTGTTTTTTGAATGTTAACTAATCTTGCATTCCTGGGACAAAACTACATGGAAATAATGTATTAACTTTTTTTTAATTGCTGGATTTGATGTCCTAATATTTTGTTAAACATTTTTGTATATATCTCATCCCATTGGTTTTTAGTTTTATCTTCTTAGGTTTTGGTATCAGGATAACATTATGGGTAATAAGATGAATTGGAATGTGTTCCTCAAAACTTTATTTTCTGAAAGAATTTGTGTAAGATTGATATTAAATCTTCCTCAGATCTTTGATAGAATTATCTGGAAAAACCATCCTGACTTGGAATTCTCTTTGTGGGAATGTTTTTTTTTAAATATTTTATTTTATTTATTTATTCATGAGAGACAGAGAGAGAGAGTGGCAGAGACACAGGCAGAGGGAGAAGTAGGCTCCATGCAGGGAGCTCCATATAGGACTCGATTCCGGGATTCCAGGATCATGCTCTGGGCCGAAGGCAGGTGCCAAACTGGTGAGCCACCCAAGCATCCCTGTGGGAATGTTTTTCTGAATCGTTATGCATTCAATTTCCTTCATAGGTATGTCTATTCATTCATGGATAGATAGTTAGATAGCTATTCATATACACATATTTTTCTTATTTCTTCATTGTCAGCCTTTGAAATGTGATTTTCAAGCAAATCACTTTTTATTTCATCAAAGTTGTCAAATTTATTGGCATAAAGCCATTCTCTTGCTCTCACAAAGCTGGGAAGTGGCAGAAGAGCCAAGCAACCCAACTTCTCTGAATGCCTGTCCAGTTCTTTGTCTACTATCCTACCATATGACACAAATGATGACTTAATTAACTTGGCAAATATATGTTGATCTACCATATACCAAATTTTTTGCTGTGCCATGGCAATGCAGATGATTGAGTTGATATCTTTGGCTTCAAGGGTCCCATGGTCCAGTCGAGGAGATAAACTCATGATTTTCTTTTATACAAAGTGGTAAGGGTGATTATAAAATGAATATGCCAGAAGAGGGAATCCCTGGGTGGCTCAGTGGTTTAGTGTCTGCCTTCAGCCCAGGGTGTGATCCTGGGGTCCTGGTATTGAGTACCACATTGGGCTCCCTGCATGGGGCCTGCTTCTCCCTCCACCTGTGTCTCTGCCTCTCTCTGTGTGTCTCTCATGAATAAATAAATAAAATCTTAAAAAAAAAAAAAAAAGATTATGCCAGAAGAGAAAATGATTGATTAACTCTGGAAGGGGCCAGATCAGAGAAGGGTTTCTAGAGAGGGCGATATTTACACCGGGCCTTAAAAATACAAAATCTATCCCAGGTAGAAAATAGTCCAGGTAGTGATGAGAAAATGTGGAAAGGGACCAAGATATGAAAGGGCAAGCTGTGCTCAAGGAACAATGACAAATCTGGCTCAGTGGAGGTTTGTGCAGAGAGAGTTCCGGAGGCAGGTGAAGGTCAGATTTTTGAACAGTCTAGCCTATATGCCTAAAGTTAGTATTTGGAATGCCAGTGGGATTCACTAAGTAAAGAAGTGACAAGATCAAGATCCAGAGATTAGTATTTCTAATACTAATAGTATTAGAACTGATAGTATTTCTCAGAAATGGGCTTGGAACTAGATCTTTCAGAAACACCAGGAGATGTTTGTTAAAAATGCGAGTTCCTGGGGCTCCTGGGTGGCTCAGTCAGTTAAGCCTCTGACTTTGGCTCAGGTCATGATCTGGGGGCCTAGGATAGAGCTGCATGTTGGGCTCCCTGCTCAGTGGGAAGTCTGCTTGTCTCTCTGTTCCTCCCCCGACTGGTGCTTTCTCTCTCTCTCTCTCTCTCTCTCTCTCTCTCTCTCTCAAGTGGATAAATAAAATCTTTAAAAAAAAAAAAAAAAAAAAAAAAAGCTTGTTCCTGAATCCAATCCGAGCCCTACTGAATGGACTCATAGGGGGCAGGCCACAGTGTATGTATCTTATGCTTCTCAGATAATTCTTGATGCAACACTAGGAATAGAAAAGGAATTGGAATAGAGCTTTGGCTTTCAAATTATTCTTGGGTCCAGGTTCCAGATTTTCTTTAAGCCAAGCATGTCTGTCTCTTTCTTTCTTTCTTTCTTTCTTTCTTTCTTTCTTTCTTTCTTTCTTTCTTTCTTTCTTTTTCTTTCTTTCTTTCTCTTTCTTTCTTTCTTTCTTTCTTTCTTTCTTTCTTTCTTTCTTTCTTTTCTTCTTTCTTTCTCTTTTCTTTCTTTCTTCTTTCTTTCTTTTCTCTCCTTCCTTCCCTCTTTCTTTCTTCCCATATTGAGCATCCACATACAATTTTAGACTCACAAATAATTTTTACAGCTTAAGTAGCTTGAAAACCTTGGGACTAAAGGTTGGAGAGATTAGTGTTTTGGAAACCACGTGGAAGCTGGGGCAGTGATTGCTAAGTGCCTGTGCGTACATGGAGGAATGGGGAAGACAGGGATAGATTCAAACAGAAATTCTTTGGTAAAATTATCAGGACTTATAGAGGAGCTATAGAGCATGAAGAGGCAAAGAGAGACTTACTAGCATTATTCTCAGTAGCTCTTCTAGTTTAAGTCCCTAGCACCTGTATTTGTGTATCTTTTCCACTTTTTGAGTCCTGTCAACTCAACAGTGACAGGAGAAAATCACTAAGTATAAACCATAAGATTCTCCTGTGTTCCCAAGTTGCCAGTTTACTCACCATAAGCCACTTGCTTAGTGGGTTAATCCTCAAGCTGATTCTTTATCATGCAGTATTACCACCACTCACTATAAAGAACCTAGATTTGCTGTAAAAATAAATGCTTCTTTAATCTAGATAAAGAGTAGGCATGAGCTGGAAAATTATGTTGTTATAATGATTCAGTGCCAAAAATTCTGCTCTTTTTTGGGATATTGAGCCAAATTTACTGCTCTGTTCTTGAGCAGAAAGAATTCATAATCAAAATAAAATTTTAAAAAACCCTCAGAGTTCAAAATAAATAATTTTAAAAGCTTGGAAAGGAGACTGTTTTCATGATCTTTAAATCTTTTCTTTTTGTTTTGTTTGTTTGCCTTTTATTTTTAAAACACATTTAACAGTTGGCTTACATTTGGCCTGCTGACCAAAATAAAGCAAGCTGGACCCTTGTTGTTTTGGTTCACTTATTCCTCAGAGGTTCCTGACAGCACCAATTGAATAAAAGAGGATCACAATGACTTGCACTGTTGGATTGTGACAAATAAGCAACCTCTTCAGAAAACAGATAAGCCACCTATCTGCTAACCTGTTTGAACAGGTAAAGAAACACAAAACACACTGAGCTTTCCTAATGTTAAATTAAGTAGATGGGCTTATTTCATTGGCATTAGTGGAATCACTCTTAGGGCCAATGGCAAAAACATCTCATATTATTAAAAGCTTCATGGCAGACAAGAAAAAATAAAAATCTGTTATTAAATCCCTCTATAAAGTATCCTTAACAACACCATTGATTAAATATGTTATCAAAATATGGCCTAGAGCAAATACTAGAAGGTAGTAATAGGATCACCTTCGCTTTATTCTTTCAGATTAATTTAAATGTACCAATAATTTGATCTCTGAATACAAGGGCAATCAGGAAATTAAATGTTACCACATCACAGCAACAGGGTTTAAACAAATGAGCTCCTTCCAGATATACATTCTGAGAGGGATCAAGATACAACTCTACTTTTTTTACAGGTATGATCTTGGAAAAATCTTTCAATTTCAAGTTGGTTTCCTGATCTGTAAAAGGGAGCTAAATATATTCTCTTAAGAATGTACTATAAATTATATAAGATAAATATATAAGCTATAGAACATTCAACAGATCGTGTGTGTGTGTGTGTGTGTGTGTGTGTGTGTTACTGTTTGTTAATCTCTACATGGCCAAGTGGGTGACCTAGAAATTAAACATAAAGATTTTTGTTCTTGTTCCAGTCTGAAGTCAGATAGATTCAACTATTTCTTATGAAGTCCTATCTCCCAGGTCTTCAATTTTTGCAGTTTCTTGGTTCTATCTTACACCCAATTTATGGAAAGCTAAATTAGAACAGTGATTGCCATCAATTGTGAGAGCTTTATAATCTATTAAGCATTTTCATAGACTCTGTCTTTTTGGATCCTTACACCACACTTTACGGGGATAATTATATCTCCCAGTTTATAACATGGACACTGAGGCTCACAGAGGTAATAAATTATGTAAGACCACATAACAAGTATTGAGTCTAAGGCACTCGTATTTTTCTGCTGAAGTAAGAAATGTGTTTCTTCTATGCATATAGTTAGATATATGTTCTAGATGACCATGAAAGTTACCATCCAAATGGGGACATGTTTGGGAGTGAAAGGGGGTTGAAGTAAAAATTCCACCAGGACTACGGAGATAAACTGGGATTGTCTTGAGCAAATAGGAACATGTGTCCTTCTTGGTAAAATTTGTTTCATGAGATTGGGTGGTCTGCACAAGCTCTCCCATTTCCATCTCCTTTTTAGATCATCCTCAATAGATATTTGAACTGTACTTTAGAGAAAAGGTTTTCAGGAAAGGAACATAAATAGAAAAATACTAACTTTTTTGGTCATAGGGCAATAGTGCACAAAATAATTGTTGAATTTCAAATCACAATCTATCTCCTTAGTATAGAAGATATCCTCTCATTTATTCCTCCTCAGTGAGATTCCCAGGGATCTAATTTGAGTCAATACTGAACATGCCCACCAAAGGAAAGAATCATTATATGTTAAGGAGATGACTAAAAGTCATAACTGACAGACTTTGTAAAAACCTAGTAAACTAGATTTTCAAGGCAGTCTAAGATTGTTTAGCTGATACATAGGTTCCAGAGAACCTACAGTGATCCTTAAGGATTAGAAACTAATTGCATCTATTGTCTTCTGTTTTCCATCTACCTTTTTTAATAGGCTAAAAAAGTATGTAAGATCTATAATATCACAATAGAATTTATGAGGATAATGCAGGATTTTTTTAGAATTATTTTCAACAAGGGGCACCTGGTTGGCTCAGTCAGTTGAGCATCCAGCTCTTGATTTCAGTTTAGGTCATGATCTCAGAGTCATGGGATTGAGCCCTACATCAGGCTCAGCTCAGAGGAAGAGCTCTTCTCTTCCTCTTCTGCTGCCCTGCCCTCTGTTCTCTCTCTCTCTCTCTCTCTCAAATAATCTTAATAAATTATTTTCGGCAAAGAAGTGATGACAGATGAAGGATTTCAATTGCTTACAGAGGCTGTTCCTTTCCTCTCTCTCTTCTCCTCTTCCTTTGTTCCTTCTCTCCTTCCCATCTCCCTACCTTCTTTCTTTCCTCTCTCGATGGTTTATCCCTTCTCTCTCCTGAAGACTAGAATTGTCCTTTGTACTTTACTAGGATTCTTAAAGCACTTGCTATTTGATTGATTCTTTTTCTTTTTAAGTGATTGACTAGTTGGCTGACCTTTCAAAATGTGCCTTTCTAAGTCCTCAAATTTCTATCATTCTTCCTAGCAAGATGTGCAGAAGAACATCGTTCAGCACTTCTGGTCTGATGCTGACGTTAGGAGAGCCATTAAGTGTTGTCTGACCATTACTTCGCACCCCATCAAGGGAGGATTCCTAGGGATTCTTTATGAACATATAACCTATTATCTCCTGACTTTTAGGCAATTTCTAGTTTTCATGAAGGCAAAATGTAAATGTCTTCAATAAAATTTATCTTAGCCATTTGAGGCCACATTGGGGTAAGGGAGGAAATTGTTTCTAAATTTAAAGAAAGAAAAATTGAGAAATAAGCCACTGAAATGGCTTCATATCACACTTCATCAATTTCCTTCCTCCTCCCCTGAGTCAATGAGACAGTAAATGAAAGGGATGAAGCAGGTCATACTTCTAACACAGCACCCACTTTACTTTGATGTTTGAATCCTAGCTTTGCCACTTCCTACTTGTGTGACCTTGGCAGATTACTTAACCCATTTGCAAGGGGAGAATAACCAGCATCCTCCCTTCAAGGTGTTATGGCTGGCATTAAAGGAGGCAATGGAAGAAAGAACTCCAGAACAGTGACTGGCCCACAGTAAACATTTCAAAAATTATATTATTCTATTTATTCAAGATCAGTTTTCCTCTGATAGTGATCATGCAGTTCTTCATATTCTCATCTTTCTTCCAGGCTGACTGTATTCCTGCCTGGGTGATGTTCTTTCAGAGATTCTCCCAAAGAACCCCAAACATTTCCCATGTTCACCAGTGCCCCCAATGTCAATATAACCTTTTACTCCTCAAATGCAAAAGAGGCAACCTTCAGACTGCTATGAGTCCAAAAAGGACTTAAAAAAAAAAAAAAGAAAAAGAAAAATGTAGATGGAAAAAGCCAGAGGGTCTAGATAATTCCGGGGAGTGAGAGCAAAGAGAGCAAAGGCAGAAGGAGAGAAGAAGGTGGAAAAACACCGCATCCCATGGAAATAAATGTGAACTTCCTCGAAATTCCACCAATATCCCTGCCTCTCTGTTCTTTAAGTCTCCCAAAGCCTTGAATACAGGATAAGAAAGTAATGACAGCCCACAGGGCGATTTCAGGACAAAGAAGATTCCCAGGGCTGCAAATTTCCTAAGTAACACCTGGGGATAAGCCAGTGCATATGAATGAATATTCCATTGTTGTTTTGAGGATTTCTTTGTAAGCATCTTGCTTCAAGAATGAAGGGTGATGTCAGTCAGGAAAAAGCCCCAGTGAATCCTCGGACTTATTACTCCAATTAAGCAGGAAGACACGTTAGAGCATGAATGATTGGGTAATAATTCATACCTGTTGTGTTTCAATGTTAATCGTGTGCCTAAATGTAGACTACACTCACTTCAGCATGCACTCTTCTTACACAACAGCTCAAGTTCTTGAATATTTAATTGCATTGTTTTCTTTAAGAAAATGACTTATAAGGAAATGTTGAAAAATAATCTCCCTGGAAGAAAAAGTTCATACCTCATGAAAAATAAATCTGGGTAAATTGAGTTATGAAAGATCTATTCCAGTAGGAGCAGAAACTTTGAAGTCCTTTTCCTGTTCAAGAACAAAAACTCAACTTCCCAGACGATAAATTTACAGCACAATAGGCTTTCGGGTATCACAGGAGCCTGTAGTCCATCTGGGCTTCCAGGTCATTCTGGGTTTAAATCTGACTTACTGTCACTCTCTCTTCAAAGGTCCTGGCACTTCTTTTGAGGAGGAGCTTTCAGGGAATTTAAAGAACTTGTTTCTTTTTGTAAGGGAGAATCTTGCTTTTTCAGACCATAGCTGCTTGACCAGTTCGTGGATAAAGTGTGCCTGTGTTCTTTCTAAAAAAAAAAAAAAAGAAAGAAAAGAAAAAAAGAAATAAAGATCTGGAAGGCCTTACTTGCTGACGAGGATATAAGATTCTATCGTGGCCATGAGTGTGGGATTTGGAATCTGATGACCTCGGTTTAAACCCAGTTTTCCTCAGTCCCTGGCAGGGTAAAAGGTGGAAAATTAAATCATATTTTATGCCTCAGCTTCCTCAATTGTAAAAAGGATGATAGTACCTTGCTAGGATTCTAGCAGGGGTTTAGAAGGGAGAGAATGCCAAATAAAGTGTGTAGTTTAAGGCAGAGTGTAAAATGAACACTCGAGGGGAGATAACTATCACGGTTAATCCTAAACACCTTGGGATGTTAAAAGCTTTGTGAGGGTTCTTTTGACCAATAGTTTAACTGAACTATGATCAGAATAGATTTACTCACTTGATCCAAGCAAACAGGAAATATTGAGAGTCTTCTAATGGCAAGAAGCAAGAACTGAATAAGGTACTTTAAAGATCTTGTGGGGCATAATGTCCTCAAGTAGCTTGCCTCTATTTGAGATTAGACGTGAGCCTAAAAACAATAATAGAAAGCAGAAAGTGGCAAGGCTCTAAGAGCCTATAGATGAAGTGTGACTGGAATTGAGAGGTTGGAGAGATTGTAATCTAGTTGAGGAAAGTCAGAGGAAACTTTGCAGAAAAGAGCCCAATGTATGGTACACGTCTCTGTAATCTCAGTATTTTGACAACACGATTTGTAGAATTGTAATGACTTGAAAATTTCAGGTTCAAAAGATCCATAATATTCACAGTGTACAAATTTTGCACATATTTGAGAACATGCAAGTTCACTGTGTTTTCTCTGATTACAGTAACCTAGGACCATAATACAATCAGTATCCTTTTAAAATGAGATTTAGGCTTGGCTTTCCCCAGAAGACAGTTGGCTGTTAGCCTGGTGGTCTGTGCAGTCACATACTTTTACAAACTTCCTTAATTTGGAAAGAAGGGAAGGGCAGTGGGAGAAGAAATGAGAGGGAGCACTGTCGATCTTGAGGCTGTAGAAACTCAGCATTATGGCCCAGTACGAAGAGAAGCTGCTCCTGCTCTCAGGAAATCTGCTTGGGAGGAGCAAGGCAGACTTTTGTTGTCTAATCTTTCTCTTTTCATGTTTTAATTCTCCTCTATCTTCTTCTACAGGATTTGCCATTCTATTTACTCTTGTATCCACTTAGTCACTAAACATTCATTAAATTTCTAGACTCAAAAGTTAAGTAATGGTGGAGCCAAGAGGGTGAATAAAGCAAAGCTCCCTGTTCTAATCACCCAGGTAAGAAGATCCTGGAAGTATCTAGGGAGTAGAGTCCCTCTGTGAAATGCCTGAGGCACTGATTTTCCTATATTCCTCTTATTTCTATTTCTGTATGTGTTTCTGCATACTCTGAGGAACAAAATTTGCCTTACCCCTTCCTAGGGGGTGCTTCTAGCTCTCCTTCCTAAGTAAGAGATTTGCCTCTATCTGGATGCATTTTAAAATTGCAGTATAAGGAAATGATTGGGTTGACTTATAGGTGTGAAGGACAAATGGCGATACAGTGGGGAAAAACCTGGTTGTAAATATACTCTGAAACAATAGCAGAGAAATAAAACTTGCTTGGGTTGAGCGGAAGAGAAGACTAAGTTTAGTTTTTCCCTCCATTCTCTACTTCTAGAGGCTTCCAATCATACTAATTTATAGGTGGATCTCTATTTTATAGTTGAGAGGATCTTAAGAGTAAGACAAAGTCTCCAGTCCAAAAATATCTCTCCCTTTGATTCCTGAAATCTCAAGATAAGCAATTTAATTCTCTGTCTTAATTACTGCTGTCATTGCGCCTATGTTTTGGAAAATGTTCCTGCTCTGGGCAGGATTATAAGAGAAATCTCCAATTCCTAATGAAGCACTCTTAAAATCACTTGTCCCCATAATTGAGAAAGATGGGCAACTTGGAGTTATGATGTGTGTGTGTGTATGTGTGTGTGTGTGTGTGTAAATAGGCTCTACCTCCATTCATTTGACTACGCGTAACTAGGAAAGTATAGACCATTGGATTCATGTTCCTTCTTTTTGTGAAACTTTTTGTGGAACTTTTTGGGTCATATCTGTGATGATAAGTAAACAAAAGAAACACTTAACTGAAGAATACAGAGCCTTAAATATGTTCACCTGGAGTCTCTAGACGGTTGTGGCCCAGTTGATTTTCTGGCCTCTGATTATGGGGATAACTGCCTCATTTGTCTCCTTCGCTCTACTTGTGGAGAGATGGCATTGGATTATAACAAGAACTGTTATGGTCTTCAAACCACTAATAGAGAGCTCGTCCAGTTTTGCAAGTTGGATTAGCTGACAAGAGGCAGAAAGCTAGAATATATTTGCATTCATTAGTTCAGTGGAGTTTCTCACTAAAGTATGTTGTACCACATTATCTCGTCACTACTTTGTAACTGACATATGCCCAATTGCCTTATATACTTTAGAAGCAACTGTCGTTTTACCTTGAAGAACAATTAAGTCTTCTGAAGGCTAAATGTTTCCAAGGAAGAAAAAAAAAAGCCAGACTACAGTTTAATTTATTGAAAGTTATTTATAATTTAGTACTTACTGTCCTGAAAATGCCTGTCCCCTTGGAAATATGATTCAGATGCCCCGAACTGAGGAAACATTTTCCTTTTTCCTGTGTAAAATATGAAACAAAAGACAACTGAAAAACACTTCATTAAAACAGTTCCTTTGTCCTTTTGACAATGAAAACTGAAAAGAGACATGCCAGTTTGGCTATGTGGGTGGTCCTCTTTCTATGCTAACCTTAATATGACCTTAACAAAAAATCACTGAAAGTTATCTGATGGTTCTAAAGATTTTCAAAATATGTGTTGAAAAGCAATAGTCACGTGGACTATGGGATTTGAGAAATGTCATCTATTAAAAATGAGCTTCTGAGAGGTGAAGGATCTGCCCAAGAACTTCTGCTCTGCCCAGACCTTGGTGTCCCCACAACCTAGCCTGTTTGCACACGTCGGCAAACCTTTCTGTGGTCAGGTCATGTTGCTTGGTCATCTGGTCCACTCTTTCAAGGTCTCCCATGGGCTGAATTTGCTATCAGCTGCATGTAATTGGTCTAAGTCAATGTATGTATGATATGTATCAAATGAGCTTAAAGTGTGTTCCCCATGGGAATATCTCTGACTTTTTTTTGGTTCAGTAATTCTAGAACATTCCTCATCCCCTAATGTCCTGAACTTCTTCAGAGTACAGCAAAAAGGGGTTTGATTATCTGATGAAACATGAAAATTAGTTGCTGTGTCTTTTGTTTTCTTCTTTCCTAAACATCTTTTACTCTTTTAGAGTTAGTTTTTAATTTCCTAGGACTGTCTGAGAAAAGTCAGTGTAGTTACCAGAAAAACTGCTTTCCGATTAATCTCTTTTGCCAGTCAGACAACTCAGTCTAACAGTTTTGAGAAATGAAAAATGAACCATGTACTTTTGCCTTTGGTTAACATTTCTCTGTTAAATGAAATTTGATATTTTACCTCTAACTCTCTTAAAATGATGCTGTCCAAAACTATCATGCGGCAAACCCCATTCCCTTTTTGTCCTTTATAAAGTAACTTTGTCTACTTTGGTCATAGAAAAACCAAAACTAAGAGAAGAATAAAAGAAGATACATCCTTTCTGAGTAGTGTACAGCAAACTTACAGGGATGTTGTCATGAAGTCTTTAAAAAAAGAATCTTCCTTCTTTGAAAAGTTACAAGATTTAAAAATAAAAAATAACCACTCCACAACCTTCCTGTGAAATGCAGTCACTGTAATATGTACTTTTTAAGCACATTGCACACCTTTTGTTATTCAACTTGACATGAATCATGCTTACAGAATTTTGGCAAGACTTCTGATTTAAGTTCCCAAATGAGTATTCAACTTAGATTAATTAAGACTGTTATTTCATGGAGTATAAATACAACTGCTTATTAAAACATATTTATTGAGGATAAACAATTATGTAATAGAAACCAGCTACAGAATATAATAATATGACTAATGAAAATGGCAATTGATTACAAATGACATAATTACTGAGGGTTAAAAGCTCTGCAATTGATAGGACTTGTATTCCTTAAGCAGGTTTTAATAAGCATTTTGATCATTATTTAACGTGCAATAACTCACTTATTACATCCAAACAAAGAGTTCCTTTCCAACTTGGTACATGCAGCTTTAACAGTGCTTAGGGGAGTTGAGAAGATTATAGCTTTACCCTTAGGATTGAGGAAAGACATTGACAAAGAATGTTAATTAAGTGTTACATATTGTATTTTATTTTAGGAAATGGAAAGAAAAAACTGAGGTCTCTGACTGGAGCCCTTTGCCAACTGACAGATGAGAAGCCCTACATTTGACAGAGGTGCCTCAGTTTGCAGAAAGGACCTAAGGCTACCATTTGAATTTTTGTGACTTGATCTTTCCTGAGGCGTTCCCTAAGAAACCAACTTCATTACCATTGTTGCCCCTGGGGGTGGTTTATCAGGGGTTAGTAACTTTGTTTTGATTCTGGCATTAAAATGAGTATTTCCCTCAATTTCTCTGTAGTTTCTTAGTTTCCACAGTAATGTGATCTGCACAGTGGTACTGAGAAGGCGAGAGACTTGAAGAGACACAGTTATAATTTATGACCTCAGTTTTAGGCTATGGATATAAGGAATATGTTGTGAAATTAAAATAGTGTGAATGGAACTAAGCCTTTTCCACAAGTTTATAGGGGCCCAGAGATGGGAGCTGGAGTGAGAAAGGCCAAAATATGCTCAAGACAGTTTTCTGTTTGGTGTGTCAGAATCTACTATCAATATTGTTTAAGTTTGGGGAGCCTGGGTGGCTTAGTCGGTTAGACATCTGAGTCTTGATTTTGGCTCAAGTTGTGATCTCAGGGTCCTGAGATGGAGCCGCATGTCTGGTTGCAATTCTCTCTCTCTCCCTCTGTCCCTTCCTACACTAGCACATGCATATGTTCTCTCTCCTTCTCTTGCTTGAAAAAGACATATAGAAGTTTGATTCCTTAAGCAAATGCCTTCTTTGTACTCTCAAATCTAGTTATAAGCACTGTTCTCTAACATTTTGGGGTTTCTGGATTGTTTTCTAACAGAGCATTCTAACATCTACTTGATGTTGTATTTCTTCTGGACTCTGTGGAGCGTTGAAGACTATCGTAGTGGTTGAGAGCCCTGACTTTGTGCCAGACTGCTCTAGATTTGAGTCTATTCTGATACTTACATCTTTACCACCTTGGCAAACCTGTTTAAATTCTCTAAGCCACAGTTTCTTTGTCTGCAAATTCAGAAAAATAAAAAAGGTGTCTCCTTCGGGTTGTTGTAGACAATAAATTAGATGATTCATGTAAAGCACTTACTTAGCACAGTGCCATCCATATGGGAAGTGCCTCATAAATTACAGAACAGTTATTGCTGCTGTTATTGAAGAAGAATAAGCTACCCTATATAATTGCCCAATATAATCAGATCTATATCTGGATGTGAATAGTTAGGTCAATTGCCTCGATCTCACCAAAGCGTCAAGGCTTATAGGGGCTATGGTTCTCCCTGACTTCCATACCCACCTCTGACTTCATAGGTCTGATGCAATCCAATTTTTCAGTTCTCTTCATGGCACCTTTCTAGATGCAGGGGGTTACAGGGAAATGAATAACTCTTCTTTGGTTTTATCCATACATGACAACAAACCTTAACCTTCACAATTGTCCTTGTTTCATGTGACTAAAATTTGATAAATTACTTGGTTTGAAAGTTGTAGCAGGGATCCCTGGGTGGCGCAGCGGTTTGGCGCCTGCCTTTGGCCCAGGGCGCGATCCTGGAGACCCGGGATCGAATCCCACGTCGGGCTCCCGGTGCATGGAGCCTGCTTCTCCCTCTGCCTGTGTCTCTGCCTCTCTCTCTCTCTCTCTCTCTGTGTGTGACTATCATAAATAAATAAAAATTTAAAAAAAAAAAAAAAAGAAAGTTGTAGCAGAGCTGGGGCGAGGTGGGTGTAAGGCTGGGTAAAAAGGTGGAGCAGAAAAGAGCTGGCAACAGAGTTTATTCAGGGGCTGTTTTCTTTGTCTTTTAATCCTCAATATATTGCCTAAACCTGGTGGACCCACGCCTAGTAAGTGTTAATTGATCTGTGAATTGAATGAATGAATGAATGAATGCTCTTCCAAACATACCAGGTAGTATCCCAAGGGGCAGCGACCACCTTTGAACTGGTGTGGAAGGCTTCCAGCAGGGAGGGGTCCATACCCAGTCCTCAATGTGGCTCTTGTGACAGCTGTTCTGTGTAGCATCATTACTACATAAACTTCTCATTTATAGGTCACTCCTTTAAAAAAAATCTAATTCCCTGGATTGATGTCAACATAACAGGGATAATGGCAGTTGTTTTGTCTTTGCTTCCTTTTCCAAGCAAAGGATCTTAACTTGGGATTAGAAACTTCCCTGGTTCTGTGAGTCCCCTGAAAGTGTTCCCCAAAATTTGGGTGCCTGTACATTATTTTCTGTGGAACGCAATCATAGTTTTTATCAGATTCTCAGCAGGCCAAACTACCTTTAAAAGGTTACCTTTGAAGTTTACTAAGCATTCACTTGAAGGTATGCACAAATAGAGTCCCCTAATTCCAATGCCTTACAAAGAACTACTGTCAGTGAGAGTCTATCTCAACTGTTCAGTTTTAGATTTCAGGGCTGAGAAATTCCTGAATTATCCTATAAACACATATTTTTGAAATATGGCCTATAGGTAAAAATTAAATCCTAGAACCCATTGGGAGGATTTCATGTAAATTAGATTTAAGATGAGGCAGGGTTTTGAGTAAGGTCTATGGGAGAAAGAGCCACATTTTGGTGAAAAGGAAATGTTGGAATTGGAACAAACCAAATGTGTCTTATGGAATGATTAGACAAACAGCTGGTAACAACTTGAGGAAGACATCGGTGAGTCCCTTGCTCTGTGGAGTCT
The DNA here is from genome assembly GCF_003254725.2 of Canis lupus dingo. NCBI lineage: Eukaryota > Metazoa > Chordata > Mammalia > Carnivora > Canidae > Canis > Canis lupus. Next base: position 33,786,863 of record NC_064253.1, on the reverse strand, counting down.
CTTCTGGAGGTATAGCCAAGAATTTGTCCTTTACAAATTCAAGACACTCTTGAATAACTTCAGGATATTAAAAACTATTAGAGGTGGGATGGGAGACTTCTGGCAATAGCACATCAGCAAATGATGATAGGAATAACTTTTGTGTTTTTCAGCTTGCACATTTGGGCCTCTGGTCATCACTCTGACGTTGACAGATGAGAGAGCTATATTTCACTCAGAAAATTTTCACAGATACCATACAGGTCTGTATCAGGCTTGTTTTAAATGTTACTATGTGTTTTGCAAAAGAGCTGCATGAGCACCTGTAAAACCTATTTCTGCCTGAGTGGAAAAAAATATGGCAACTGTGGTTTGTTGGAAGGTGCATAACTTTGGGAATAAGAAAGGGTTAGGTTTGAATACCAACTTCACTGCTTAGCAGCTGGGTGGAGTTGGAAAAGAGTAATTCTCGCCAAACCTCAATTGCTCCACCTGTAAATCAGGGATATTAATACTTAATTCTGGAGTTGTCATAAGGCTTGGTGGTTAATGTCTAGCTTCACGAATAGCAGGCAAGTAATAAATGACAACTATTATTATTGTTAATATGAAAAAGGATATAATTCATTTACATGCCATTAGGCAATAAAGAGGTTCATATAAGTGAATTTCAAGGAATAGAAGCTTTTCTTTTGAAATGCTAAACTTTTAGCTACTTTCTAAAATGTATATCATATAATTTTCCCTTCCTTGAGAATGTAGGAATAATGTATTTTATCTTTTCTCATATTCAGTCTCATTCTTGGGACCATCATTGACATATTATTATATTCTATTATAGATAAGAATACTAGCTTCCAGACTGTTTGGTTCCCAAAAAAGTGAGATGAGCAAGAGACAGACCATCATGGAGATGGGTAAATGCCAAGAGAATGAGCTTTTTTGGCCGGGGGCTGGGGGATTGGGGGCTGGGGGATTGAGGGGAAGCAGAACCATTGAGTTGAATAAACACAGAGAGCCCTGGGTTCAAGTTCTACCTGCAGCATTTAATGACTTCACCTTGGTTGCTTCCTTCCACTTGGTTAAATGAAGTAGTCTGTACAAATGGAAGACATATAATATAGAAATTGAGTTTTCAGAAAATTCAGAACAGAGGACAAGAAGCAAGCATAAATCAAATAAATCTTCTCCCTCCTCTGTTCATATATACTATATTACAGACCAGTTGGGGTTTTCTGAGGTATAATTGACATACAACATTATATTGGTTTCAAGTGGGCAAACATAAGGATTCAGTGTTTGTAGATTTTGCAAGATGGTCACCATAGTAAGTCTAGTTAACATCCTTCACCATGCATAGTGACAGAACTATCTGCTAGTGATGAGAACTTTTAAGATGAACTCTCTTAGCAACTTTCAAGGATGCGATAACTATAGTCACCATGCTGTACATTACATCTCCATGACTTATTTATTTTATAACAGACTGGCTGATTTTGAGAGGGCTTCAATGTGCTTTTACAATGATCATTCTCACAGAAAAGAATCAAGCAGAATTTTATCCTTAGAAGGCAAAAAGCACAGAGTAGACAAACAGAAAGATTGGGTATCCCAAATAGATTACTTCTGTTGATGTAATTTTAGGGGTGGTGTCTTCTGGGTAACTGGATAAATGCCAGAGTTTGCCACTGCACCCTTTATATTTCATTGCTTGCTGTGATCCCCCAGGAAGAGTCAGAACAAGGCTATTAGATTACATCTGTGATCTGATAGAGTGGTGTTCAGACTCCGTTCCTAAGCATTTGAGGGTTCCGCAGGAGAGATTTGGGGGTATGTAGGCACTATGAAAGATTTTAGGAAGGTGTCCAAGAAGACAGAGTTACCAGAGCCTTGTCTATTTAAGTATGAGTGACTCCACCTATATCTGTTTAAATATAAGGGGTTCATGTGAGATTTCATCTGAAAAAAAAATTTGCTGGCTTAAAAACATCTGAGACTCAAAGGAAATTCCTTTACCCAATAAGCATTTGGTCTGAGGCAGTTGGGAAAATTATGCCAGATAAAATCTGAACTCAGTAACTATACATTCACAATCCATCCTCCTCCCTCATTTCTGCTTAACTACATGAGTTCAAACACTAACTCCTGAAGAAACCCCCCATCATTCCCAAGCACAAAGTATTTTCTTTTTTTCTGGTCACTTGTTTACATCATTGTATTGGTCATGATTGGCTGATGGCTGTAATAGCCCCCAGTCTCAGAAGCTTAGCACATTGAGAAGATAACTTATCCTGTAGGCATGAAACTGCACCAACCCTCTTGGTCAGGTATCTCTGTTGGGTGTGCTGCTCCATGAGGAGGAGCTGGAGGCCTTGCACCATGGCAACCCCTACATCTCAGAGGCCTCTGGGGGACTTTCTGTGGTAGATAGTATAAAGACATGACACTGTGAGGACTTCTCTGGACATTTGAAGAGCCAGGCTTAGCACTGGCATTCCATTCTATGGGCTGTAACTAGTCACATTTTCCCATGTAGATATAAAGAGAGCTGGAAAATACAGAATTACTTGTTGGCCAAAGGAAAAATGGAATCTTTTCTTGAACACATTGCATTATCTTTTCCATATCATTAGCGAATCCTTATCCACATACAGCCTTGAGGTACAGATACTTGTGTGTCTTAAATCCTCAACTAGATTGCAAACTTCTAAAAATAGGAGTTGTGCGCAGCCTAGGTGGTTCAGCAGTTTAGCGCCACCTTCAGCCCAGGGCCTGATCCTGGAGACCCAGGATGGAGTCCCACATCAGGCTCCCTGTGGGGAGCCTGCTTCTCCCTCTGCCTGTGTCTCTGCCTCTCTCTCTGTTTCTGTGTCTCTCATGAATAAATAAGTAAAATCTTTAAAAAAAATAAAAATAAGGAGTTGTGCTTTATACACTACTATTTGTAATCCTTGGAATGCCTGAGTATATTAGTTAAGGTAAGCTACTATAAAGACAGACTTCGAAAATTTAGATCCTTAAGGGAAATTGCCCCCTCCCTTTTATTTTATTTTTATTTTTATTATTATTATTTTTGCCTCAAAAGTGTTCTTGGAAAGTGTCAGTCCTCCTACTTAAGATCTTATTCAGGACATAGGCTAATGGCATCTTTGTTCATCCTCAGGATTACTTTGTGCATTGCAGTGCCAACTAGAGGGAGGATGGAGGTGTGGTGGTGGTGGGAAGTGCAGGCAAACTTTATGGATCAAGCTGGGAAAAAGCACACATCGTTTTCATCAATATTCCACTGGCAAGAAAGCACTGACATGACCACACCTCCGAGGGTCAGTAAGAAATTTAGTTTCTAGTAGGGTAGTTACAATCCTAATCAATAACTGTGGGGAAAAATGGGTATTGGTGACAATGACAGTCTTCCTCACACAGGCAAGGGCAAGTTTGTTCCCTTCTAACAATTCTTCAAATTAGGCTTTGGCATTCGCTGTTTTTGAAATTAGGAATTGATATTCAAAGGTGAAATAATGTGCCCCGTGGGACATGTCTACTAGATCTTCACACTGGGATTTGCATCTAGTGCTTCCTAGCTTCCTAACCCACTTTTCTTGTTCTGTACTGTGCTATGTCTTGCACACAGTAGGATCCCAATAAATTCATTGGGTTGATGCTTATGCCCCTGTCCCCTCCTTCTTCTTCTTCAACCTCCCTCTTTCAGCTTCCCCTGCCAGTTGCAGATGTAGTGATCTGTGAAGAGTGACTTCTGTTGGCCATTCAACAGTGTGCCCTCAGAACTATGAACATATGACATCCTGCTAAGGGAAAAATATGAGTCAGCCATTTAAGCCAGGCACTTTCTTGACTTGTGACACATTCTAATTTTATTTTGTTACCACTTATTTTCTTTTTCTCATTACATTTGGCTGGAATGGCAAGCAAGTGTCTACTAAAGGTTGATTTCTGTGGAGAAAGTAATGGTATTTGATGGAAAGGACAGAAAATTCATTTCTCACCCACCCTGGGGAATGTGAAATTAATAGCGAGATCCTGGGGAATGCCAAGGAGGGAAAACCAGGGGGATATACTGTGTCCTTGATTCTGCTGGTTCCCTCTGCTCTTCCAGGAAGAGGTTTCTGCTCTTCTGAGTTTTGTTCTGCCACAAAGGTGCTATGGAAAATGCAATTATAAATTATATGCAATATCACTTAGGAGGTAGAGATTAATTAAGCAATTTGGGGAGTAGTTTACAAGCCCAGCATTCTAATCTCTCCACAACTTAATGTTTTATAGATAGTAATAAAAGCAAAGAGGGGCATGAATATCTCTCTCCATCTCGTCTCTCAGTCCCTTCAATCTCTGTACAAATTCCAGGTCACTCTGTGAGAGTCTAAGTAGGCATAAAGATACCCTAGATTCAGATGTAACTTTCCCACTGCTGGTTGAATGTCTTTGAGCAATTCATTTAAACTTTGTGAGCTTCAGTGTCCTCGTGTGTAGAGCAGGGATACTGTGTGCACTTCTATTAACAACGAAGTTTGGTAATATTTGTAAATTACCTAATGTATTTAGTATACATTAACTGTATTTTTGCCTCAAATTCAAAATGTCCAAAATCTTCTCTTAGACATTTCTGATGAATGAAAAACTGGATATTTTAAAAAATATATTTTATTTATATATTTGAGATAGAGAGAGAGAGAGAGACAGAGAGAGAATAGGGGGAGGGGCAGAGGGAGAGGGAAGGAAGGAGAGAATCTCAAGCACACTCTCCACTGAGTGCAGAGCCCAACTCAGGGCTGGATCTGAGGACCTTGAGATCACGACCTGAGCTGAAATCAAGAGTCAGAAACTTAACCAACTAAGCCACCCAGGCGTGCCTGAGGGTTTGTTTTGTTTTGTTTTGTTTTGTTGATTGTTTTATACGTTAACTTCAGGGTCACCATATTGCTTGATTTAAGCCACATCTATCCAGATTTCATCAGAAGGTAACAATTGTCCATCTATTATTCCTGCAGTTAGCCAATTAGACACTATTGCATACATAACTGTCTAGTAATGCAGTGGTTTTGCTAAATTCCACAATGTTGGAATAATTTTGCCAGTGTTCTGATTCTGGCTAGGAGAAGAGGAACCATAGGCTTCCCATGGAGGGGGCTTTTGTTGGAATCTAGATACCGCCGCTAATGGGCCAGAACGTAGGGAAAAAACCACCAAGACCCCGAAATAATTGCTTAGAAATTTCCCATCTGTAACCTACGTCTGTTAGAAATAATAGAGATTTATTCTGTTTGAGATCAGGTTTCCCCTAATGCAACCTTGTACACTGTTGGAGAAGATTGGTAGGCTTTGCAATTCATAACAGTGATCTTCTTTCTAGAGGCCCGAGGGTGTTGACAATGGAAAGTTTTTCAGGGTGACTAATGCTTTCTATGAATAAACTAGATCCTTGAGTTGTCCTCTGATGGCCTGAAATCTTAACCAAAACCTCTTTTAGGAAAATTAAGGTTTTCTTAGGGCCCACGTGGAAACCTTGCTCTCAAAGACAAAATTGAGATCCAGATTCAGTTAAAATATATTGGGAGCCTTCTACTCACTGAGTACCTCCCTTGGGGCTTTCCCATCCCTCCTGTCATGGGGACAGCGCTGATTATCTCCCCTCATCAGATGGTTATATTGCTGTGTCACTCCCTCCGCAAACTGAGACCTACGCCCTTTCTTCTTTGGTTGACATTCTTTTTCTACTTCTTTGAAAAAGCACAGATAATTTTTGCCATCCCAGGCCTCAGCAGGGAAAGGTCAAGTCATTACTGTTCAAACACCATTTCCACCAGTGAAGTCACTTGAGTCAGGGCTTCTCAGGTAAGACAACGCGGGAGGTGATACTCCAGGAAGCGTTTTTGAGACAGAATGGGAATTCACAGTGAAGACTATACGTTTGGCTTCTTGGTCCCTTTTTACATAACATGAAATAGCCTTTTAACTATGTAAAAGGGAGAAAAGTGAAAGAAAGCCTGGGATCTAGCCTCGGTTGTGATTTCAGTGGAGAGGAGAGCACGGGGAGCTTACTGCCCTACCGGTTTAGCAGAAACACTGGAAGTCTGTCTGTCAACCAGGGCATCCTTTCTTGTCTTGGCTTGTTTTGGAGCTAGGAAGAGAGCTGATAGTCTTCACCCTGTCTAATTTATGTAGCTTCAGAAAGAAAGGTTGTCAGGTTCCACATGATGAAGAAAGAGGGAAAAAAGCAAATGAGACTGGGGACATGTCTAAACTCTCCGGCAGCATTGTCGCCCTGCTCATCAGGTAGGAAGAAAAACAGATTAAAGCATGTTCTTTGTTTCCAAATTCCAGGCTTGCAAAGGATGTATTATGATACTCATTTCAAAATATGGTTACATCTTGAAAGCATTTTTGTTAGATAGGCATATTATCTTTAACAATGAAGCAAGGGGGAAAAAAAGGTTGGTGCATTACAGTAGACTCTTAAAATACCTTAGCAGATCTAACTTTATATATATATATATCTTTTTACATTAGCATTCAAAACTCCTTGGCAGGAACAATAGGAACAGTTCAAAGTTCAACTCATAATCATAAGCAGACTTCTCCCCCTCTGCGCACCCCCCAACCCTGCTTTGGTTTTTGTGAGTGTATTTGGAGAGGGTGGAGAGAAGGGAAAGAGGTCAAATTCAAACGTCTTTCTCCCCCCACCCCCCCCTTTCAGGACGAGCTCTAATTTCATAATAGGATAGTTTTATTCAGAGTTAACTACTTTGGGTTCAGAATGATAATCGTAGAAAATATAAAGTAACGTTTTAAAAGCTCCGGCTGTGAAAGAAAAGGAATAGCGCAGCTTAGTAAAAGCATATGTTGCTAGTGGGACCTCACAACCACATTCAAATCACGCTCTTGCCAAATCACGTTATGTTTCTAAAGCTCCTTATTTGAATTTCCCAAGCGGGGTTCATATGGCATGTTCTGTGTTTTTGCTATACGGTATTGAAGGAGGTCCTTAGAAATCTTTCCCCTAAAGAACCCATTTTTTTTTCTTTTCTAAATAAAAGTCCTAATTAAGCCTAGTTTACATTTATGGAAGACAGGACTTCACTGACAACAACGGAAAATAAAAATCTGCTCTTGGCACCATTCGGGGTTCCGACGATGGCCCGAGGAGCCGAGGAGCAGAGCCTGCTGCCAGGGGGTGTGCCGCCCCTTGCTGGGCTTCTGTGGGAGTTAGGGCCCATCACGGCCTGCCTTCCCGGACCTGGAGACCCCAGCCAAGCCAGTCCCAGTTGCAAAGAAAGACTGTGTTAAAACCACCCCAGGCCAGTGTATTCTTTACTTCAAAAGATTCAAAATAAAAAGTCACAGACTCCGAGATTCTGTTACCTGTTTTTGGAATGCATTTCAGTGTTTTACGAAATCTGGAGTCAGGAATTCACCCTGAAGTCCCCAGTTAATGCCTAATGTTTGCTCTCGCATTTCTCTGTAGCCTACTGTTCTGTTTAGAAAGCCTGATTGTCTTTGCTTCTTTTTAGGCTCTGCTTAATCATTGTTTATGATTTTGATAGTTCTGCCCTGGCACCTCTGAGTTCTTTATAACTTAATTATCATATCTAGCCTTACAATGAATAAAATGATTATCCTGTCCCAGCCCCCAGGCTTTGGCTGTTGGCGTGTATTAAAGCTTTAACTATTATGACATGAGATCTTTGAGTAACTTTGTAAAATACAGAGCATAGCCAGAGAGAAATAGTCCTGTTGAGGCCACATTCCCCAATGGGTGCTGCTGAACGCTTGTGTTCTCCAGTTATGACTGCCCGTCGTCATATAGGTCTGTCCAGCCTAAATATCTATCTCCTGAAATAACCGAGTCATATCTCAGCATTTTGTTCAGAAAACAAAAGGATCCATCAAGAACAGAATTATGGATGACAAGAAATATGGTTTACTGAAATAAAATTCTGCATAGCACATTGCAAATTCTATCCTTTGAGGTTCTGATATTTATTTCTAATGTTTCCCTCCTGCCGACTTCCCCCTCTCTTTCCCTGTTTCACTTTGTCACCTCTGAACTAGGAATTTTTTTTGAAACTTTTGCACAAGGTAAGAGGATAGTTTTGTTCTTTCTCATCCAGATGTCTCTTCTTCTTTTAGGATATGCTGATCTTCTAAGTGCTTTACGTGGTTCACGTTCTCTGCTTATGTCCACTGGGTTTTCTTATTTAGTTCAAATTTCACTTAAAATAGAAACTTTCTTTTTTCCTGACAAGCAGCATAATATTGTGGGTATGAGCACAGATGGTCCAGATCCAAATCTTGGTTCTGTGATTTGGGGCAGTTTACTTAACTTTTCTGCAAAATGAGGATAGAAATTCTCCTGAATACCTACTACTGTTGAGAACATTGAAGGTGTTAGTATGTCGCAAGCAGTCGGAAATGTGCATGGCCACAGATCTCTCTCTTGAATCATACTGATTATTATTATTATTATTATGCTGTATCACTCTGTGAAATGGCTTCGTTTTCAGTCTGCAGAGCCTGCAGTTATTTGTCTCTCTCGAAGGCAAGTGCTCTGCTCTCCCTTTTTTGGTTCTGTTCAAAGTAGAGTCTTGCCCAAGGTCTAGTATTGACAGAAGATGGTTACTTGGTTCCTTTGTTGGGAAAAGTAATGTCCAGTTTAAGGGGAACTCCTTCTCCCTAATGAGAAATGACACCAAGGCTATGTTTCTTCGAATAAACATTTTTCCAGGAATTGTGGCTGTATCCCTCTCCCCTGGGATGGGCTATACTTGAACAAAACAATTCGCATATGTGCAAATGCATTTACTCCAACAACTCAATTCCTGAGCCTTTGCTTTATAATTGTCCATTCTTCTGTATTTGTCATTTTAAGGCTCAAATATGATTTCTGTATCCCTTTTATTGTCACTGGAAATATAAAGAGAATGTTCTCCATTGCTTTTTTTTTTTTTTTTTTAGAAAGAGAGAGAGAGAAAGTACATGGGCTAGGGAGGACGGGCAGAGGGAGAGGCACAGAGAGAGAGTCTTAAGCAGGCTCCACTCCCAGTGTGGAGGAGCCCAACGTGGGGCTCGATCTCACCACCCTGAGATCATCACCTGAGCTGAAATCAACAGTCAGACACTTAACAGACTGAGCCACCCAGGCACCCCTTGGATTATCAATTTTTAAAAAAATGATGGAAAGTGTCTGGCTGAGAATCAGCCCCTGCAGAACTCTATGTGACAGCCCTGTGGACTCTCACCAATAATGTGCATTCTAAGCAGGGCAATATGAAGTTACAATTAGTATATCATTAAGAGTAAAATCTGTTAAGTTACTGGTAGAGTGTCTAGCATCTCCAAGTTGATGTTACCACAGGCAAATACCCAATAATCTTTGATTCTGCTACGTCTGCAAAACTGTCAGGATACGATGGAAGAGAAATAGAGTCCTCTGAAGGAAATCAATTAGAAAATATGCATTCATCTTCCTCACAAAATAATATTTTACGTAGTAGCCTGCCATCTTCCAGTTGCTTACAAATGCGTTTTTCTGTTATATTTTAATAGAGAGGCATTATACGCTGAAGACGAAGAGAATGGTCTCTGAGTCGGAGTGCTTGGATGTGCGTGCTGGCTCCTCCACTCACCAGCTTTGAGTGTTCATGCAGGTTACTTAACCTCCCTGGCCTCACTTTCCTCATCTGTAAAATGAGGATGATAACAGTCGCTACCCCATACAGTTGTTGTGAGGATAGTTGTGCTTGCTATATAGAACCATCAGCGGAGCGATAGCTATTATTAAAAGATGAAAGGACAATCGTGCTTCATTTGTATAACACCTAATTTGTCCATTAGTCTTGAAAACATTAAACCATTGCTGTCAAACTTCTCTTTCTCATACCTCCTTCTTTTACCAGATAGCAGAAGGCAAATAAAATCCTGGGACGTTGCCTTTTCATTGCCACCGGTTGAGAAGAAAGTGACTGGGGAAAAACAAAATTCTAGCATGCTTTTACCCTGCCTAGCTGAGACCACTTAATAAATCACTTAACTATCACATAAAAAAACAAACCTAAAGAAATATACAAGGAGCAATGATTCGTGAAAAATAAAATACTGTGGCATATTTTTACCCTGCTGTGCTGAAACAATTCAATAAACCTCTTAGCACCTAAAAGTTGGCCAAATGCACTTGGGTATATCAGTAAAAAATAAGGATCAACATAAAACATAAACATAGGGGGTCAGTATAAAGAATTAAAGACAAATACTGAGCCTGTAATAGAATATGACAAAATCATACTGGTGGTACAAAGATGATAAAAATATGGGAAATACTTAAAATGCAAATAATGAAAGAATTTCTCCCACAAAGCCTACAATGACACCTGGGTTACTTTCCTAAAACTTTCAAAGTTCTGTTGAAAGTGGAGACATCATCTGGGGGTGAGGGAGAGGAGTTTACCTTTTACTGGTTGCCAGTTACAATCACCGATTCATTTATCAGAGTACTGGAGAACTGGCTGCCGTGGGGTTGTGTGTGAGTGGACAAAGTCTCTGGTGCTGGAGGCCCCGTCTGGCAAGTGGTGACTTAATGTGTGCCAGGGAGGCCACCAAACATTGACGAGTCAGGTGGATTCCGGAGGCAAAGAAAATGCCCTCAGCCAAGACAATTCCATAGCTTTTGTCTCTGCCTGTTCTTACTTAGACTGTCATTTCTGGCCTTCCTTCCCCTTCTTTATGGCCCCTCACACCCCGACAAAGTTCTTGCTTAATTTTAAAGCCCTGACTTATAGCTGGCTGCTGCCAAGGAATGACCTTCCCCATTTGACCAGTGTTAAAGAGGCCTATGGCGATGATGCTTTTGAATATACTCAGAGACTACTCTTTGGGAGTTAGAAGTCAACATACAGAAGAATTAAGAGCACAATTTTAATTTTAAGAGAAAACTGTATGCAGAGCTGTGTTGGGGGACTGTTTCTGCAAGAAGCCTGTTTTGAGAGAAAGCCTGGGTTTTCTTCTAGACAGAGCTGAGTTCAAGTCTCTTCCTCATCATGTTCTAGGAAGTTGACCTTGCTCACATTATGGAACCTCTGAGCATCTGTGTACTCACATACTATCTCGGGATAATGCTGCTCCTTTGGCTGTTATAAGTTACAGCGAGACAGCAGACATAGGACAGCCTGCCCAGTGCCTGCAGCATGGCTTACGTTCAAGGAACATCAGTGACCTTCCCTGCTACCTTTATAAAAAAATCATTATAATCAGGGAAGAAATACAGGAGAAAAAAAAATATTTGGCATCTCCACTATAGCTATAACTATATAAATAATATAATAAACATGGGAGGTAAACATATATGTCTATTTCCCCATGTTTATTTTTTTATGTTGATGCCCTATTTTTTACTGATATACCCAAGTGTATTTGTCTGATTTTTAGGTGATAGCTAAGTGGCTTACTGGATTGTTTCAGCTCAGCAGGGTAAAAATATGCCACAGTATTTTATTTTTCACAAATCACTGCTTCTTGTGTTCTGTCAAAGCTCCTAATCTGGTGGACAGATTATAGAATCAAATTTTAAGCAGATTTCAAAATCTCTCCCGTGTGTGTGTTTACGTGTGTATGCATGCATGCATACATGTGTGTCTATGTATACGTGTGTATGTAACCTCAAATGTAAACAATCAGATATGCAACAAAAATGGTAAATACTGAGAGTAATGAGAGAACAATCTGCCTAAATTCCTATCAATTGAGAAACAAAAATTTAGGCAGCTCCAGGATTTCAGAAATAAAACCAAATCAAACAATCAAGGGCATAAGAACACAAAAACATGTATGCAGATTTTGTTCCCAAAGAGAACAGTTCCCATTTTCCCCTTGATCTATACCTTTTGAAGACTGTGTTGCCTCTAAGAGTGGAAGGATATTTAGTAACTTTCTAGGATTACACCTCCCTGAAATTTTGTCAAAAGGTCTTTTTCCTTTTTAAGTCTGCGCGGCAAATCTACTCTTTCTCTTCCCCTTCCTTCCTCCCAAATCCTCAGTGACTCTGACAGCTGCAATCTCTTCCTCCCACTCCCCCCTTGGATGTGGAGCTGGGTTGCCATTGGAGACCTCCCCAGCTCCCAGGCGCTAGCTCCGGCCAAGAACTGAGGTGGTGGACGGAAAGTAGCAGAAAGTAGTCAATAATTAGAAAAACAGATTTTTCAGCCAAGCCCAGTAACCAGAGCTTGGAATTTCATATCTGAGATATTGGTTTCGCTAATTAATTAGCACAAAAATAATGGTCTGTGGGGGAACGTAGCTTTAGAAACTTTTGGCCGGGACTGCTACAAATGAACAATATGCACAGGAAAATGTTAATAGTTGAGGAGGAGAAAGGCATTTTAACAGAGTTTTATAGAATGTGGTTTAGGGTCCTCAGGGCAAACATATGCATTACACATCTAACCCCACACTGAGAAAATAATCCCCAATGTTGGTTCCTCTGCTAGTCCTATTAAAAATTCCCCGAAACGTAAAAGCTGCCAATTTTAGACTAAGAATAAATGGCTCATGGTTCCTTCTGCAACGGCATCCAAGATTCATGCTCCAGCGCTGCGCACGAATCGAGGGGGGAGGAAGGGCTCTGGTTCCTGGGTTTCCAGAAAAGGCCAGTGGGTTGACCCAATCCCGTTTCCTCCAGACCGGGCACCCAGAGGCCACTTCGTGTCAGAGCTGGTTGGAGGGAGGATTTCACACCGAAGGAGGCCAGCACTGTGTTTGCTTTTTGTATGATGTCGGAGGTGGGGCTTGGGCCTCATGATGATGGGACCTCCAAGTGCCCTGCATCCTGTCGAGGTGCCCTCGCCTGGAACTCCCGCCCGCACGGGGAGCCAGGGGGCCTGGGCCAGGCCGCAAGGCGGGCCATTTCTGCAGACCACTCTCCTGCACGTTAGTGGGGCTACTCGGGTGGCTGGATGGCCTGCTCTGGCCTTGAGTATCCAGCTCATTTCCTAGTTACGAAGTGTGATGCGGAAGGATGTGGGGCGGTGATGTTAGTGACTGGAGGCACAGACCAATTCAGAATTGGTTCCCATCAAAATGTTCTTTATTGATTGGAAAAAAAGAAACAAAAACAAAAAACAAAACGAAACAAAACCCCTTTTGGTTCTGAGATCAGAAAACCAAAGTTGGAACCTCAGCTGTCAGCTGGGTGATCTCAGATAACTCCTCTAGCTTTCCTGGGTCGGAAGTTGCCCCCCTATAGAATGGAACCACCAAGCCCTGTCCAGACTTGCATGGAAGCGAGGACCAAGGGGGGCACCGCTCCAAAATGCTATGCAAATATAAGCCATTATTGTTTGCGGGTTAAGATACGCAGATGCAGATGCAGATGCGCAACGGTGGTGGTTGGAGGCGCCCTCGGTCCCTTTGAGGTTCTCGGCGACAGCTCTCATTCGAATTCCCATGTGACTTCTGGTGCCCTGCAGGTGGGAATTCACACCTGTCCTATGCTGAACTAGGTTTCACCAGTTACACAATTCTGAACTAGGTTGTAGTAATTATGTGCCTACCAGAGATGGGGAAACCACAAGAGCAAGCCGAGTCTGGTGTTCACTTCCTATTAATTCTTCATCCTCTTACTCACACTTGTGACCCAAAGGTTTACTCATCTCTTAGCACTCTAATGTCTTCCAGAATAATGCCTCCTTCATTCGTGGGGACCATGATCTATAAGGCACAGATAGGTAAGTGTCTGTTATTTCTCTAGGCTCTTAGGGGGTTTCTGAGTGTGATCTCCAGGCAATATGTCCAGGTCCTCTTAAGGCCTCTGTTCTCAGGAGCAAGAACATTTAGACAAGTTCTTGAAGTTCTTAGGTTTGGAATTTGACGTCCAAGGAGAACTGGATGCTTTGTTTTGGGCTACACCCAAGTCTGCATGTTACTGTGCACAATGATACGTGTAGAGAGGATTGGCCTACATTTCCGAGAATAAACGTTATGCACATGTATAGACCATTTCTTTAGGCTTTTTTTTTTTTTAGAACGCTCTTTGAGAGGCCATGGTACAAATGCTACCTGGTCTTTTTACCGACTTGAAATTAGTCATTGCAAGTTTCATTTCATGATGACCCTATTCTAATTCAAATTCCCTGCATGTGACAGTGTCCCTTTTTACTTCTAAGCCTGGCCTATTTTCTACCTTTGCCCCCTTTTATGTGTGGCAGAGGAAAGTGTAATTCTGTTGCATATCATACGATGACAACTTTGACTCCACATCCTTGGAATTTTGCCTGGTAAGGGGCTGATATTAGGTCACATGTACACTGAACTCTGCAATGAGAAGCAAGGCAGGCGAGGTCTGTTCCATAAAAGCACTTCTTTTTTTTCCAGCAAATTCCCCAGTCGAGTATTGTTCTAAGTAACTAAGGATCTGATTCTCAACAATTAAATCTGCTGTCACATTTTATTTATAATGGCAGTTCAAGATTGGGCTAGTAACTATAAGGTCTCAATTTTTTTTGGCAGCTGCAAGGCTAAGGGAATGGAATGGGTGTTGTGCAGTTGTGTTAGTACTGGTCTCCTTCAACAACTATGGATTTGGAGTGTGTTTGTTTTAAGGCTGGGAGTCAAGCGACTGTGATATGGTTCAAGGAGGCAGGGACATTCTCGGTGAGTGTTATGTTAGACCTTTGTAAAAACAACTGGGGGGAAGGGGCTTTGTATGTGAGGTGAGAGGATATAACGAGCAGAAAATGGGGGTACTTGAGGTAAAACTGTCTGTATCATTGGATCTCCTTACACTGATCTAGCCCATATATTATTCTGAATGTTTTTTTGAAAGGTACAGCTCAAGGAATAGGGCACTGCTGATACCATTTACTGTTGCAACATGTGGTGAGACAAGGAGCTATGATAGCAAGGCAAGATGGTGGAGGCAAGAAGGCCACTGTGCTGGAGTGTAGAATACATATTGTACTCTCTATTTGTATTGGGAGGAGCCTTATGGTAAAAAATGGAAAATGGTGGCATCAGATAAGGCTGGACAGGGAGAAATGAAATGTAGTCGTGGCAGAAAAAGACCTTTATTCTTGGCCTGTGACAAACACAATATAAGGCAAAGGAGACTGGTGCAGTTTCATGGGTACATCCAATAACAAAATGATGCAATAGACTTTTGACATAGCTGCAATCTTTCCCTTCTGTTCCAAATTGCAAATAAGCTAGTCTTGAGGGAATGTTATTATGAGAAACAGATAAAAAGGTTTAGTCACCATCACCTGAGAAGGGTTAAGGGTACAAAAATATATCCATGCAATAGTTTCCCAACTTAGTCTTGTAGTCATTTGGGAAACTTCTTTTAAAAATTTATACAGATATGTATATAATTTCTCCATCTTACACTAAGGGATTTCTGATTTGATGGATCTGATATGGGGCCCATGATTTCATTAAGCTGTTTAGCTGACTGTAATAATAAATAATCTTTGAGAACCAATTTTCTAATTAAGGTGAAGACTCTTAAACTGGGGCTCAGGACACCTGGTGTCTACCGCCAGATTTACCCAATTAGAATCAATTCAGCTTTCCATGGTAATAACAAAATGGGTTCTTTTTCTCACAGGGCATTTTGTAAAGCTCATTCCATGTATCATAGATGTAAAATATTGGTCATATGAACATGTAACTTTTTAACTACTCTTGTACCTACAGGTTTAAGAGATTATTTCAAAATTTTAAAGATATTTCTAACTGAAATGTCTTAGAAAATCTCCCAACACAACAAAAAAATAAGAAAAAGAAATACATAGTCTATTTTAGACAAAACTAGACAAGCAATGTCTGCAACCTGGAACAGGGTGTTTTAAAAATCTCTGGGGAATTAAAATAGTAAGTTAACTATCTTGGAATTAAAATAAAAAACATATAATAGGTTCAATTTAAAAAACCCTCTAAAATATTTGGATGATGTTATCCAGAAAATAAAACAAACAAATAGACAAATAGATGTGCAATAAGAAAAAAGGGGAAGGAAATTATAGAATAAATATAATAGAAAATATGAAAAAAGAACACAAAAATATGAAAGAGGAATATGATCAAGGAAGAAAAACAAAACCAAAAGGCAAACATCTCAAATTGCAAGGGCCCATGAAGTACCCATGTCATCACACATTTGAAACAAAACCACCTAGAAATTTCCAAATAGAAAATAAAGACCGATTCACACACAAGGATCAGATATCAGAATACCACAATGCTGGTAGACTTCCTAACAGCTCTGTTGGGAGATAGAGGAAAATGGTGCCTTTAAAATTTTAAAGTAAGTGATCTTCAGTCTATAATTTTCTGTCCTTAAAAACTACAAATCAAAGGTAATGGAAGATTAGTGGTGTTTTCAGACAGGCAAAGCCTCAAACATTTTCACTATGATATTCTCTTTCTCAGTAAGTTACTGGAGGGAGTTTTCCATTAAAAGAAGACTAAATAAGGAAAGAAAAAGATACCAAAACTAGGATCCAGTACAGATTAGAAAGAAAGGAAATTGGCCAAGGAAAGTTCCAAAGTAAGAGACGTGAAAGTCTAAAGAGGTTGGAGGAGATAGATGGAGAATTATCTACATTAAAGTAGGATTATCTACATTAAAAAATAATAAAAATGATAAATTATCTGATGGGCTTGATCATGTACAAAATTAAGGGACATATTCTAAAGATTGCAGTAGGTGAGGGGACACTTAATGAGGGATAGATAAATAGAATGTTTTTTAAATGAGGTACTTACTAACCCCAAGAAAAACAAAGAGCTTATATAAGAAAAGATGTGTAATCGTAGTCTACTACTTGATTGAGTACTGAACAATTATCACAATATCTAATAGTGAAAAGACTATGATTAGCTATATGGGGGAGGGAAAGGAGAGAGTGTAAGAAAGCTAAATTTTTCATTTATTAAAATACAACTAATAAAGTCTAAATGTGATGAACCAATATATGTGAGTAAATGCATGTGGTTCTAGGAAAACTGAGATAGTTTTTAAAGAGATAATTTTTATAAAAGTTAAAAATGGTTACATCCTAGGAGGAGAAAATGGAAGAAAGAGAATAGAGGGGATTTTTTACATGCCTTTTAGCATAATTTGACTTTTTATTTCTTATTATTTAAGTTTTTTAAGATTTGTATTCATTTATTTGAGACAGAGAGAGATGGCGGGGGGAGAGAGAAGCAGACTCCCTGCTGAGTAGGGAGCCCACTGCGGGGCTTGATTCAGGACCCTGAGATCATGACCTGAACCTATGGTAGACGCCTCACTGACTGAGTCACCCAGGCATCCCTGACTTTTTAAATTGTATGTATTCTTCTCCAAAAAAAAAAAAAAAAAAAAAAAAAAATCACAATTTCAAAACTAAATATCAATTAGGGTTGAAAAAGATTTAAAAAAAGATCAAGGAATTCACTCATTTCCAGCCTACTGATCAATTTGGCACAGATTAGATATTGCTATAGAATTTCTCTTCTCTCCTCTACCCTCTGTAAGACCCATCCAAGGTGTGGAGGCTCCAGGCTTACTGCACGCTCCCATTGCCCAAAGGAAATGGGTTTGCTCAGCTGATTTGCTCCATAGCAGTGGTCACAAACCTTATGTACTTTGGAATTGCCATCTCAAAATGCAGACCTCCAGCAGATTCAGTTGAGAGATTCTGATTCAAGAGGTCTGGGATATATTGATGAATTGATCTGAACAAGTATGTGACATAAACTTGGTAGAGGCAATCAAGAGACTCAATGAAAACTTGTATAAAGGTATTGGAATTCAAAATGTTAATATATTGAGAAACACATTCATTTATTCACTCATCTAATACTTATTTGAGCTCATTCTCCTTTCAGACAATAAACTAGATGTTGATTAAATGATGCATACTCTCAAGAGATTCATATTTTAGCCATTTGTCAGAGAAATGACAGGGCAAAACCTATCTCCTATGACTGGATCCTAGAGGTCACTTTGGAAGACATACATGAACATATAGAACCATTCACATAATAAACTGCCTCAGCCTAAAGTCAGCTTTGAAATTAGTCACAGCATTCTTTATCATGAGGCACTGACTTGGGAATCAGACAGACCTGGTTTGAACCTCGATCTTTCCTTTCCGAGCATACCACAAAACCTTATGGACATCTGGCAGTTGGATACAGTAACAGCTTATCCTATAAGCTTAAATAATTTGAAGCATATAGAATGTTGACTAGAGTGCCAGGTGCAGAGTAGGTCCTCAACAAGGTCAATGCCCTTTAATTTCCCACTCTACTTTCCACTTGGATCAAGTAGTTCTCTTTGTAGCCTGATGGGCAGCACACTGAGGTGTCACAAATACCCACTACTGGGGCATCTGGGTGGCTCAGTGAGTTAAGTGTTTGACTCTTGATTTTGGCTCAGGTCATAATCTCAGGATCCTGAGACAGAGCCCAGTGTTGGGCTTCACACTCATTGGGGAGGCTGCTTGGGATTCTCTCTCTTCCTCTCCCCTGCATGTGCATACACACATGCTTTCACACACATGCTCTCTCTCAAAGAAACAAATCTTACAGAAAAAAAAAAAACACCTAATATTATTTAAGTCCCCAGTCCTGACTCTTGTTTTGGGCATGTATGTTTGCTACGTTGGTAGGTTATTTCACCATGCTGAGGTACAGATTCTTCACTTTTAATATGGGATAATTAGGGTCATTCTGAGAGTTTGAGACAAAGCATTTAAGGAACATAATAGGGGTACCTGGGTGACCTGGTGGTTGAGCATCTGCCTTTGACTCAGGTCGTGATCCCAGGGTCCTGGGATTGAGTCTCCCATCAGGCTCCTTGCAGGGAACCTTCTTCTCCCTCTGCCTATCTCTGCCTCTCTCTGTGTTTCTCATGAATAAATAAATAAAAAATCTTTAAAAAAATAAATGAAAATAAAGAACCTAATAAAGTCACATGTACTTAAGAAATGTCAGAACTGCAGCCCCTGGGTGGGTCAGTTGGTTGAGTTCCAGACTCATGATTTTGCCTCAGGTCATGATCTTGGGGTTGTGGTGTTGAGCCATGTTGGGCTCCATGCTCCATGGGGTGTCTGCTTGGGATTCTCTTTCCCTCTTTCTCTCTGCTAACTGCTGCCCTCTCTCTCTCTCTCAACCTCTCTTTCTCTCCCTTTCTAGAATAAATGGATAAATCTTTAAAAAGAAGAAGGAGAAAAAGGAGAAGGAGAAGGAGAAGAAGAAGAAGAAGAAGAAGAAGAAGAAGAAGAAGAAGAAGAAGAAGAAGAAGAAGAAGAAGAAGAAGAAAAAGAAAAAAAGAAATGTCAGGACTAATTATTACATGTATTCTTTGACTCAGGGAGAGAAATTAGGGTGTGTGTTCGTGTGTGTGTGGAAAAGCACACACTCACAAAGACAAATGATACTTTAGGACATCTCTGAAACTCAGAGCCCTACAGAGTGAGACTCAGGGCATGGTGAAAAGCAGAACTCAGTCTTTAGGATTCAAGGTCAGGATACCGCATTCAAGGATCATTCCTCACTTTGCCATGAGTGGCCTCTCCCTTTTGCCTTCATAGAGGCAGTCATTCATTTTGGAGATCCAGAGCTAGACTGATGATTTCAGCTTTGTTATTAGGCTAAATGCTGCTAAGAATGTAACTGAAAGACAGAGTTTCAGGCCAAAGAAGGTTACAGCCCAATCCTTTCATATTTAAGTGGGAAGTTTGAACAAGGATAACATTTTCTGACTGCATTCCAGGGTTGGATAAAAGCTGTTGAAATAGGAAATGACATGGAAATTTGTAGCGAGCCGCCAGAAAAGGAAAACCAGACTGTATTACTGTACCTGAGAGGGGAAGTGGGTGTGGTGAGTTGGCTCCACACCATTTTCCTGGGCTCTGGCCTCCTCAAGGAGGGAGCTGGTACCCACCAGTATATTCTGTGAAGAAGGAGGGCAGGATGCTCTGGGAGCCAGCGTGTACAGCGTAAATGGTCCTGAACTCAAGGCTTGAGAGGATGTGGGAGCAAACCTTGTGCCTAGAGCTGAAGGATTGTTCCCTCTCCTCAAACACACAGACACGTGCTCCTAGCACAGACACCAGTTTTGGCTGAGGCTGTCTGCTGCTTGGGAGGTGTCTTTGGCTCTGGAAATCTCTCAGGGGGCCAAGGTGGGCCTCAGATGAGAGAAGCAGGGATTTGGGCTGCTTTAGGCTGGCTCCAGCCTCAACACTGAGACCAGCTGAAGAAACTTTCCAGTTTCCTTCCAGATCCATTGAGTCCAGTATTGTATATACTGTATCACAGGATCAGTCTTACCAAGGGAGGGAAGGAAGCCATATTCAATAGAAAAGACTAGCTACATGCAGGTTGTGTAAAGAAGATACATATTCTCTCTTAGTGGAAAGAGTTTGGAGTTTATAAACTCAGGTAAGGACTCCTAACCTGCAAATCACTGTGGCCTGGGGTATACCACCTAACTGACCCGAACTTCATTGAGTTTCCTCTGAAAAATGGTGGCTACTGATCCCTCTCTTACAAATTACCCTGAATGGAATATCCAATGCAAATTCAGTACTAATGAGCCTGGCATGTGAATGAGTGTGCTTGGATGACAGTGCATTAAAGTGGATAGTATAATAGTAATTGGGTCCTTTTTCTATTATGTTTTTCCAACATTGCTAACAATATTAAGTTATAGGAATGATGTTAAAGTCAGAGGGGTTCAGGAGGTGAGCAGCCCAAAGGTATAAGGAGCGAGCAAGAGGAGCAAAGCAATTGGTTTTAAACTTCTGACCTCTTACAGCTTCACCACTAGAAGCCAGGGTTGTGTTTTACTCATTTTTGTCTCTTGAGTAGCTGGCACGGAACAGCCCAGGCTTAGTAGAGAGTGAGTAAATGTTCACTGAGTTACAGAATGAACAAAAAAGGAAGTCTTATTTGATATGTATTTCTTGTTACTAATACATGGGCTCTGTCGCATTTCATGTCATGTGAACAGAAGTAAAATCAATCATAGTTCAGTGTTAGAATATGTGAAAAATGAAGACTTGAGTGATGAATTGTTTGGAATAAGAACTCTCAGGCCTGGATGCCAGCTTAGGATCCCAGCTGTGCATGTCCTTGGGCAATGCATTTGACCTTGCTGTGTCCTGTAGCTCCCTCAGCTATATCCTGGGGGATAGGGGGTGGGGGGTAACTATGGTACTTAACCTTCCAGGTCTTTGGGAGGAATAAAGGTATTACTCTCTCTGTATTGCATAAAACAGTGTCTGATGTGTAGCAAGTGCTAAATAAATGCTAGTGGTTGTTATTTTAAACTTTAGCGTATGGCATTCTGTATAATATTTACCCATAATAACACCTAGACATTTTTCCAGCTATTATTCTTAAAAATTTTAAAGCTATCAAGCAATCAGTCAACGTAATAAATTTCCCAGTAAAAACTTAAGTATAAATTAATGAGTAGCCTTAAAACAGCTACATTTGTAGCTTTGTTACACATTCATGAAGCCAACTTGAAAATGATTGCCAGCCCCTGGTTATCAGAGAAAATTCAATTCCAAAATAAAATCATCTTATTTTTCCCCACCACAGAGTATAATGATAGTCTTCCCCCCCCGCCCCCCCCTTTTCATCCAGTTTGATTGCAGTCTTCTGGAGTTTTATCTGACTCTCCTCTTGGGTGGATCCTGAGAGCTAGTCTTGAGTCATGAGTTCCAAACCAAGCTTTCCAGTTGAGTCTGTTTACAGTAATAAGACTGATAGTTTGACACTTAGAGGAAAAGGCACATGTTTGCCTTTCTTTCTATGGAGACAGAGACTCTGGGTGCTCAGTGGAAAGAAACAGTTTACAAAGACAAAGGAGTTTAAAACTGAGGTACATTTGTGACTGGGAGATAAGTTTGGGGTGACTGGAACAAATGGAAGATGAGGCCAAGATTATTTCTGAAGAGACTTCTGACTCTTTATGTGACATCAGCAACACAAAGGGGAAAAGACAAATGCTCCCCTGGACACCTATTCTGGGTGTTATTTGGAATGTAGTTGCATCTCAGTAAGAAGTGGAGTGGCTAGATCTCCTTAACCCGTAACCAGGTCCATAAGCACAAACTCCAAGGATTCCTGAGAGAAAACAGGTGGGGGTGGGAGGACCACCCCAAACCAACAAGGGAAGCCCCAAGCAGCTGGGAGGAGGTGGCTTAAAGACCCCTGCAGTGAATCCTTGCCTCCCTCCTTGAGGAGAGAGCTGGTGTCCATTTTCTGATCAGTGTTGGGATGGAGACTCTTGAAGGGAAAGATATATCTTGCTCTGAGTGCAAATACTTGCCCCCTAGCTCTTTATCTTTTGGGTGCCCAAATATATACCAAGAGATTCCGCCCCTAGACCTGGCTGGCTTCAAACCCAGAGTTATTAAGAAAACTCCTTGCTGTTCTTGGAAAATACTTTCTGATCTAACCACTGGTGCTTGAAATTGCTTAAGTACAGATGCAGTTATTAATCTTTTTAGTTTAAGAAATTTGAATATAAATCTTACAACCTAAAGATAATCCTGGAATCCTTCCACCCCACCCCCCAGCCTCAACTAGATAGAAGTTGTTGGTTTAATGGAAAGAAAGTGCACTGGCTTTGGAATGAAACTGACTTGGCTTTGAAACCTAGTCACACCACTAACTGGTTCTTTGTCCAATTTAATCTTTCTCAGATTCAGTTTCCTTATGTACGAAATAAAAATAGTCATACCTTCTTAAGTTTTTTGCTTGTTTGGTTTTGGTGAAGATAAGCTATTTTTACGTAGCCCAAGGATCACCCAGTAGAATGCCTGGCACATAATAACCACTCAATAAATATCATAAATAAGAGTCTTGAGATCAGGTGAAACATTTCATGATCCCACCACTAATTTTTTTGAGAAGGTTAGATACTATGGGTCCATAACTTTTCTGTGGGGCTGTTGGAGAAAATAAACAAATTCTCCTGAATTGTTTTCCAGGCTGGCCTGGAGCCTTGGCTGGCAACCATCACTTTCCTCGATCCTGTGCTCAGGCTGTAGCAAGTTCTTAGTGAATAGAGCAGAGGTCCTGGGCATCATGGGCAGTGCTCCACTGACATTTTAGGCTGCATCCCTGGCTTCTCCCCAATGCTGCCTTAAAATTACACACACACACACATGCACAAGTTGACATGAAATAATTAAATAAAATGCCTCAGAGAACCAAAATGCTGCCAGCGGCCCACCTCCTCCATCCCACCCTCCCCCCAGTACTTTTATTTTAGAAACCTCGTTCATTGTCTTCTTGTGTCCCATATTTCTGGTTTTCACCACTTGGCCGTTGACTCCGGCATCCGATCCATTATTTCTATGTTAATGATCCACAGAATCCTGGTAGATAGTAATTACATATTGTTAACTGTAGGGTTGTGTGACACCTGCAGTGTGTGGTGGAAAGTTCTGGGGACAGTGCTGCTCCAGCCCCTCCTGTACCTGTTTCTGGTCTTAGATTTTACTGACTTATCCATCCTGCATTAGAAATATCAGGTCACCAGGACAAACCCCTGGAGTTCTTTCAGCAAGGGATAGTTTGCTGGAGGGAAAGGCTGGCCACAATCTGGAATGTTTTTGTTAAGTGCCTGCTTGAACCCAATAGTGAATACCCTCAACTGCAGAAAAGTCGGGGTAGCTATATATCTGTCAGAAATCATTTTATTCCCCCCAGTCAGCTCCAAATCTCCTCTCTGTTTCCTGAAAAATTCTCCAAAGATATATTCATGAGAGCCCACTTTCATGGAGTGTTTTATGCCCTGGTTTACAAAATGCATTTATGTAGTTATGGAAATACCATGGGGCTTTGGATTCAGGCCTCAGTTTAAATCCTAGGTCTGCCTTAAGTAGTCACATGAACTTAAACACACTAGCTAATTAATATTTCTGAGCATCAGTTGTCTTGTTTCAAATGGATGTGCTGTGTGGTTGAACTATTAAATGACTTAACATAAACAAGACATCCAACAAGAAACATTAAATATTAGCTCCTTATCATTTCTTCCATATCATTCCCTTCATTCGTTCACACTAGTTTTGTAAAATGTGCATGAGTGCGTGCACACACACACACACACACACATGCACAAGTTGACATGAAATAATTAAATAAAATGCCTCAGAGAACCAAAAACTCTTTCTGAAAACCATCTTCTTCCTGGCAGAGGGCAAACGGGTCTATAAAGTATCTTCTATTGGAAAAAAGGGCATTTGCTTCCCTATCGTTTCTGGTTTTCACCACTTCACAAGTCCATTATTGGCACAAATGAAGGCAATGGCAAACAGAGACAGATTTGCAGCAGTAACAGTACACTATGCAATTTCAAGGCTGGATGTTAGGTGTTGGAAATTTAATGTAGGGGTCAGAGAAGACCTCTTACAGAAGCTGTCTTTGCCAGGCTTGTGAAGGGTCATAGGGCATTCCCTGCAGCATCCAACTGCAGGATTCAGGGTCATTACTGATGACAGTGACTGTACCATCTCAGGGGTACAATCCCTTCTACTTAAGTCTGAGAGGAAATGAGGTGGAGCCCTGTTATTTTGAAAATCTTACCTGTCCGAATTCATAAGCATATGCAAAGACATTTGCCAAAGGGATAGGATAATTTCAGAGAAATAGTCTAATATAGGAGAAACAAAGATTATGGCTCTAGCTAACTATATTTTTTCTTTTATCTCAGAGGAAAGATAAACCCTAGGTCTTTGCAAGAAGAAGGCCTGCTTAGGAGTTCCCTACATTCCCAACCAGGCCCTCCTGCCTTAAGGTGTGTATTCAAACTCCATGGATTTCCTTTGCAAATCTTTCTGACAACTCTAACAATTCCCTGGATATATCACCACCTCTTCCATTGCCCAAAGTCTTGCCTCTTTCTGAGTACCCTTGGCTTTAGCCAGGAACGCATTGCTTTTTGCTGCCCCTAAAGTGGGAGCAAAACAGAGAAGGAGAAGAGACTCAGTCCGATGAGTGAGGGTAAACATGGATACAAATTCAAGGTTTTTTTCAAATTTTCCAACATTGACACACTGACTCCTTTACTCGTAAGATATTAAATATTTTCTCATAGGTAAATATTATTAATTATTTTTCTTGAAGACAAGACCATCTAACCATGTTGGTGAAAGAATAGTTCTTCTCTTATCCATGCATAGTTCCTGTTCTTTGAAACAACATTCTTCAATTTCTTTTTTGCCTGGAAGAGTAATTGTCCCTGTTGACCTTAAGTTGTCTGGTGTTATAATAATGTGGCTTGATGGTCATTCTTCCTGTCGGCCAAGGTATGGGATGAGTTTCCATTAAGTTCTTTTGATGAAAATTGTCCTTCCTGTGATGTTTGGTCCCACCCCACCCTCAATTTCCAATACAATAACTTTTGCATTGGATATAGAACCTTGTAGACAAAAAGTTCATTAGTTCCAAGGGGCCAGTATAGATCAGAAAGGGATATAAGTTTGTAGGTCAAAGGTGATTAACATATGACATAGAACCCAGACAATCTACTTCTACCATTGGACTATTATATCTGTCCTATCTAAAAAAATCATTAAGTTGATTTTGGCCAATGATCTATGGGAATCTTATTCTTACTCTCTGAAATATAAAACATAGTACAGCACTTTTGATTGGGCAAGTCTTTATCTCATTGCAGTCCTAAGGGTATAGAAATGGGATTAAGGTGAGAATCCTTATTAAAAGCCTAGTCCTGAATTGCGAAATAAAGATACAACACTGACTGGGTCCAATTAAGGGTTTTAACAATCTTAGAAGATAGATGGGATTGATACTTAACAGCAGACTGTTACTGTATTGATGCCTTTATGATTTTTTATGTGTCCACATACATTTAAGCATGACGTAGCTGTTTGGAAAGGCAGTGTAGCATAACAGAACAGCACCTGAATTTGGAGTCAGCTGGATCTCTGTTCAAATTCCAATCTTGCCTTTTACTAGTTACATTGGATAATTTATTCATTGAGCTCTTTTTAACATATCAACAATGAAGACAATAACACTGATAGGTTTTCATAAAGATTTAATAAAATAAGCTATACAAAGTACTTATCTCAGTGAGTGCCATGCTGAGCCCACAATAAATGGCAAGTACATCTACATTTTTTATAGGTTTTATTTATTTATTTATTTATTTATTTATTTATTTATTTATTTATTTAATTTATGATAGTCACACACACACACACACACACACACAGAGGCAGAGACACAGGCAGAGGGAGAAGCAGGCTCCATGCACCTGGAGCCCAATGTGGGATTCGATCCTGGGTCTCCAGGATCGCGCCCTGGGCCAAAGGCAGGCGCTAAACCACTGCGCCACCCAGGGATCCCCTTTAGTAAATCATATATATAGTTCATTCAATAGGGTAGGTTCAGTCATTCACAAGAATACATTTAATATTTTGAGTAAAAAAAACATATGTAGGGACACCTGGGTGGTTCAGTTGGTTAAGTGTAAGCTATCAACTCTTGGCTTTGGCTCAGGTTATGATCTCAGGGTTGTGAAATCAGGCTCCGCTTCGGGCTCCACACTGAGCATGGAATCTGCTTGAGATTTTCTCTCCTTCTGCCTCTGCCCCTCCCCTCGCTCCTGTGCTCTCTCTCTCCTTCTCTTTATCAAAAACAAAACAAAACAACAACAACAATAAAAAACAAGTAAATAAAAATCTGTGCCATTACCCTGAAGGAGAGATTCCTGAGCTAGGTTGATCTTACTGACAATTACATCTCAGATCACAATGCCCAGAATGGGAAGACTAAATAATAGGTCTCTCTTCAAGAACTAAGCTTAAATAATTATTGCCTACTTTTAGTTACTTTTTACCTAAAAACAATCTCTAAAATTTTATAGAAAAATGGGCATAGGTCAGTAATGTTAGGAGACTATTCTCTTCTGTGTAACCTTGTGTTTCTGCATGTCTTGTGTGCAGAAGTATTGACTGCTTTTCTTCTGAACACCTTTTTTAAAGATGTTTGTATAGTGAACAGCCTTGAAAGATATAGTATGTTCCTTCTGAGTGAAGGGCATATTTTCTTACAGTAGGTATAATAAAGATAGTGTTCCTTCCAGAGAATGCCTGGAGGGTAGGCATGCCTATTGCCCATTGTAAAACATGTGGCTTCCCTAAGCTAAGGGTCTCCTTTCTATAACAATGTCCCACTGAGCCCATCTGTGTCACTTCTGTGATACCTGGGCGCAAGGAGGACTGTAGCAAATACATTGTTTTTACTGCCTGATGTCTGCTACTGGTGATAAAACCCTTTGTCTCTGACTCAAGAGTCTTGTGTCTTCTACTAGCATCCACAAAACTGTGGCAGACTGATCTGTTAGTTTGCAAGTAGAGTAAAATCTCAGACCCTTCAGTTTTTGAAGTGACTTCTTTCTCAAGGTGAGCACCTAAGTACTTTATCCTTTATACAAAGTGCTTTAGATAAAGATTATTCCATAATGGTTTTTTTCTAATATAAAAATGTCATTTCATGTTAGTTCCCCAAAATGGGACTACTGCTTGAGATGCATGAAGGTAATGGGAGACCTATTGGGAACGATTGTTCCCTTTGCCTAAGTCAGCTCTGTGTAGCTGTTATTCCCCAGGGAAGACTCTGGAAGTCTGCACTCACTTTTACAAGCTCCTGGACTTCAGCTCTGTAAATTGTCACATTAGGATTTCAAATGGGACCTAAATGACCTGAAAGAATTTATGGAACTTGCAGATGTATGCTTCTCACTATCAAGGCATAGATAACATACTGGGAGAATGTGGTAGCACATAATTTATTCCAAGCAACTTTTTGCTAATGGAGGAGGAGGATCTGTGGCTTGATCTCAAGATCAACATAGGTGCTTAAAATATGGGAGCTGGTAATAGTGGTGCAGAGTAAAAGAAAACATTTCTCAAGAAATGGGAATGGGAACAGATGATAGCTATAGAATTATGAGACTTAATTTGAAGAATGATCTTTGGTAATGTAGACTGCCAAAAAATTACCTTGTACCCTGCACTGTGCATAACTTTTGGCAGTAGTTTTCCACCATGCCGTGCAGAACAATTAAGCCTGTATTTCTCTGAGTACACAAATATCTTTCCATCATTAGCAGTCACATTGTATTCCATGTGTAGAAGCCAGTACTTGTCAATATTTTGCCTGTCAACAGTATTTCTACTTCATCGTACATTTTCGATGGTTTCTGATACTAGAGACAGCTTAAACCTCTACGACTTGCCAAAGTAACTATTAAGGTAGATATACAAAAGGCCATACAACTTGATAATGAAAAAATGAAGATTAGCAAAAAAAAGTGAAACATGAGTGAGAAGTTCCATTTAAGGACTATCTGCCTTGAAAATGATAATATATTTGCTTGGGGTGTAGCTCAGTTTACTTGATTTTGCAGTATGGCTGTGTTTGACAATATTGTCAGTTAGAATCATTCTGAAGGGTTTTTCTCAGACCAAAATAATCTGGAGATTCTCTCTATGTCCTTCAAGGATCCTCACCTCCACAGCAAAGGTTGCCTGAGTTGGAGACAAATAAAGGATTCTAATTAGGGCTCTTGGGAGACTGAAAAGCAATTGTCTGAGACTCTTACTCAACTTCATGAGCTCATTAATGGGCATCTTTGTCTGCATGATTGGAGAAAGAGCAGCAAGTTCATTTTGGCCAAACGGGCCTGGGCCTGAGAGACTTAATATTTGATAACAGAGCATTACCTATTATTTTAGTTAGGAATGATTGGGTTCAAGCAACAGACAGATCTGGACAATTTCAGAGAAAAAAAATGGAAAAGAAAGTAAAGAAATTTATTGATGGCTATAGAACTCTGAGATTAAAGAAAAAACCCCTAAGACCAGTCCTTGGAAAGGAGAAAAAGCAAGAGAGCTCTTGAGATCTGGAGGCAGAACTTATAGACAGCCCCTTCAAAGTCAGGATATCAAGTTTTCAGAATGAAAGAGCTCTCATCATTTTGAATCCTTGCAACATTTTGCTCAAGATTCAAATTTCAAGGAGAAAGAAACTGATTAGCTTCGTTTGGGTCAAAGATATATTTATTGGCAGAGAGGACAGAACAATTTAATTGAGAATCCCACAAGGCTACATCCAATGGGAAGTTCATTCCTCCAAAGGAATGTCAGGGAGATGTTACCAGAGGTGTGGGGAAGGATGCTGGGCAGACAGCAGTAGATATTCATTATATCTAAGAACCTGTTAACCATGGTACCATGCATTTGGGAACATCCAATGGCTCTGTGTCTTTTCATGAGATCTAGGAAAAATGACATGGTCCTCAAAATTTGAGATGCAAAACGCTTGCAAGGACCACAAACTCTGATTACAGAATGAGCTAGTGATCTGGCCAAATTGTTGAATCTCCTGCTTCTCAGATTTCTACATCTTTATAGAATAAAAAAGCAGATGGACTTAAGTCCTGTTAGCATTCTCCATTCTTAAAAGCAGATCATATGTTCATGGGATAGACAGATTCAGACTAGCAGCTGTGGCATTCAAAAGTTCTTTGTAAAGTTCTAACGTGGAATATGTTTTAAAAGATGAGTTACGCATTTCAACAGCACGTGCATATTTTTGTTTATCCTAGAGTTCATGAATTTCCAAAGCAGTGGTGTTTGATTGGCGAAGCTGATTCTCTCTCTTGTAAGTTCATATTGTCTATTCAAGGATGACATTGGTGTTATTATTTACTACTTGAGACAGGGGAAGCCAGGAAGGTGTAGTGTGAGCAGTAAGGCTAACTGAAATGCATTCCAAAACTAGAGTGGCTACAATTCTAGAAGACAATTTTGAGTAATATGTGGAATAGCAAATAGAAATTATGCTGCCTCAGGGAGTCTGGGTGGCTTAGTCTGTGGAGCATTGGACTCTTGACTTCAGTTCAGGTCATGATCTCAGGGTCATGGGATTGAACCCCACCCACTTTGGGCTCCATGCTCAACAGGGAGTGTGCTTGACGACCCTTTCTCTATCCCTCTGCTCCTCCCCGCACTCATTCTCTCTCTCTCAAATAAATAATATTTTTTAAAGAAATTATGCCAACTCAATCCTTGCCTCTCGACTGAGGGTAAACACGTTGTGGATGTTATTTGCACTGCTCTCAAAGTTGAAACCTCAGTGTTCAAAAGAACCTTGAGATTCAGATAAGATACTGGTGACAGAAGAAAATATTTTGCTTATTGAGTACCTACTACATGCCTAACATCGGTCTAAGATTGCATGGTCCAAGGCAGTAGCTACCAGCTACTTGTGGCTATTGAACACTGGAAGAGGGCTGGTGTGACTGAGGAATTGACTTTGTAATTTTATTTATTTTAAATTTCAAACACTGATACATGATTCAGTTTTTGGAAGACTTTAGGTACTTTTGGAACAACTTGGGTATGTGAATCTATTTTTCAAATGTGAATTTTAAGAAATCTAAATACAGATCAAGCATTTTCTATGAGAATTTAGGGTCTGAATTGAGGTATTTCAGAGTGTAAAATACAAACTAGCTTTTGAAGACTTACTAGAAAAAATAGAATGTAAAATATCTTGGCAGAAGTTTTTCTACTGATTAGGTCTTAAAATAATATTTTTAACATATTGGATTAAGTTAAATATGTTGTTGTATTAACAGTTTCCCTTTTGTTAATGAGGCTACTAGAAAATTTAAAATTACATTGGTGTCTTGTGATTATATTTCGATTAGATAGTGTGACTCTAGGGGCTTCTTCATATTGCCGTTTTACTAAATCTCTAGATTCACCCAATGAGGTAGGCATCACTCTTCCAATTTTTATAGGAAAGGCAGTTGAAAGAAGCTGAGGTGTGATTTAAATCTCCTGGGGTTTCAGAGCTGATGAGGGAGAGCCAGAATTCCAGTCCAGGTCTCTGTAATAACTCCATCTTTCCCTGTTTCCACTATGTTGAGCTGTTTCTGTAATATCTTCCAGGGAAGCCAGGGAGAGCTCATAGACTTTCTTTATTGATTATTCATAGTAAATAAAACATTGATAACCCTGTTTGTGGACAAGAGGCAGACTGAAAGAAAAATTCTACCTTCTTTTCACATGGCAATGAGAAAAATATTTGAGTTCTTGCAAAGTGAATGAACAAAGACCATTTGAATGAACAAATGGAGTCTTACAAAGGAAATTGAAAACCTGCTTGAAATATCACAGTGAAATTTGCTTAGCCAAAGGGCATGGGTTATTTATTTAATTTTATTTTTCAAGAGGATTTGAAATTTGGGATCCATCTTGAAATCTAACATCTTCTTTCATACAAGTTTATTTTTTTAATGCAAATAAGGTTTATTTAACAAACACAGGGTTGGTTCAACATTAGGAATTCTCAAAATTGGATTCATTTTTTAACAGCATCCAATATGATCCCCCAAAGAATGTGAAAAGGCATATCCAGGCACTAACTTTTGATGTGATTAATTAAAAATCAGCTTCATCCTCTTTCTGCTTGATCACTTTCTTCCTGTACTTGGAGCTGACCAGGGATGAAGTCTTCCTCCATCATTTGCACACCTGATGACAAACCTATGACAAGCATAGAGTTGTGTGAGAGGGATCAGAATCTAAGCTGAAGGAGGGGAGCCTGCCATTTTAGGGATTCATCAGCTCACTCACTCAGGGAAAATGTTTTCCCCAAGAGTGGGGCAACCAGTTAGCAAATCACTGACTCCTACCTCTTAGGAGCAAGCTACCTGCCTGGAAAATGGAGTCTCATCTGCTCTGCACCTGAGTGAGCCCTAGGCGCCGGTAGACTAGTTTGCGTGCCTTGATCATGGAGGGAGCACACAGGTTCAGAACTCCAATGATGCTTCCCTGTGAGGAAATGTCATAGTATCTATGACAAAATCAGGTGACTCTAGGGCAGCCGGCCCTCTTCCCCCTTTCAATGCCACCTCTCTTGGTTACATTACATTTTTTCACCCTGGGGATGGGGGAGGAGGAGTTCTCACCCAGACCTTGTGACTGGCATTCTTGCCTGGTCTCTCTGTCCTTCCCTAGCTTGGCCCTCCCCCACTCAGCAGAACCCCAGGCTGCTGAAGTGCCTTGCTATTTTTACTTCTCTGTGAGGGGATCTCAGGTTACAGATTATATACCGATGAGGTAAGGTACAGGTACGCAGACTCATGTTTCTAATTTAGCTTGGCATTGGTTCCAAACATTAAACAGTCTCTCCCTGGCTCTCCCTGTTTCCACTCTTCCCACCGCTACCATCTCATTTCATCTTCATTCCGGGGGCACTTTCCTTTCCTGCTGAATTTCTTTCAGGTTTCTTAGGAAAGGGATCAGGGAAAGCTAAGTTTCACCCTAAGACAAGATTCTACCCTTATTCCCCATGAACCCAAGGGTAGCAGTGCTATTTCAACATATGTTCTCACAATAGGTGCATATCTGTAAGATGTTTTAGAGGTTTTCAATTGCTTTTACATATTTGTCACAGATAAACCTTACAATGACCCAGAAAAATTAGGATTATTGCAATTATTTACAATTTGCAATTAAGGGGTTAATGACTTGACTGAGAGTTCAGTTAAGACAAAGTACAGAAGTGATAGATGCATGAGAAACAAACCTCTGGTTGGAGGTACCGCCCTAAAAGCAGCAGAGTCTGGAAAAGTGGAATACTTTTTTTTCTTCCTTCTGGGCCCCAGACCAATCTCTTGGTGTTTAGGTTGCAGTGATTCTCCCTGAAGCTACTTGTGTAACAAGCACACCATATGTTTTCTATACTCCGTCTTATGAATTTGAAACTGTAGCATGAATTTAATTAGAATATAGGTGTTAGGGAACAGGGGACACCAAAATTAGAGTGAAATAAACAGGGGTTACTAAGAATCAGAACTCAAATGTTCACGTATTTTTGTTTCTAAAAAATGTGCACATGTACTCAGAGTTTATTTTTTATTTTTTATTATTTTTAAAATATTTTATTTATTTATTCATGAGAGACACAGAAAAAGAGAGGCAAGACATAGGTAGAGGGAGAAGCAGGCTCCATGCATGGAGCCCGATGTGGGACTTGATCCCGGAACTCCAGGATCATGCCCTGGGCGGTAGGCAGATGCCCAACCACTGAGCCACCCAGGCATCCCCTCAATTAGTGTTTAAGCAATATTTCCACATTAACTCTAATGAGAAGTTGTGGGGACTTCAACGTCCTTACATGGCCCTATACTTATCCTATAGGAGTTTCTAATAGAAGATATAATATGAAAGATTTTGTAAATAAAGCAAGCTCTTTCCAATCAGAACTTTGCTATATACTTGGCAACTCAGAATGATTCCTAGGGAGGAGATAGAGCTTTAATTTAAATCTCAGCATTTTGAGTTATGACCATTGGATTTTAAATGGTGCTGTGCCTGTCTCTTTAGACAAGACTGTCAGAGCACCCACTTGTTACGCGTACAAGCATCTACTCATATACACACACCAAGCATGGTATTTACTCTCTAAACCTGTCCTAGTGCCTGGTTTGTGTTCTTAGACTGTAAGAATGTGAGCTGCTCAACAGCAGGAACAATACCTCTTATTTTGGTTGTTTCCTCATTACTTATTTTGGCTATTTCCATAATGTACAGAATAGCCAACACATGGCGTAGCAGAAGGCTTTGGAATTTATGCATGACTTAGATAAGTTTCTTCCCTCCTCTGAGCCTTCATTTGCTCATCCTTAAAAAGGGGATAATGGTATAAATCTATGATGTAGGGTTGTTGAGAGCATTAAGTGAGATTTCTGTGAAGCAGATGTAATGGCGTCTCACAGATAGTGGTCAACAAAGATACGCATATGGTTAATATTTTATATAATAAATGTACATATATGCTCCCCCCTTACATAAATTCACATCTGTTTGTTCACAAGGGTAATTCCCAGCAGCCTCGTTCCTTCTCCCATTGTCCCTGATACTCAAGCACTCTACATTTTTTTGGGAAGAATGAAGCAAAGACATAATAATGATAAAAGAGTTATATTGACATTTGTCACTGACGACTTCCTTTTTAATACAGGTCAAGGTGTGGTACTCAAGGAAAAGAGTATGTGGTGCATCTGCAGTTGGCTGAGAATTTG
The DNA here is from genome assembly GCF_003254725.2 of Canis lupus dingo. Taxonomy (NCBI): domain Eukaryota; kingdom Metazoa; phylum Chordata; class Mammalia; order Carnivora; family Canidae; genus Canis; species Canis lupus. The sequence continues at coordinate 33,752,740 of NC_064253.1, read as the reverse complement.
ATAAACTGCTTCACAGAGTTCCAAGATAAAGGAAATCAAAGCAGAGAAACCAGGAGTAAAAACCTATTGAATTTCACATGATTATGTCAACTTTGTCTCTCTCTCTGAATCAGTTGAAACTTTGAAAGGAACTTTGAGACATAAATAACTTTAATTTGTTCTCCACTTCTGCTCCATTTTAGTATGGAATCGTTTTTGATGAATACTTCACCCAGACTGATTGATTTATTTCTAATAAAAGAGGAATGGGTGGGACTTATGCTCATTCATGCATTCATTAATTTTTTCTCTTGTAACACAAAAACAAAACAGTTTCTGAATTACAAGATTTTAGTGTTGATATTGTCTGATTTAACAGATTTTCCTGTATGTATTTTCTTGGGTTTTTATGAGATATAATGTATATATAATAAATTACCCCTCTATAAATGTACAGTTTGATATTGGCAATTGTATATAGTCATGCAATCAATGTCATAATCAAGTATCTTCCATTACTTCAAAATGTTCTCTTTTGCCACTTTTGTAGTCCCTATGCCCCTCAACCTCTGGTTGCCGGCAGCCACTGTTCTGCATTCTTATCACCTTCCTGTCTGGCTTCTTTCACTTAGTGTAACTCTTTTGTGATTCATCCATTTGGGTGTGTGTATTTGTAGTTTCATTTTATGACTGAATACAGTGCATAGTATGGATATGTCACAGTTTCTTTTTTGTGCTAAATGACATTCATGTTGTTTCTATTTTGGGGTTATCAGTAATGCTTGCTGCTAAGAAACATTCATGTATGTGAATTATTTGACGTTTATTTGTCTTGAATAAATGTCTTTGATGAGGGGTGTTGGGTCATAACATAAGTAAAGATTTAACTTTGTAAAAAGCTGCCAAATTGTTTTCTAAAGTGGCTTTATTACTGCACAGGGAAGCAGCAAGGTACTAGTTGTTCTTATTCTCAACCAACACACATTTGGAACTGTCTGTCTTTTCAGACTTTGTTTCTCTAGTGAGTGTGTAGGGGTATTTCACTGTGGTTTGAACTTGTGTTTCTCTAATCTCTAGTGATGTTAGGTATCTTTTCATGTGTTCAATGGAATTTGTTTATCTTCTTTTATGAAATATTCTATTCAAATATTTGGCCCATTACAAAATTATTAGGATTGTTTTATTTTTGAGTTGTGAGATCCATATATTCTAGATATAAACTTTTCATCATATGTATTTTGCAAATATTTTCTACCAGTATCTGTCTCACCCTTTGTTTTTTAAATCTTGTTTTGCAAGGAGCTCATGTCTTTAATTTGGATTGAGTTCATTTAATGAATTTTTAAATAATTTGTGCTTTTTGTTATCTGTTTAAGAAATATTTATCTTGCTCAATAACATCCAAAGATTTTCTTTCTTTTTTTTTTTTCCTTTTAGAAGCTATAGTTTTAGCTCTTATGTTTAGGTCTGTGATTCATCTTATGTTGCTTTCCATATATGTTGCACAAAAAAGGCAGGGGGTATTATGTTTCATTTTATTTTTTCAAGGGGAAAAATCATTTTTTGGAAAAAAAAGTCCCTTCTCCACTGAAATAGCTTGGTTAAAAATCACCTGATGATATAAGTCTAAATTGACTTTTGACTTCTGTCCTATTGACCTGTAGATTTATCCTTAGGCCAATAACATACTGCCTTCATTAGCGTGGCTTTATAGTAAGTCCTAGAATCAGATAGTGTAATGATAATAACTTTGTTCTTTTAAAAATTAGTTTGCCCATTCTAGGTCTTCTGTATTTCCATGTACTGTTTAGAATTGGCTTCTCAGTTGCTTCTAAGAAACTTGCTAGGATAATTGGAATGTTTAGTCCATTATACAGAATAGTACAAGTACATATTGTAGGATTGCACTTGGATGCAGCTCTAGAACTCAAAACTAACTTATGGTGGAAAAGAAAACCAGAACAGAAGGGGTAGGTGGGAGTAGATTGGGATGGGACATAAGAGAACTTTCTGCAGAGATGGAATGTTCTCCATTTTGATGGGGTTTTGTATTGCATAGTTGTAAATTGTCAAAGCTCATCAGATAATATACTTAAGATTTATGCTTCTTTTTGTATGTAAATTTTACCTCTAAAGATACAAAGAACTATAAACCAAAAAATCATTTGTTTAGCATACTGTGTATTTGAGGATATTAAGGAATTGCTATTAATCTTTCTGTTTTCTCTGCTTTTTCTGAATAACAAACAATCACAAAATGTCAGTGGCACCCAGCTGTAGGCATTTATTTACTACTTACTTGTCTGTGAGATCCCCAGTGTGGATCTGCTTCAGGCTGTAGATGTATGAATTTGTTAGGATGGCTTCAAGCTTTAGGTTAGGTCCAGGATTTCTCCACATTTTCCTTATCCTCCCAGAACCAGTGGTTATTGGAAGCATGTTCTTCTTATCCAAAAAGTAAGAACACATGAGGGTAACTCCAAACATGCAAGTACATTTCAGGATTTGCATGGGTCATGCTCACTAACATCTCTTTGACAAAAGCAATTCATATAGCCAAATCCAAATCCAAGGAGTAGGTAAATACATGAGATCAAGGCAAGGGTATGAATGAATTATTCTAATAAAGCAATGTATCTGAAGAATTATGACCCCAAGTTCTACCTACCAAGGTGAATCATACAATTATGGCATAGTATTTTCAAAGAAGCTTTACTTTGGAGATATATACTGAAATACTTATGGATTAAATTATATGATATCTTGAATTTACTTATAATCTTAGGAGGGAGAAGTGGGTTGAGGGTATAGAGGAAAAATATTGGCTATGAGTCAATAATAATTGAAGCTAGGTATAGGTGCTTGGGGATTCATTATACCATTCTTCCTACTTTTCTGTATGTTTGATTTTTTTCTCAAACTTATCCTTTTTATATATGAGGAGAGTAATGTTCTGAGAGGGTATGTTACTTATCCCATGATGAGACAACTAGTGGTTGGCAGAATGGGGCTAGGACCCAAGTGAATCCTTCCTACTCATTGTGGCTTCCAATCACTTACTTGGTAATTCCCTAAATATGTATATAATAGTAGGCTCTGGGTAAGGGGTTATAGATAAAAAAATAAAGGTTTTTCTTAAGCCCCCATCCAGTGGTTCAATATACATTTAAACAGAATATGATCATAATGATGCTAAGATGCTATAATGGGGGCATAGATGAAATTCATGGGGCTATAGGAGAAGGTGTCCCTAAATCTGACTGAGGAAATCAGAGAAGTTGTCATAGTTGAGGTGAGGTTTGAACTAAGATTTGCAGGACTAGAGGGATAAGCCAGAGACTTCATGGTAGGCAGCAGCTGCAGCATGTGCAAAGGTGTTGAGGTGTCAGGGGCACGGCATTATGGTACTTTGGAAGAATTATATGTTAGTGTAGTTAAATGCTAACTATACAGTGTGTGTGTGTGTGTGTGTGTGTGTGTGTGTGTGTGTGCATTGAAGCATTCTGGAGACAGAATGCAAGAGAGATGAGACTATTATTCTGTGCTATGCAAAAAGTTGAGATTTAATTTTGTGGATCATTGTTACCTTCCCTAATTGTTAAGAATCACCTAGGTCTCTCATTAAAATATAGAGCCTTAATCCTAGCTCTGATCTTATGACTCAGAATCTCTAGGGGAGAGGTGAGTTTGGGAAACATGATTATGGGAGCTACCAAATAATTTTAAGCAAAGGAGTGACATGATCAGATTTGCATGTTAGACCACACTGGCAGCTGTGTAGAGGTTAGACGGGTGAAAAGTAGATGCACAAAACTGGAGTCAGAAAGATGAATGAGATGGGTACTGCAAGACTCCATAAGAGATATAAGTTCCTATGCCATAGCAGCAGCAACGATGATTGTGTAGATAGGATGTTAAGGAGCTGGAGTGGAGAGGCTTCAATGAATAATTGCCTCCAGAGAGTAAGAGAGGAGGATTCTTTTTTTAAATAACTGATTTGAAAAAAATAAATAAATATCTGACTTAATGGGTAAAGCATAATGTTACTGTTTACTTACAGGCATGGAGTTCAGAAAAAATAATCTCACTGTGAGTCTTGTATAGTGTGAGATACAGGACATATATAGAGAATTATCCAGAATTATCCAAGTCTTGAGCTCAAGAAAAAAATCCTAGCTGGTGGTAGAGATTTAGAAAGTGTCAATAAGAAAGTTTTAGTTAAAACTCTAGGTAGGTATTGGTTAGATCATATAGTATGAGAATAAAATAAGTCAGAGCCCAGGAATGCAGCAGCTTTTAAGAGAGAGGCAGAAAGGGGAACTGAACAGAAGGGGAAGGAGAAGAGAATATAATAGAAACCAGATAGAAGAAGATGGACAAGCAGTTACAAATGAGGATGACAAAATACTCACTGGGTTCAGCAAAACAGAGGTTGTGTTGGCCTTAGCCAGGGCAGGGTATGTGGGGTATTGACCTGCAGCGACTGCAGGTAGAGGTTGAGGACTGAGTGAGAATTAAGAAAACAGAACAAACATAAGTAGCTCTCTAGAAGCTTTGAGGTAAAGTACTCTTTTACTCTTATTTGAGTAGGAAACAGGGCATTTTTGGTGGGAGAGGTACAAAACAGTATTTTGGGACACCCGGGTGTCTCAGCAGTTGAGCATCTGCCTTTGGCTCAGGTTGTGATCCCGGGGTCCTGGGATCGAGTGCCACATCGGGCTCCTTGTGGGGAGCCTGCCTCTCTCTCTCTGCCTGTGTCTCTGCCTCTCTCTGTGCATCTCTCATGAATAAATAAAAAATTAAAAAATTAAAAAACCCTGAGTATTTTGCTACCTTTGTTAAGACCTGTGCTTCTTGACAGGTGTGCAGGTTGAGTAAATTTGTATGAAAAGTCCAGATGTGACTACAGTGTGTCTGAAAGAATGCATATTAATTTTATTCATTGAGCAATTAAGTACCTCTGTGAACATATATTCTATGTTGGTGACATTCATATGTGTTTGTGTGCATCAAGAGTGATACTATCATGTATGGTTGTGTAAATTTTAAAACTAATAATATACTGGAAATTCATCAGTTCTTTCCCAACTTTTTAAAATAAAGACTTCAAGAGGATATTGATTGACTACTAAACATGAATTTTGAGACAAACTGTCAGGAAAACCACATGTTAATGTTAATCCCCCTTCTCCCTCCATTAGATTTTTTTTTTCAAGAGCTCTTAGGAGTCTGAGATAAGGTTTTAGAATGCATATGTTTATTTAAAAATCTCACTTTATAGCACTTTTATGTGCTATCTGGTTATATTATAACTCAAGCACTTTTTTTGAACCTCATGTTTGATTACATATTGCATCTATTTCAGCCAAATTTGGGGCATTTATTTCATTCTTCAACCCCATGTAACTTAGCTGAGTTAAAAAGGCAAACTTGTTATTAAATTCTGTCCGAAAACTTGTTGACACCACTGCCTCCCCCTTCCTCTCCCATATCCATCTGTGAATTTGAGAACAACCTTAGGCTGACAAGAATCATGGGCAATAAATGAAATGCAGATGAGTTTTAGCTGTGCTATTGTCAAGACTTTTGTTGTCTGAGTAAAGAAAGCCTTTCAGATAAGGGCCTAGATGATTTGACCCTAAAAAGAATTTGATCTTGATGAGAGGATGAAATGATGATACTACTGTGGTGCCTACTACTGTAGCTGGGGTGGTTGGAAGGCAAGAAAAGGGAAAAGACAACCAAAAATGGGTCTAGAATGGAAAGGTTTAAAAAAAAAATCAGTAAAAGCTTCTATTTTCTGCAGTATGGCAATGAGGTCTTCTGAAAGTATCTGGAAATAAATGAGAAAATAGGAGAAACATTTCTCAAATGCATAGCTGGGCAGTCTGGGTGGCTCAGTGGTTTAGCGCCGCCTTTAGCCCAGGGCATGATCCTGGGGACCCAGGATTGAGTCTCACATCGGGCTCCCTACATGGAGGGAGCCTTTCTCTCTGTCTCTCATGAACGAATGAATGAATGAATGAATAAATAAATAAATATCTTCAAATGCATAGCTAAGCTCATAAAGAAAAAATATCTTGAAGACCAAGAATCATATACAAAGACTATGAAACTAGATTAGTGGGTAGGCACTGAATTTATGACTGCTTAAAGAGCATTAGCACATCTTGGGAATGAAGAATCTTCTCTTTTAAGAACCTTTCAGGGGGCAGCCAGTTTAGCCCAGGGGGCTCAGCGGTTTAGTGCCTGCCTTCAGCCCAGGGCATGATCCTGGAGACCCAGGATCGAGTCCCACATCGGGCTCCCTGCATGGAGCCTGCTTTTCCCTCTACCTGTGCCTCTGCCTCCCTCTCACGCTCTCTCTCTCTGTGTCTCTCATAAATAAATAAAATCTTAAAAAAAAAAAGAGCCTTTCAGGGATAGAATAGGACTTAGGCTGAGCAATGAAGAGTTGGAATGAAAATCCTCTGGTGTAAGAGGTTCCTGAAGAGTTCATTCTCACTCAGTGGAAGGATAGGCTTAAAAATCTCTCCTGGCAACAGGTAACAAAGAAATTAGTCTGTCTCAGCCATGGATCTGAATAGTAGAAAAATTCATTATTCACTTGCATCATCAGGAAAAATCAAGCCAAGACATAAATATAAAGAGGTCCTTAGTTATGATAGGCCTTAGGCATCTGGGGAAAGCAAACAGAAATCCTTTCTGGAGATACGAATCCTTACCTCAAGATGTCAAAGACTATTCCAGATAAAGCCCTTTCAACAAATTTGACAAACAGAAACTAAAAAATACAAATGGAAACAAGGCATCATGAACAAAAGTCAACAGCATCAATAAATATCAATAATACATATATAAAACTTCAGATACTAGAATTATTAAGGAATGTTATATATGCATATGTCTACACAAAATGTTGACAGAAAGAGGAACTAGAATTAATAACATGGAAGAGAAACAAAGTATTATAAAAATGATAAGCAAATATTTTCAGATAATAATACACATATTTGGAAGGAAAAAACACATTTAAGAGTAAGAAGAAATAGATCAAAGTAAAAAATTTAGTGGAAAACTTAAACAGTGAATTGGTTAAATTTAAAGAGAGAATTGGTGAAGTTGATATTGATTCTGCATAAATTGCCCATAATGATGCAGACAGAGAAACAAAGGGATAGAAAAATGACAGAAAGGTTAATAAATGGAGAAAAGAATGAGATCTCATATATATCCAATCAAAATTTAGAATTAAACACAGAATGGAGGAAATATAATATTTGAGGAATAATGGTTGAAGCAATTTAGAATCAATGAAAGACACAAATCTTCAAATTCAGGAAGGCAAATGAACTCCAGGCAGGATAAACACAACTGTGCAAAGCCAGAGGCAAAGGAATACTTGAAATAATTTAGAGAAAAAAATAAATTACATGTGAAGAAATAATAATCAGACTGAAAATGGACTTTTGAGTAATAAAAGCAGAAGCCAGAAAATAGTACATTTTCAAAGATCTGCCAAATAAAATTTAGTTTAACCTTAACTATCACTCACAAACAAGTTGAAATAAAGACATTTTGGACAAGAAAAAACAAATGAGTGCTATCAACAGACATTTACAAGGGAAACATTTGTAGGTTACATAGCAATCTATAGTGAGAAGAAAACTGAGTCTACAAGAAAGGATAGAGATAGAAAACAGATTAATGAACAAATAAATTGGCAAACCATATGAATAAATGTAATCAAACATTGACTGGAAAAAAAACCCTGCTCTCATACTGGCCATATTATGACCAAATGTCAATATTAAATGTGATATTTAAAGCTAGAACTAAAAATCTGGATTAAAATGTGTGATAAAAGGGAACCATTTGAGTGAAAGTGTTCTGAAGTTCTTTTGATTAGGAAGAGGAAGATATATTGATTAATATTGCACTGTGGCATATAAGAGCACTAAGATTGAAGGTAAGCCCTAAAGTAATAGAATATTTGATAATTCTTATAAAGTACTGGAGGGAAATATGTAATAAAAATGTCAATCAATTAAAAATGAGGCACAAGATGAGAAAAAAAGTGTATACAAACAGATTAAGTAGAAACTGCAAAATAAGATGGGAAAATTAAATCCAAATGTCCTAATCGTAGCCAATGTAATGTGACAGATTTTTATGGTACATAAAAACTGCATGAATAATGTATCCTCAAAATATCTAAAACAATTTGGAGAATTACACAATATAATTATAATTCCACAATCATATTGAGAGTTTGTGACATGTATCTCAACAACTGGTAGGTAAAACAGAAAAACTTGGCAAAAATATAGAACATATGAAAAAATGTAATTAAGTTTGATTTAATTTCTTAATTGTTGCATAAAATGTTAACAATTGAGAAATAAACATTTTTCTCAATCACATGGGAAATATTTGTGAAAATTGATCATTCATTGGGCCATAAAGCAAGTCTCAACAAATTTTAGGAAACTGTTGTCATACAGGTTGTATTTCTGATGATATTAAGTTAAAAGTCAGTAGCTAAAAGACTGCTCAAAAGCCTTATTTTTTAGAAATTTAAAAGCCCACCTCAAAAAGAAAACTTGTGGGAGAAAAGAACAATTGAAAATGAAAATTGGAATATGCCTAGAATGGAATGGCAATAAAAAAATGCATATCCATCTTGAGAGATACTTCTAAATTATTACACTGAAGGAATCAAACAGCCCACTTAGGAAAAAATAAATGCCAAAAAATAATGATCTACAAATACAATTTAATAAGTTGGCTAGGGACTAACAGAATATATTTGTATAAAGAAGCATGAATGAGATATTAAATATAGAAATGAAATTTAAAAGGATGCAATAGCTAAAATCAATAAATCAACAAAGAAGTTTGAAAAATCTACAAATTAATCTGGCAAGACTAAATGAAAAGAGAGATTAATAAAACAAAAAGGGAAATTACCACAGAGCAGGGATTTAAAATAAATAATACTATGCTTAAAATGTTTATGCTAATGTTCCGAAAACTTAGATGAAATGGAAATTCTTATGGAAAACAGATTAATGAAGAAACACCTGAATGCACACGTAATCATTAGCATAACTGAATTAATTAAAAATCTATAAACCTCAAATATACACATTGACACATGTGCAAATATATACACATTGCACTGTTTTAGGAGTGAGTTCCACAGGATTTTAAGGAACAGATAATTACAATCTTCTACAAATATTTCCAAAAGTAGAAAAATAGGGAAATCTTCCCAAGTCACTTTATATTTAAGTCTAACATGACCTTTAAAATCTTGAAGGTGAGTCTGGAACCAGTGTTAAATATCTATTGCATATAGACCAGGAGACCCTTTCATTCATCTGATCAGGGTTTGGATAAAAACAAATTTCCCTCCTCTGAGTGCATATGAAATATAAAATACAGCAAAAGATAAGGTAAAAGAGACTAGAATTATACTTTAGTATCAAAAGATCTTATTTCCTAAACAACCATAAAGGTGGGGAGGAGTGGTCAGTTTTTGACTTGAGAAATAAATAACAACTGTCAATAACAGGCAGTCCAGAAAATCTGCCTGTATACTTTGCCAATGAAATTGAGACAGAAGAAAAAAAATAAAATAAATAAAATAAAAGATAAAAAAAAAATAAAGAAATTGAGACAGGACAGCTAGTGGGAAGAGGAAATGTATGTTAAGAGGAAAAGTTATGTTTTTGAATAACATGCTATGAAGCAGGTATCTTAGCACTCCGTGAATTTATCTTTTTAAATCACGGAGTAGATATTGTCTTTATTTTTAATTTTTTAATTATGTATTTTATTATTTTTTTAAAAGATTTTATTTATTTATTCATGAGAGCCAAAGAGAGAGAAAGAGGCATAGACACAGGCAGAAGCAGGTTCCCCTTAAGGAGCTGGATGTGGGACTGAATCCTGAACCACATGATCATGCCCTGAGCCAAAGACAGATGCTCAACCGCTGAGCCACCCAGGCATCCCTGTCTTAAGTTTTCAGATTAGAGAAAGGGGGCTCCAGTCCCAGACTAGTAAATCACAGCGCCAGAGTTACCTTACCCCAGGCTGTTTCACAGAAAGACCATGCTTCTTTCCAAACACCAAGTTAACTCTTCAGGTAGAAAGGTTTTCTAAGGTGATCAAACTGAGAATAGGAGCTGATTTAACTAAGCGGCTTAGCTATTCTGTACCTACAGCAGACTCTTAAAGCAAAATGTGAAATATACTGTTCATTCAGAAAGCATATGAAATGAATATATGTATTATTTAAAGAACAGTAATAAAATAAATATTTGAGAAATAACCATGCGGATTATGAAAAAAATTATTCTTGGTATCTTAGAAGCTTCCTGAATGCCCCTCCTTCCCCACTCCCCCAGTGCCTCCCAGGAGAAGCCACTACATAGACTTCTGTGCTAAATAGTTTAACTTCTTTATGGTTTCACCCCCAGTGGAGATATCCTAAGCAAGATACTATTTAGTTTTAGAACCCTATGCAATGCCTAATCCTGGATTGGATCCTTATCTAGAAAAAAAAGCAGCTTATAAAGAATATTTTTTGTGATGACAAACAACTTTTGCATTTGGAATTGTTATTAGATAATAGTATCAACAATGTTAAGTTTTCCCGTTTTATTAAATGCATTGTGTTTAATAGAAAGGTTTTGATTTTAGGAAACACACACTTGGGTATTTATGGGTAACAAAATTAAATATTATGGAGTACAAAGCACAAACTATATAAGACAAAGCACAGCACAAATTGCTTCCATAAGATGAAGTCGAACAGTTATTCACTGGCATCTCTTCTCTGAGAGTTTACAAGACCCTATTTCAGGGAAGTCAATGAAGTCATGGGTGTGTCTTTGCCAGGATGGATGGGGCAGTTACTTGGGTTGGGAGGAGGGTTGTGGGTTGGGCACAGGCTGTAGGGATTCAATTTTCTTGCATAGGCTAGGCCGTTTTTGTACTGCACAAACCTGCCTGTTAGGACGGCAGCAAGATGGAAGATGGCAAGTGCTGCTGAAATTAAACTCATGCGTTTTTCCCCAAGAAGTGGACCCTACAAGGGATGGCTCTTTGTTATTACTTCACCCAGTGGATGTGTTTGCTTTTCTAATTCTCCCTACCTAGTAAGGGTTCATTTTTCGCAGGCAGTTTATCTGCCTGAAGGAAGTGCCTTTTAAGGACTTTCCATAAAGGCTAAGTTCTTGCTGATGTAGTTCTGCTAGCATCTTCTTTGTCCATAGTTCCCAGATAAGTTTCTCCTTATTTAAAACCCTCCACTGTTCATGTTTGAATTCAGAGACCCCCCAGTACTACTCCTTTGCCTTTTGAAGATAGTTTGGTACAAGTTGCATTGGTTCTCAGCTTTCTGAACTGCAAACTCAGGATTCAGCTTGCTGTGTCAGCTAAGTCAAAGACCACTAGGACACCTGATTTCCAGTTCTAAAACTTGGTTGCTACCTTTGCTTTATTGTCCTCCTTGTCCTTGAAAGTTTGTCTTTTTAAAAAGAAAAATCCCTTTAGTGAAGTTTAGGGGGTTTCATATGAAGCAAATTGAGATGCATATAATCGTTGTTTTTAAACTCTTATTTTAAAAATATGTGTCCTATAGGGAGTAATGTGAGAGAAGGTAATTACTAGATTAGTAAAGCTCCAGGGTTAAAGTCTTAGTGTTTCTTTTTTTTTTTTTAATTTTTATTTATTTATGATAGTCACACAGAGAGAGAGAGAGAGGCAGAGACACAGGCAGGGAGACAGGGAGAAGCAGGCTCCATGTACTGGGAGACCGACGTGGGACTCAATCCCGGGTCTCCAGGATGGCGCCCTGGGCCAAAGGCAGGCGCCAAACCGCTGCGCCACCCAGGGATCCCCAGGGTTAAAGTCTTAGAATGGAAAAAATCCTCAGTGTCTGTCCCTGCCTTTTCAGATAATGCTCATTTGTAGGTTCTACAGTCCCATGAGTTCCTGGTCCAGACCAGGGAAGACCTGGAAGTGTTCCACATGGTCCATCCTCTCCAGGTGGTAGGGTATGGAATGAATTGGGTTATTCCAATCCTGATATATGTGAGAAATGACAACCTTAGACTCTAGCACAAGAGCAAGAGAGTTTCCTGCCTTCTCTGTGAGGTCAAGGCCATGTTTCCATGCCTAGTTGAAGTCCCAGACCATACTCTGGAATTTCTAGCCCAAGTAGCTTCAAGCCTATGCCTGGGGTCATGTGGTTCTCTATCTTGGATCTATACTCCTGAGGGTGTACCCCACTGCTAGGTTGGGAAGGAGAGGTGGCCAAAGGGTAGGTTACTCTAGGAGGTATGACTGCCACTCAGACATATGAGCTAGATGTCTAAGAAATCCTCATCTAAGCCTGAACTTCTAGGTCCTTCTGAATATATATATTTTAAGGTAGAATATATTTCATGAACTGCTTAGCCCTTAGCCTGAATTTCAAGTTTTAATTCTGTTGTACAAGGACCTCAATTTTTACATTTACTCTGGCCCCACATACATTAGGATGGGGTGTTGTGTGTGCAATGGGACCCTAGGCAGATGTGTGTTCACAGAGATACATTCTTCTTTCCACACTCAATTCCATGATGCCTCAATGTATATGTAACTGCTCTTGTGGGTCATGGTTGGAGCTCCATTTGTCTTCTCAGAAGAAACCTGTCTCAAACACTGAGCCTCGGCAAGCCGACTAATCCTGATTGTCCCCCTCCTCTAATAGCCTGCCTCCTGGCTATTAGACTTTCTAATAGGCTGACTTCCTTTGACATAGCTAATTCTGCAATCAAGATGTCAGGACCTACCTAACTCTAATGACAGGAGCATGGCCACATTGGTCATTTCTGCAGTACCGCTTATGGGCCAGATAGTGCCCCATGTCCTCTATGCACATGGCTTCTAATCCTTTACACTAATGCTGGAAGATAGATATAATTTATAGCTGGGAACTGAGGCTCAGGGAGGTAAGGTAGCATGCTCAAGGCAACAAGTAGGTGGGGAGCAAGTACTCTAAACCCAGGTATCTCAGTCTCTAAAGTAGTGACAACACTTCTTTGAGATTTCCACTTTAGAAGGCATGTATCAGCTTTGATCCCACATCTCCCCCCAAACCCAAAGGATAGAGACAGCTGACCCTGACGCCTGAATCTGCACACAATAGTGCATTTCAGTCTCTGGCTAGTTTCCTTGAGAAGCAACTCTATGCCTGAGTTAGACCTTGTATAGCAGTCTTTCCTTCTTGGTTGGTCTTTCTTCCCCTCTAGCCCAAAGCTGACCTAGACTGTCTTCTGGTATATAACACATGATCTAGTTGTTGGCTATAGTTGAAAGTCATCTGTTTGTGTCTAAATTTCACCAAAGAAATGCAGTGACTTCCTAGTGTGAGCTCTATTATTGCCAAACTGAGGGGCATACAGCAGCATTTAATGCACCAGAAAGCAAAATCCAAAAAGACCTTTAAAACTGGTTAAAGTAAATCTTATCCCAAAATCTATAAAATGAAAACTTTGTATTAATTTCTTTAAAAAACACCTTATTAATATTTCATAAACTTTATAGGGCCATTCTGCAGTTGTGAAATTCAGTGTCAGACTGAAAGCAATTGAGTTCAGCACCAGAGGTGAATGATGTCAGTTTACCACTGAGAATTATTTATACTTCAATAAAAAGTTTCTCAGTCAAGATTAACCTAGCTGATGAGAAAATTATGTTAATGAAGGAAAAGTCAGGGGCTTGATAGCTGTGTAGGTCAATTAATTTTTCTTGCATCCAAGATCTTAGATATAAGTTCTGGAAGTGGCCAGCCTGACTGGGCTTTTTACAATTATACACCAGCTGTGGCAAGGGGAAAAGCGCAGAATGGGTCACAGCCAGTGTAAGAAACTCATTCATGCCTTGCTGGTGGTAAATCAAACATTTTAGTCATTCTTTTATTGGTTCTTTCATTGATTTATTTATTAAACATATATCGAACAACTTCTTTATGTTAGTAGGGTTTCCTATTGAGATATCACATAATTCCTTTTCCCCAAAAATATTTATTTATTTGTTAGAGAGAGAGAGCATATGCACAAATGGGGAGGAAGGGTAGGGGTAGAAAATCTCAAGCAGACTCTGTGCTGAGTGCAGAGCCTGAGCTGGGGCTCGATCTTGCTACCCATGGGATCACGACCTGAGTCAAAAGCAAGAGTCAAACGCTTAATGGACTGAACAACCCAGGAGCTCTGAAATCTTGCAAAATTTTCATAGCAACCTCATCTCCTTTCTCAGGCTGACAGTGATGAAGAAAATCCTAAACCCATATTTCTGGCAAAAGGTCAAATTTGAATTCAAACCCAGGTGTTCTGACTGTAACTGCAGTATTCTTCCCTTGTACCGTGGCAGTTAGCTGGGAGATCACCACCAAAATAGCTTACTTATTTTATAGGAGATTTTAATTCAGAAAACACAAGGTAAAAGCCAACAGTTTTATTGTATTAATAGGTTTTTATTCTATTTACCAAAGTTAAGATTTTTAGAAATGCTCTACATCAACCAAGAATGATCTAGACTCTCCAGATAACTGCTAATAGGGTAGTATTGTACTTCAGTTTCTAAACTTCTACCAAAATATATTCCTCAACTTCTGGGGAGGGATTAAAATGATATCATTTTAAATGGTGAAAATTTATTTTTTCACATCTTTTTAAATCTTAAGGAAAGGTTAAAATTTATTTCAATAAGAATTTTACTTGCAATGACCAACTCTTGTGACTACAGAACTATTTATCTATTCAAATATCTTGGTTACTTGTCTTTGAACTGCCACTAAACAATTTCCAAATATTACCTTTTATATTTATTTTAATAAAACTGCTCTTATTTAGATAACATCCCAGTAAACTCTATAAAGACAAGGTAGATGTCAAATTTTTCAGGTAGCTATGTCATTCGGAATACTGGTTTATTTTTCAGTTATCTTTACTTAATTTAATATTGCAGGTCTAAATCTCATCAAGAATTTTTTGTCCCCATACATATACTAAAAAGTTGAGTTTTTAAAAACTAGACAAATTTATTCTAATGTTTCTGGAAAAAAAAAGAACAATAATAGTCAAAAATGCTGAAAATGACAAGTAATGAGAATACACCAACAGTATTAGATGTTAAATACTGTTATGAATTTACAAGAATTAAAATAGCATTGTCCTGGAATATGAATATAGATTAATCAATAGGAAACACAAGACCCATAAACCCAAATATATAAAATAATTTAGCATGTATTAAAGGTAGCATTTAAATGGTGGGCTAACTGGGGCACCTGGCTAGTTCAGTTAGTAGAGCATACGATTGGTGATCTCAGGGTTGTAAGTTTGAACCTCACATTGGGTGTAGAGATTACTTAAAAAAAAAAAAAGTTTAAAAATAAATAGTGGGATAACTGACAAATGGTGCTGAGACAAAAAGGTAGCCAATTCACATAAAGGGAAATTCATATGGCTCTTAAACATAAGTAAAAAATGACTAACCTTACTTATAATAAGTGAATGCATATTAAAACTGTAATAAAATATCATTTTTCACCTATAAACCTAGCAAAGATGAAAATACCCTAATACAGTGGTAGAAATGTAAATTGGTCCAACTTGTATGGGCAACTTATCCAAATTGATCAAAATTTGAGATGACCACACCGTTTGACATAGCAATTCTATTTCTGGATTCATAGTAGAGTTGTATCTTTGGAGGTTAATATAAGAACTTATGTATAGCTATCTCCAGTAAAGAAATATGGGCCATTAGGGGAAGAGAGAGATAAATTGTTTTTTTCCCTCTATATATTTTTTGTCTTCTCAGTTTTACGCATTTGCATATTCATATATTACCAATTCACATATAACCTTTGAACCAGCAAATTGATTCTTCTATTTATTTCATTTTTTAATCAAATACAAATTTGCCATGTAAAATTTCAGTTTTATATTTTATGTCTTTTTTTTCCTATATAGTCTATTTTTCAGGTCAGGTTTTATGGCTTTCAAATCTCCAACAAATTTTACCAAGTGTAGTTTTGGCTATTGTTAATTTTGTGTTGGCTATTATTAATTATTAGGGTAATAGGCTTATTTTTTGTTAATTTCTAAGAAAATTATGAGCATTTCCCTCTTGTATGTACTCACAGTCATCACTGGCAAAGCAAGAGCAAAAATTTAAAAATATCTTCAGCTTCAAAATGATGAGGTCAGCATATTATTCCATGGAAGTAATGACCTTTTAGATAACTTTGAATGTTATTATGAAAGTCATCTAAATAATTTCTTTTCTTTCTAGGGGCTTTGTATAACTATTTTCATTTATGTTCTCTATAGAAGAAGAAATCTTAGCATAGTTACAGACACATCAGGGAGAGATATATTGGAAGAACTATCATTTTTGTTTTTTTAAATTAAGGTAGATCAGCGTTTGCAAGTCTCAGAAATCTGGCAACATCTCGGTAAACCAGACCATAATGGTGGCCTATCTAGCAGACTAGTATTAAGCCCTCACTTACAACCCCCAAAATGAGAGAGGTTCTTATTTCTAATTAAAGAAAGCCTCAGTGATTAGAAAGGTCAATATAGATAATCATTTGTATATTTATAAAGTTTAATTAAACTGGGCATTTCCCCCAGCTTTCATAGATCTAATAATCCACAGTCAGGCTGACATAATTCATTACATCCCTGGAAAATTAGGGAAACGGACCTACTTAAAGAATTATTTCACTTAACAAGCATCCATTGAGTGCCTCCTTTACAATCAGGGTTGGGGCTACACAGACTTTACATTTATTTATAAAGATACTAGGACCTATCTCTGCTTATCGATGGACTCTGGCATTTATTTAATTCTTACAGTTTCCTTTTACATTGCCAAGTTGGTGGATGCAAATGTATGTGGTTTCTTGTTAGATCTTTCATACAGAGCCCTGAGATGGTGAAAGTCTTCAGCTTTAGAGAGAAGCTTAAGAAAACTTTCTTCTTTTTTTTTTTTTAAACCAGAAAATGAAGCTCACCCTTGGAGTTCCCTCTGTATCCTGTGCCATTAAGATGCCAATTGATTGCTAATTGCTCTGCATTATCCATAAGCCGTTACAAACATTTTTAATGGCATGCTCTTTACTGTAATTTAGGGGCAGTGACTGCTGTCTGTCTCTTTGTACTTTGGAACATTTCTTTCTGAGCCTGCAAAGTGTTTGGCTGGCATACAGGGGCCTGAGGAAGCTTAGCAGAAACCTGGTTCCATAAAACATAATCCTGCCACACCCTGAAATGGATACATGGCTAGGTCATGCCAGTGTGTACACAGGGACTGGTAAGTGGAAGACTTGTCAGCCAGAAATGTGAAAGGTGCTACCACACGGCCAGACATTTCCACCAAAGGAGAAAGCCACCTGCCCAAGGCAAACTTGCAAATGGCCATGAATATCATGCTTTCCTTCCATCAAAGTTTATTCTGTATGCTGAGAGTAGAGACCGAAGCAAAGTAGACATGACAGCAAGTTCTCTGATTAATAAAGTATCTGTTTTGAGCTCAAGATTTTTCTGTATCAGAGATAAATAGCTGATTCTCAAAAGCCAAAGTTTAAATATTTTTTTAAATGACTGTGGCTCATTTGGGCCTGATAATTGGACCTGTGTGTGATGGATAGAGTGATAGAAAATTATCAAGCATTAAACCAAAATGAACTCTTGCTTCAGATGTTCCTATTGTTCCATATAGATTCTCAGGGAAGGCTGGGGGTAACTGGGCTAGCCCTGGTGAAAATACAGAATGTAGTTAGATCATTTATAAAATCTGGAATAGTTTTAGTTAGTGTGGCATTGATCACAACTTAAGTCATCTCCCCAAATCACCACATTTTTCTTTCTTTTTTTTTTTTTTGACTAAAGGCAGAATAGATTGCTTGAAGAATTGTTTTATGTACAGTTCTCTAACCAGGGAGGACTAGTTCCCTAGCACTATGTGACCTTTCTGTATCATTTATCATCTCACACAGACCCCAACTCTCTTTTGATAAAACCAGGCTATCACTGTGTTTCTTTTAAAAATTGTTCTTGCTTCTTTTCTAGATTTACCAGGTAGAGCATAGTGTCATCTTGATAAGAATAGTTTTATCTTCATCTGTTATGGATGCTCTTGCTGTCTTATCCAGACCCTTTCTACCAGAGTAGGACACGCATACTCTAGTTTCTAAGGATGTTGTCTGTTAGTTTACAGCTGTCCCTCCTCTATAGAATCACCCTTGGCCGAATGGGAGCCTCTCTATACCCTAAAGATACACCCCATCAATAGCTGACAGCCAGTGGCTAAGGGAGTAGAAAAGTCAGCCCCTGGCCGAAAGGTCGTTCTAATTCTGAAGTGAAATCCATGCTCCAGGGCTCCCCATGGGACTAGGCCAAAGTCACATTCCAGCTGGAAACACATACATGCTTAGCTTTCTTCTCCTGCCTTACTCTGCTGCCTTAACTCCTATTTCCCTGAGAATACTTAACACAAGAATCCCTGTCTCAGGCTCTGCATCAAGGGAAACAGTTGTAAACAGTTATGGCAAGTAGGTAGGAGTGTGGGGATGATGGTGAGAAAGGAGAGGGATTAGCACAAAATTTACCCTAGTAAGTGTTTGATTACTAAATTAGTGGATTTTCCAGGCTTGAGGCTTGGATTGAAAATGGTACAGCTATCACCAGAAGATCTATTTCTCAAGCAAGGCCAGGCTCCCTGATTTACTCCTGGATTGGAAATAACTCGGAAAATTTCATAAGGCTTTGTTGTTATACAGAAGGAAATTGATGATCACTAATAATGATATTAAGCCATCCACATGGATTATTAAACAACAACTTTTCTCAGTATGTCATTAAGTATCCAGTTCTGTGGTAGGTTTGAAAGGGAAAAAAAGTACCTTTTATCTTAGAAGTGAAATAAATCTTGTTGTCTCAATGTGGAAATGAAACTTATTCAAATGAAACAATTAAAGAAGTTACAAGATAGTATTTGGTCACATACTAAAATGAATTTTATAGGTAATGAGTTCCAAAGGAGTTTAGAGAACTCAGAAACAAATGTGGGCGTTTAAGAGTTAGGCAAGTCTTCTCAGAGGAATGTGTGCGTGTGGGAGGGGCAGGAGGAAAGAGGCCATTCCAAGTAGAAGAAGTGGTAAGAACAAAGGTGTGGAGACAGTAATGAGGATGCCAGTGTTTGCCAGGATAAAGAATATTAGAAAATAAGTTTCTCCTGAGTTTCCTTCCTCTTCATACTATGATCCCACATTCTAATTTCCACTTACTGCTCACTTGTCCACGTGTTCATTCACCAAATGCTTTTTGAGTATCTACTCTGTTCCCAACCACAATATGTCTTAGGGATAATATAATGAACCCATCCTTGCTCTCCAGAAACTGATGGTCTGCATATAGATAGCGATTGGTAAGCAGGCAATACTAGAGTGTTGTTCCAGTACTCTATGAGTAAGTAGTGTACTGTGGAAGAACAAAGAAGAAACATCTAATCCAGACTTGGGGTAAGGTCATAAAAAGGCTTCTTGAGGTGGTGATCTCTAATATAAGACCTAAAGCATGGTTAGAAGTATGGTTATCTGACTAGGTGAAGGAGGATGCAGTGAAAGAATTCTAGAGAAAAAGGAATGCAGGATGCTTTGAGGAAGCATGATTTGATGTCCTGTGACTCATGCGTGTGGAAGATAAGGAGACAGAGGATGGACCAAAACAAAGGCCAGGTCACAAAAGCCAGATTGGGAACTGCCAGGCACCTAAATAGAGGAGTATGGACTTTATCTTAAGGACCGATAGCCATTGATTGCCTTGAACATGAAAGCGACATGATCATATCATTAGTTTAAAATATAGCTTTAAAAATAATAAGATAAAATAAATAAAATAATAAAATAAAATAAAATAAAATAAAATAAAATAAAATAAAATAAAATAAAATAAAATATAGCTTTAGCTGGAGGAGTTTGAATAAATTGGAAGAGACCAAACAGGAAGCTGATGGGAGACATGTTAAGTTAGGCTATCCTTGTCACAAATAATAGTGAGCATAAAAAGAAGTGAAGTGCAGAATGACATAAATTTGTGTTTTGTTGGTTTGGGGAGAAGAAAAGGAGAATGGTTGAGAGTAATGCTGAAGAATCTTGCTGAAGCAAGTGGTGGGGTGATGGTGTTCTGATCAAATATGAGCTGAGTAACAAGACTGGGGAAAAGAGAGTTATTCAGTTTGGGGTATAATGAGCTTTAGAATTCTGGGGATATTTAAGTGGAGGTGTTGAATAGATGAGTCTGGAAGTTAGAAGAAAGTTTTGGGGGTGGTTAAACAGATTTAGGCTTTCTACAAGCTGCTTATCTTATTGCCATCCTACTTTGCTTAATGGTATCAACATCCACCTGAATGCCCAAACAAGAAACACATTTCTCTCTCTAAGAGCCCATTGATTGACTTCAGGGGATTCATGAACTTCCCTACAATTGTATGCAACATTTTGGGCATGAGTGAGTATGTGCATTTTCCTGGGGCTGTGAGTCATAGATATTATCAGTTTTTCAAAAGGGTTTTTGACTCTTGCCCCAACCTCTCAACTAGAGAAAGGTTAAGAACCAATGAGTTAGAATCTCTCTTTTCCTTATATTTAATCATATCAAGTTCAGTTGTAGCTATGAAGTAATATTTATATCCCTTATGTTTTCTCATTGCTAGTCTCCTATTTGAGATCCTTACTACTTGTTATTCTTTTTATTGGGATGTCTCAACTTCCCAATCTTGATAACTAGATGTGGGTTTTTTTTTCCTTTAAATTGCTGCCAACTATACTAAGTGATGAATAGCAGAAAACCATATCCATATCTGCCCTATCCAAGAATCATCAGCTTAGTTTATTGATCTTTACCATCCAGTTGTTAAAATCTCAGAGTTACTTCGATTCAAGTCACCTCATCTTTAATTTAGACATTATAAGAATCTGGAACTGGAAGCTTAACACAGAGTGGTGACATGTTCTCTCTTTCCTTCATATCTCAGGCAGCTGTTCTGCTGTTGAGGGTGTCAGGAAGGCAAAGAGAAGTAATGGGAATCGACTTTTGCGGCTGGTATATTGGAGGTGGCAAGCTGGCCATCCTCCCCTCTCAGTCAGCTGTTGCCTTTCCTGGTCTGACCTCTGGGTGTTGGTAGCCAGTTATATAGCATGGTGACTTAGGGGTTCTTGGATGCCCAGCAGCAGTCTCATAGGGCCAGTGCACCTTCTTCCTTCCACTCTTGGTGGGTCGCTCTCTGTATTCTCTAATCACTCAATCATTTATCAGTGTGGCAGCTAGTTGCTGCTTCCTCCTCATTTGGTGACTTTGGCCAGGTCTGTATGAAACCTGGGATCCCTGCTACATATGCGTCAATCTGTGTGAAACTAGCAAAAAGGGTGGGGAGCAACTTTAATATTTTCTTACCACTTTACTCTGGCCTAGGATCTAACATCTAAGGAGTTTGGTGGCATCTAGGCACAGCAAAGATTCCTAACAGTCTTCCCTTCTTCATAAGGCTTTCAGATTTCTTGAGTAATTCTGTAAGGGACACCTGGCTTGCTCTGGCAGCAGGGAAGAAGTTAATACGCGCCTCACGCCACATCACTGGATGGAAGATGAAGAGGGAAAATACTGATTCACAAACTCAGCTCTCTCTAAAAGATGACTCTTCTCTTCTGTTCCCATTTCATGGGATTTCTTTACTGAGTCTTCTGAAAGGCCTCTTGTTAACAAGTCCACGGTCAGGGATGTCTAGCGTCCTTGTTTTTAAGCTGTAAGTTGTCTCCCATTGATAACCACAATAAGAAAGGGTCTCAGTGCATATCACAACTTCATGTCACTAATCGTAATAGGTACCTATGATATAATTTCTTGTCTCTCCCATACATCTCTCTTAGTATTTTTTAACTTCAATGGCTCCCCAATGTCAAGACAAATCTCCTCAAACTGGTCTGTAAGGTCTTTTAAAAATCTGACCCCATCTACCTTTGCAGTCTCAACTGGTACCTAAGTAAATCAGGCATTAATCAAACAGGTCTTGTCCTGTTATGTGATCATATCTCCATGGTATTGTTCATGCCATGCCTTCTGCTGCAATGGCCTTTCTTTACTTTTGATAGAAAGAACTTTGGTTTAGCTCAATCTCACACATCATCTTCTCCATGATATCACACCCATTCCTTCAATAGGAATTAATCCTCTCCATGCCACTCACAGCATGGGTTTTCTTAGTTGGTTCTGCCTATCACAGAGAGGTCGTAAGAAATTATGAAGTGGATCTACACCTTATCCATCACCTGATCACCACTAGCCCAGCAAGATGCCTTGAACTTAGTAAATGTTCGACAGCTCAGTGAGCCTGAGATGATGCATAAGATAGAGTCAGATTATAGAAGGGGGCTTAAAGGACCTTAAATTCTAGCTTAGTTGATATCTACTAATGACTTGGGGAAAGAGGCACATGTTTCTCAGGGTTTTGGTTTTTTTTTTTTTTTTTTTCCTTTCCACAATTGATAAAAAATGTTACTGTTGCACTGGGGTAAGAAAATATACACCAAAGCAAAAACAAGAAACCTAACTCACAAATTTTGACTGTGTGATAGGGGACATTATGCCTGTCAGTACCCGGAGGACAAACTGAAACCATGTACTTGGACTAAAAACACAATCAACAAGTGGGGAATATGTGGGTCAAGTGTAGGTGTTCCCCAGAAATCAGCCTGTGCTCCCCAGAAATTAGCATCTTGCCAGGTTCCAGGGTTCTCATCATGCTGCAAGATCACCAGTTTCATCTGTGCAGAGGTAAGGGGCAGAAAATGAGGTGATCAGAGCCAAATCCTGGTAGGGGAATGAAGGCCTTAAGGATATCAATTGGCAGGCTGCACACCCTGCTTCATACTAAGCACGTGGCTGATGCCATCAGGCACCTGAGCATCTGGGCTGTGACAAAGCAGAGCTTTTGAATAAACTTGATCTTCAAGGGTAGCCCTAGGCAGAGGGCTTCAAAGAGGGCCCAGGAATCTCTGAGCAACACTTGAAGACTTTGGCTAAACTAAAAAGCACTGATTTGTGTGAATAAAGGCTTAGATGTTCTTTAAACAGCTCGCTTCACATGCCTGAACCCTATAAACAATGAGACTAGTGTAGATGTATGGTGCTCTAAATATATCTGGAAGATCATCTTGACACACCTAAATTTAATTTGGCTTGCCACATTTTCAAAAGCCAGATCTAATAATGTACGTGCATTACCCACCCCATAATACCAACTACATATACTTTCAGCCACTGCCGCACCCATACCCTTCCCCATCAGATATGCACACACCTGCCTTCATGGAACCTCACCCTGATCCCTCATCTGTACCTGCATACACAGAGGCACGTGTGTATGCAAATGCTTACATCTTCATCAAAACTTGAGATCATACACAGTTTTTCTTCTTCCTCTAGCCTATCCTGAATCCTGCAGCTGTCTGGGGTCATTCCCTGACCCTCCAGCTATACTCTAGGTGGAACAGCTGCGGTCAGAAACTTGGCCAGGACTCCCTGCCAAGAGGGGGTTAGAGGTGGCCTAGTGAACAGCTATTGAGTATAGCTGTGGAATGTGGGTGGAGTCAGAGAAGAAGGGGTGCAGCTGATGCCACTTCAAGAAGGTGGGAAGCTCCACTCCCTTCCCAGAGAGATGACTGAAGGCAGCTGTGTGCTGCTGATGCAGGGAAAACGAGATGGGGAGCTTCACTTCATAGGCAGCACCTGCTGTGTTCTGGAGGGCGCCACCAGGCCATCCCCCGAGTGTGGGCCTTGCTCCAGTGCTCCCGTGTAATGTGGTGGGATGTGGTTGGCTCTCCCACTGCTCTGGTAAGGACTTTAGCCAGACAGATTTGGCAAAGCTTATTGAATTTCTTCATATTTGAGGGCCAGTTTGTGATCCTACATATGAGAATACAGTTTCTTATGCATATTCATGTTTACCTGTACACATAGAAACAACTGCTTTTGGGGATAATTATGGAGATTTTTGAGCAGTAGAAAAAACTGAGGGTTAGCAGGGGTCAGCTAAATGCCTGAGGTTCTCACATACAGACCTGTCTTGGCTGGGAAGCTAATGCTCTCACCGTCACTGAGAAGCAGGACCGCACGGTGAGTCAGACATCCTTCTCTACTCTACACCCAACATTATCTTCCTACTCAAGATTGCTTATTTTGGACCAAAAGATGCCAGTGGGGCCATGGGCTGCCATACTGTTTGGGAATATTTGATATTTGGGAACCTCTAAGTAAGGCTATAGCCAAATCCAGCCTGCTATTTAAAGAGCAATGGCCATCCCAAGCACCAGAGTTATGGTCTTAAATGCAGAGGTTCCTGGAGATTATTTTTAAAACACTGAAGTAGTTGTTGGTATCTACCACTTTCATGGCCCCCCTCACTGTTTTTCAGTGTCTTAGTTCCTCTCTTTCCTACATGACTGATGTTCTCCTATAGCTTCTCTGATAGTAAGGCCTCTGATAAGCTGCTCTACACAGTATAATCTTCCCCTTGTAGTATCCCAGATGGCCAGTTAGCATGAGTAGCAATGTTGTGACTATGGAAGGACCAGGCTTAATAAGTAATTAAAATCCAGCCTGTGGGCACTCATTTGTCCCTGGCACACATCTCCCAAATTTTGAGTCCCTTAGGGCCCCTTCCTTTATCCTATCCTATGCTCCAGCTGATCTGTTCCCCTCCCTTGATTCAGCCATCAGCATTGGTGATATCTTGGATTTGTCTCCTCCTTGGCCATTTCCTCAGCAAAAGCTACTTTCAGGGCCTGACTTCAATTTCAATATTCAATAAGGAAAAATCCATCAGGTGAATGCATTTGCCCCCAGTCTCCCACCATGTAATTCCTTTCTCAGGCTGGGAGTAAGCAACAGAGCTTAAAAATTAATATTTGGATTGAGAAATGATTCCTGTCCTTCATTGGCTGCTATCAAAATTCTTCTCTCAATGTGACGTTGGGAGGACATCATTTGTGAACATAAGGATTCATACCCAAGTATGAGTGACTATGAGTGGTTAATCCAATTTATTACTTTCAGAAAGAAGTATGATGTCTTTCCGATTTGTTTCTAGGTTCCCAATTTCTAAGGAATCTGACCTGACACATCTGGTCCCCTGATATCAGCATTTTTATTCCTTTGCTTCCTCCACAGAACACCTCTTCTTCCAGGCTCTGATATGGTAACCCTCTGGATAACTATACTCCTTGGTGTCTTCTTCAAGGTGGGGCCTACATTGTTCCTTGGGACCCAAACCTCAGAATGCAGTCTCCCCACCAGACTGCCCTCTGATATCCTTAACTTATCACTATATTAACTCGCTGGGAAGTATGAGAAGATGCACCCTCCTTTTCTCCAACACACTCAGCCTGATTCATACAGTCAGTGTTTTTTCATAGAGCAAGGAAGGCCATTGCTGAAAATTATCAGAGTTCATAGGAAACATCGGTCAAGGCCACTTTTCCTTACATAAGCCCATAAATAAAGCATCTAAGGAACCATTGTTCATTCTCCTTTATTGGAGACCTGGACATAACATCTTGCTGCATACCTCACACATATCCCATTTAATTTTCACCTTTATGCCCTAAGATGGTAATTATTTGCCCTATATTATAGTTGAGGAAACTGAGGCTTAGTTATATTAAATAATTTGCTTGAAGTCACCTAGCCAGAAAATGGTTGTTTTAGGGTTCAAAGTCTGCCTGATGCCAAATTCTGCGTTCCTTCCACTAAACCAATCTGGCTAGGAATGATGCGCTGTGATGAATAAATCTCGATGTTTTTCTTCCTTTGAGTTGAAGGCCATCTTAGTGACTAATGGGAACTTTGTTCCTCATTCACCACATTCCACACAGATTATAAAGTAAGGACCCTCGAGACTGGCGTGACCTCATTCTAACTGACCAGCTGGCTCACCTCAGGCCTCAGCCTTTCTCGGCTGGCTGCCAATAAGTGGGACAAACCTGCCTTATTCACCATAACTGTTATTACATCTACATTCCCCACAGGACTGAAGATGCCACTTGGACTTCCCTTTGTCTCAAGGGACTGATATTCATCTGAGAAGCAGAGAGTGAACTGAGCTTGAGAAGTTAAAGCAAATGTACAGTTTGCTCCTGGCCCACGGACAGAACATAAGC
The DNA here is from genome assembly GCF_003254725.2 of Canis lupus dingo. NCBI lineage: Eukaryota > Metazoa > Chordata > Mammalia > Carnivora > Canidae > Canis > Canis lupus. The sequence goes on along the minus strand of NC_064253.1, from coordinate 33,726,480 downwards.
TTGGATGTGCAGCTGGGAAAATGTGCTAGGCTCTGAACTACAGATTCCCAATTTGTGAATTTGTGAGGCTTTATAACAAATACTGTGACGGTTGTTACTTAGCGGCAGCTGATATCATCTGCCAGTTTTGCATATATTCCTCTTCATTTTCTAAGGCAAACCACAGATGTTTCATCCCTTGAGATCACACCTGCAGACCTAAAACCAGTCCCCCCCCCAAAAAAAAAAAAAACCAATGGGATAGCAGATGTTTTGAAATTGGAACAGTTACATGATTGGACAGGGGGAAAAAAAAACACAACTCTTCTACTACTCCTTTATCAGTACAAATGCCAGGAAGTAACTCTTCTTTTTACTGGAACACAAAAGACTAGCACTCATAACTTTTTCTGTTTCCTCTAATCTAGAAGGCAGTTTTGGCGTTTTATTTACATAAAAGATGAGGGGTTTTATTCCAGCTCTGAGCTTCAACTCACCTTTAATAAATTGTTTCACAGTATTCCTGACCCACTGGTATAAAATAAAGGAGCGCTTTTAAGTCATATGAGGGCATCACATTTGCTGATGCAAAATGTGTTAGTCTGAAAGGAAAGTTAATTAAGCAATAAGACATGACATGACATGAATTATTGTGTAATAATTCATGCCTTCAGCATAGCTAGGCGCAAACCTGAAGGCCAAGTATCCCTCCAGCAACTAAGGCATGAGTTATGCTATAATAACTCAAGCCTGAGAGTTTTCCAACGAAGCAGTGGGGAGAAAGGGAGAAAAGAAAACCAAGGACAAAAAATTGATCTCATACAAGAAAGAGAGGATGAAATGGGGTCATTGTTTAGAACTATATATCTTTTCATGAATGCAATACACTGGTGACAAGAACCTGAGGATGGTGTTCACTGGGATTCTTCTGCTCATTGCTCAGAGCTTTGAGAAGACCCCACACACTTCCAACTTAGGGATTGGTACAACATGCTGAAGAAAATGCTTTGCTAGAAGAATGGGTGCTTGGAAATTTAGCAAGTGCAGTGGGTTCTTTTTGACTCAACGAGGGAAGATCGTTCATCTATTTATAACTTTATGACTTGAAATGTCACCTCCAGTTCTCTGGCTCTGGGGGGAAGTGAGTGTCCTAAGAACCAGAAGCCATCTCCAGTCACCCAAGCCTTCTGCATCTTGAAAACACCATTTCACTTGTTATATGCCCCAGGAAACTGGAGTTGGGTTTTGGGTGAGAACTAAGGTAAGGAAGAGAGTTTCCTTCTTGCAGCTTCAGTTTGACCTGCAGAACTAAGGACAAACTACGTAAAAGCCACAGCACAATGACTTAAATAGACTGAGCCCATTTGGCATCAGATGCAAAAAGCAGGCACTAAATGAGGTCCATAGAGACATCTCCCTGCCTCTTGTCTTCCTCTCATGGGTTCATTGATTTAATGAATGAGGGTGTACCTGTCGGGTCCTAGTTGCTGGACAGGGCCCTGTTAATCTCACAGCTCGATAGCCTGCCGGCCAATCAGCATACTCTGTTAAAATGCAGTTTAATCGAAAACCATCTACAAACAAGCAGGAGCATTTGCCTCCATTTAAACATGGACAAGGAGAACTGATTTGAGATTGACAGGAAGATGTCCTGTCCTGTCCAGCGTCACTCAGCTCAAGGCATACACAGAACAGCTTTCCTCCTTCCCTCGTGCTCTTCTCATTTAACCTCCAGCCCCCGCCTGCACGGAGATGAGCAGTTCAGCAAATCTGCGACTTCAGATCTTACAAGTTTGCTGGTAACATTCCAAAATTCATAGTCAGCCCATGCCTCCCTCCATACGACTAACATATGGTATTAACAAATTTTATCAACACTGTATAAAGGGAACAGCTCCAGAATGTGTTTCTGTTATTCTTACAGTTACTCTGTTGCCTTTCTGCATGGCACTGATATTGCTTCTCCTTGGTCCTGTTTGAAATGCTGATTTTAACATTTCTTTCTCCTCTTAAAGGCTTCCTCATGGAGCTCTCACTTTCTTTGGTGAGTTGCAATTTAGTCTCTTTGTTGAGCAGGTGGGTATCTTAGAATTTCCTATTCTTCTATAAAAAGCTACGGCGGATTGGTTAACAGATTCTCCAAGGGGAGAAGGCATTTTTGATAAACAAAGAAGGTCTAAGGCAGGGTCAGCAAACTCTTTGTGTCAAGGGCCAAGTACCAAATATTTTTGGCTTTGCAGTCCTGTAGCCAACTCTCAGATCTGCCATCACAGTGTAAAAGGAGCCACAGACAATATGTGAGAGAGTGAGCTTCCCTGTGTTTCAGTAAAATTGTACCCACAGAATAGATAGGGGCTGAATTGGGCAGGCAGGCCATAGGTTGCTAACCCGTGGTGCAGAGTCCAAGGCAAGTGGGCCAACTGACCAATTCCATTTTTACTTTTGATTATAGTCTCTCAAGAGCTGAGAGGAGAATGTGAAGGCAGGAATGTTAGCAGGTGGTAGATTCAGTGATGTAGTAATAAAGGATTTGGAGTCTGAGAAGTGACTGAGTAGATTTTGGTCCTGCTACTTTCTCCTGTGTGACTCCAGGAAAGTTACCAAACTTCCCTGAGATGTACTTTCCTCATCCTTCAAAGGGCAATCATAATGTCTTGGGTAGGGGTAGTTAGCTTTCCATATGCCTCTGTCTCCCCCTCCTTCCTAGGCTTACAGCTAGACTACGTCACCCAGCCTCCCTTGAGGGAAGGAGTTTCCTTATGGTTAGACTTACCAACAGGATGTGCAGAATGTGTGCTCATTTTGGTCTAATCCTACTTCATCCACACTCTTCATTCTGCTGGCTGCAACCTGGACATGGTGGTGCAGCCTTCAGCACACTTAAAGAGCAATCCAATACAGGATTTGGGAACAAGAGGGAAGGAGCCTGGCCCCAAACAGCTGCTAAGAGCAGCGGTGCCCGATGAGCTGAAATGCTCACTGGACTGTTTTGTGAGAGAAAAATAAGTATTGTTCTTGAAGTTACTGTTTTATTACTTCAGAGAGTAAGCCTAAACTAAATAATATAATATGCTTGCATGATTAGTATGAAGATATAAAATAATTCATATAAAGTGTTTGGCATTTACTGGGCATTTAATAAAGGTAGCTTTTATCTATTTTATGATTCAGATGGGCAATAATAAAATTGATTGAGACAAAGGTTCAGCCCTTTGGCATGACGTGATCTGATTGGTGGACAGGAGGGTGGCTGCCCTCCAGTGTACATTCCATCTTCTCTGTCACCAAGCAGGAGTGTGTTAGGGAAGCAGGGGATATGCTCGATGGTCAAAAGTGAGTGACAATATCAACCACTTAGTCTAGAGGTGAGGAAAGAGAGAGAGAGAGAGAAGTTTCCACCGGAGTTACTACACAGATATGCATGTGTGTGCTTCTGTGTGTGTGTGTGTGCATGTGTGTGTGTGTGTGTAACTACTCTGGGGTTTTTGCATTTAGAAAGAGAGAAGCACTTGCCTATTCGCTGGTAAATATGTTTTATATATTTTTAAAATTATTTTTCATTTTTTTAGAGTTTATTTATTTATTTTAGAAAGAGAGAGACAGCATGAGTAGCAGTGGCAGAGAGGGAGAGAGAGAGAATCTCAAGTAGACTCCATGCTGAGCATGGAGCCCGATACAGGGCTCAATCCTAGGACCCTGAGATTAGGACCTGAGCCGAAACCAAGAGTCAGACTCTTAATTGACTGTGCCACCCAGTCGCCTCTGCTTTATACCCTTTTACATCTACTTCTGAAAACATTTATTTCAAAAAAGAACTTGTGCGGAATGTGTTTTCTTTGGTGATGAAGGTGTAATTATGGTACATGGTAATCTTTATGAAAAATTTTACTTTGTAAATAATACATTAAAATTAAGAGTTAATAAAATAAAATAAAGAAGAAATGAGAATAAAAGCATTTATAACTTCACTACTCGGGATAAACCCAGAGTAATATGTTGATGTATATTATTACAGCCATAGATGTAAAATAATCATAGAATATATATAGTTTGGCTTCCTGAATTTAATGTAAGCATTTCCCGTATCATTACATATTCTTTTAAACATTTTCTCAATGACTATAAAATGAATATACCCTCATCATTGAGCATCCTCCTCAGTTCGTTTCTAGTTTATGTCATAGGACTAATACAATAATGTAATAACTAACCATCTTGTATTCTCTTTCTGTTGTGAGAATAATCTTTGCAAAATATAAAGCTGATTATGTCTCCTTCCAGCTTAGAATCCTTAAAAGGCCGCTAATTGCTTTGTGATAAAAGTTGGCATTGCTGCTATAACCTTCAGGACCCTTTGCAGTCTGGTCCTTGCTGACATTTTCAGCCATATTCTTTGTTCCCTTAGATCCTTCACTTCTCTTTTCCTTAGATCTTTCCCAGAAGTTTTTCTGTTCTTATTGCAGGTATATAGATATGCTATTATTTCTCAAAAAAACTTCTCTCTTACTTTCTATCTGGAAGGCTACCTGCCCCACACAAATGTACCTTTTTAACTACAGCTTATTAGGTTTTTAAACTTTCCATTAACTTATTCATTTCCCCACAGTTTTATTGAGATATATTTGACAAGTGATATGTACAAGTTTGAGATGTACAGTGTAATGATTCAATATACATATGTATTGTGAAACAATCAGCACAGTAAGTTCTGTTAATAGCCATCACTTCACTATTAGTTACAATATTTTTCTTTGTGATAAGAGCTTTTAAGATCTATTCTTTTAGCAACTTTTAAACATACAGTGCAGTATTGTTAACTATGATAATCATGTTGTACATTACATCTTCAGAACTTACGTATCTTATCAAAGAGTATGGTACTGACATAAGACAGATAAATAGTCCAATAGAACAGAATCAAGAGCCCAGAAATAAACCCATTTATATATGGTCAACTAATATTTGACAAGGAGCCAAAAATATTTAATGGGGAAGATCTCTTCAATAAAGGCTGGGGGGACAATTGGATATTTACATGCACAAGAAAGAAACTGGAGCCCTATCGTACACCACATTAACAAAAGTTAATGTGAAATGGATTAAAGACTTAATGATTGGACACCATCAAACTCCTAGAAGAAAACATAGGGAAAAATTCATTGATACTGGTATTGGCACTGATTTCTTGATTTTGACACCTAAAACACAAGCAACAAAATAAAAAGCAAATGAGACTGTGTCAAACCAAGAAACATTTGCACAGCAAAAGAAATGATCAACAAAATAAAAAGGCAACCTAAAAAATGGAAGAAAACACTTGAAAACCACATATCTAATAAAAAGTTACTCTCTAGAATATATAAGGGACTCGCACAACTCCATAGTAAAAAAATAATAATCAATTAAGAAGTAGCCAGATGACCTGGATAGACATTTTCCCACAGAAGATATTCAAATGGCCAACAGATATATGAAAAGGTGCACAAATCATTAGGGAAATGCAAATCAGAACCACAATGAGATATCACCTCACATCTGTCCGAATGGCTAGTAACAAAAAGATAAGAGAAAGTAAGTGTTGGCAAGGATATAGAGAAAAGGGAAGCCTTGTCCTCTGTTGGTGGGAATGTAAGTTGCTGCAGCCACTATGGAAAACAGTGTGGCGGCTCCTCAAACAATTAAAAATAGAACTACCGTATGATCCAGTAACTCTCCTCCTGGGTATATATCTAAAGGAAATGAAATCACTATCTCAAAAAGATATATGCACCCCCATGTTCATTGCAGCATTATTTACAATAGCCAAGGTATGGTAACAATATATGTGTCTTTTGATGGATGAATAAATAAGGAAGATGTGGTAGGGATATACAAAAGAATATTATACAACCATTAAAAATGAAGAAATCTTGCCATTTACTACAACACGGATGGAACTTGAGGGCATTGTACTGAAATAGGTCAAACAGAGAAAGACAAAATACTGTCTGATCTCACCTATATAGGGATTTTTAAAAAAACAAACTCAGGGAAACAGAGATCATATTTATGGTTGCCAGAGGTAGGGGATGAGAGAATTGGGGGAATGTGATCAAAAGGTAAAAACTTCCCAATGTGGCTCATTCTTTACTACAGCCATCACTTCACATAGTTACAACTTTTTTTGTGATAAGAGCTTTTAAGATCTACTCTCTTAGAAACTTTTAAATATACAGCACAGTATTGTTAACTATGGTCATCATGTTGTACATTACATCTTTAGAATTTACTGTATCTTACCAAACAGTATGGTACTGACATAAGACAGACACATAATCCAATAGAACAGAATCAAGAGCCCAGAAATAAACCCATTTGTATATATGGTCAACTAATATTTGACTAGGGATCCAAAAATATTCTCTTCACACATCTCTTTCAGGAAGCCTTCCTTGACTCCCAAGTTACAAGTTTTTACTCAGCACTACATATCTTTCATTTCTAGCCTGGATCACAATTTTGATGGGACTATGTGATTATTAGAAGTCTCCCCCAACTAGACTGAAATACATTGAGGAAAGGAATCTGTATTTTTTTGGTCACCATTAAGCCTTTTACCAGCTCCTAGAATATTGAACAAATGTTAAACAGGGGAAGTTTGAATCTCTACCTAATAAGCACATTATCTATAAATAAATTCAAACTGGATTAAAGAGTTACATATATGATGAAAATTATAAAAACAACAAAAGAAACTTGGAGCAATTTCTAAAACATCATCTTCATTTGGGGAAGCCCTCTGAAAAATCATACTTTATTATTCAAAATTAAGACTTGCAGTATGATAATGACATCCACTATAATAAAGGCACAAAAAACATACTTACAATACGTATTTTCTAAGAGGCTAATTTCCTTAACATTGAGAAAGTTATAAATCAATAAAAATTCAACAGAAAATTAGAAATATGAATAAGTTCACAGAAAAAATTTAATAAACATAAGATACTCAACCTAACTTGAAAGAATTGAAAATTAAAATAACCATAAAAGATCAATTCTCACTGATTAGCAGATTAGTAATAATAAAATATATTGGTGATACCTATTTAGGAGAAAAATAATTTTCATACTTTGGCGGTAGAAATATAAATTGATATAAAGCTTCTGTGATGCTATTGCAAAATATAAAGGTTTTAAATGCAAATATAATTTGGCCCAGTGACCTCACTTCTAGGAATGTATTTTGAAACTATGCTACATAAAATTGTTCTTTAAAATATATATTATTGGTTGCACCATACATAGAATGCAGTAGCAATGATCTCAAAACTGCCTAAATATTCATCAAAGGGAGATTAAATAAATAAATTGTGATATAAACATACAGTTGAAAACTGCAGTATCATTAAAATGAATGAGGCAAATCTTTGTATTAGTATGGAAAAACTATTTATCAGCAAGTGACAGAACATAATATATATGGGTATATGTATATATAATATATACATACTGTGAATCCATTTATATAAAGCAATAGATACATGTGGATATACAAATATTATGTATTCATATGGTATGTGGATACCATCTAATCTTGAGCATTTGCCATGACGACCCTTGGAGAATGAGAATGTGGGTCAATGGCAGGCAGGTGGGTGGGAGGTGATGTGTATGGTGGGGAGTGTTTCTTTTTTTTACTTCCTAGAATTCTGTACAGCCTTACTTTTCTTTCAAAGAGGTATTATTCCCACTATAAAAGCTTAAAATTATTTTTTGGTGATTGAATAAGTGAAGAGTGCTAGCTTCCTGTTAGAATTCACATTTAATTTCACATTTAGCTCCTTCTTCCCCAGTTTTTATGCTGTTTAAACTAGTTTTCAGTACATTTGAAAATATATTAGGATAATGTTTATACTCTTCCCTCATTCTTATTAATCTCTCAAAGTTTTGCTCTTCTAGCCTTTTAGAGGGCTTGCAAAAGTCACTATCAAGTTTCCCCAGAATTCTGTTGATACATTGATTCAAAGAGGAGTCAACTTTGGAAAGAACTATATCTAAAAGATTAATTAACCCCCCTTTCATGACTCAGTAACTTTTTAATGTAAGCCCGACACATTTCTTGATGCCCATGTATAAGAATTTGATATTAGTTTTTGATTTTGTAAATATTAATCTTCTTTTTTCCAGTGTATCTCTCTACCTTGCTTTTTATGAGAGAGGGGGAACACATTGCTTTTGTCATCGTTTATTTTGAATATAAACACTTTGTTGAACTTTTTAATTAGTTCTTAACAGTCTTCAGTTGACTCCATTGTATTTTCTATGCAGACAATATAAGCATCTACAAATAATAATTTTTTTTTCTTACGGATAACCCTGTCTCTTTGTTCTCCTGTCATCTAAAACAGTGGTTCTAAAAATTCTTCCTTGCAAATTCCACAGAGCCAATTGATTTTTTGTAGAATGTTTCTGTTGACTTTTGCAAAACTCGTGTATCTCTTGTCAACCAATGCTTACATCTGATTGATGAATGAACATTCTGATATGAATGTTGGTTGGCATTTTTTTACATATGTTAACATGAAAGATGAATGTTTAAAATGAGACATACTTTGAAATTTCACTTGGTTGTCAACAATATGAGAAACTTTCTTCCTGAATCAGATAAATTTAGTAATTCTGGAAGAATTTCTCTCAATTTTTTGTGCTTTTCACAGCATAAGGACTATTTTCATGATGTACCTTTAAATTTAATCTGCATTGTTAACATTTTCTCCATCATTTTTTTTAATTGAGTAAGTTTGACATATGACATTATGTAAATTTAGGTGTACAATGTATTACTTCAGTACATTTATATTTGATATGCATATAGTGTAATACGATTGCCATTATAACAATATTTATCACATTACATAATTACATTACCATACTGTTGTCTATATTATACTGTGTATTAGTCTTTATGGCTTATTTTCTAGTAATTGCTAGTTTGCTCCTTTAAATATCAATCTCTTCTCCCATTCCCCATCCTCCAATCCCTGGTAACTATAATTTTACTCTTTTTTTATGAGTTTGATTATCTAGATTTTACATATATGTGATCGCATACAATATTTTTCTTTTTTTTTTTTTTTTCAATATTTTTCTTTCTCTGACTTACCTCACTTAGAGTGATGTGCTCATGGTCCATCCATGTTGTTGCAAATGACAGGATATCCTCCTTTCTCAGAGCTGAATGATATTCCACTGTGTATTATGTATCTTTTTTATTGACTGCCTGTTGATGGGCACTTAGGTTTTTTCCACGTTTTGGCCATTGTGAACAATGCTGCAATAAGCATGGGAATATCTTCAAAATCTTGTTATCATTTCCTTTGGATATATACCCAGAAGTGGAATTGTTGGATCATAGGATAGATCTATTTGTAATTTTTTGAGGAAACTCCAAACTGCTTTCCACAGTAGTTGTACCAGCTTGCATTCACACTAACAGTGTATAACGGTTGCCTTTTCAGGACATTCTCACCATCACCTGTCTCTTGTCTTCTTAATGATAGCCATTCAAACACATGTGAGTGAGAGCTCATTGTGGATTTGCATTTTTCTGGTAATAAGTGATGTTGAACATCTTTTCGTGTGCTCCTTGGTCATTTTGATGTCCTCTTGGGGGAAAAAATGTCTGTTTAATTCAGAATATTATTTTAAAATCGGATTATTTTTTGTTATTAAGTTTATGAGACCTTTATATATTTTGAATCCTATATGTGGTTTACAAAACAATTTCTCCCACTTGGTAGTTGTCTTTTTCATTTTGTTAACTGTTTCTTTTGCTGTGCAGAAGCTTTTGAGTATAATGTACTTTCATTTGTTGATTTTTGCTTTTGCCTTTTGTGCTTTTAGTGTCATGTTCAAAAAATTATTGCCAAGACCAATATTGAGAAGTTTCTTTCCTATGTTTTTTTTTAGGAGTTTTATGGTATCAGATCTTATATTTAAGTTTTTTATTCAAGTTAATTTTTATGAGAAGAGTGAGATTAGGAATACAACTTCCTTGTTCTGTGTGTGTTTCTCACATTTTCCCAGCACCATTTATTGAAGAGACTATTCTTTCCCCATTGGGTGTTCTTGGCTCTTCTCCATCACTGTTTAAAGTCTAGGTCAAGAGCCAGGATACTATGGCAAACAGGAAAATTTTATAAATATTTTCTTAGGCAATAGTAGGATGGGTCTTTGTTTGAGATGGGTATTTTTAATCATATTTTAAAAAATCACATTTCTAATTTGCTGGAAATTTTTTATTGTTGTTCTGTTAATTCGAAATTGATGCTGCGTTTTACCAATTGCCTATGGCTTTTCTTTTGAGATGATTTATCTTTTCTTTTTCTGATATATTTATGTGATATTTCTGTTAATACACTTCCTATTGTGAAACTGTCTTCATTGCTGATATTGTCTGTAATCATAATACTTTCTGAAATTTTATTGTCACACTCAATTTTATTTATTTAGGATTTTCCTTCCATAATCAAAGTTGAGATTGTTGTTATTTCTTTTGTCTTTATTTTATTTTCAAGATTATACTAGATTTTCAAAATTAATTTCAAAACTTACCATCTGTTTCTATGAGCTAAGGTAACGTTTATTCAGTATGGAAATTACCTGTTTCTTGGAAATGTGAAAAGTCTCATTGAAAGACACATCTGGTTTAGAGATATTTGAGAGGTAATTCTTTGTAATATTTTCATTTTATTCCAGAAGATTTTTCTGTTCACACTATATCTATTTGGACTTAATTTGAATAAATATCACACTCCCATGTAATTGACCATGTCATCATGATTTTCAAAATTTTAAACTCCTCTGAATCTGTTCTTATTTTTAGTCTTGTCTTCCTAATTTTATAAATTTAGCACCTTTCTGTATTCCCTGACTAGATTTGCTATTTTGTAAACTTTGTTTCCTTACTTTAAAAAGAAAATCTGATCTATTTTTTCCTATTTTCTAATTTGTTTCTACTTTTTTCTTTGTATTTCCTTTTTAAAATTTTTCTTGGGTTTAGTTTCTGGTACTTTTTTTTTTTGTAAACCTCTTGGATGGAGAGCTTAATTTAATTTTGGTTATTTAGTTCTTTAAAAATTGAAGAACATAGATCTGAATTGACTCTTGAACATAGCTTGTCTGTTTTAATTTGTTTTGATAAAGAATAATATTTTTGTTCTTTTTTATTATATGAAATTTTAATTTCCTTTCTTTATTTTTTTTTAGATTTTTATTTATTTATTCATGAGAGACCCACACAGAGAGAGGCAGAGACACAGGCAGAGGGAGAAGCAGGCTCCATGCAGGGAGCCCGATGCGGGACTCGATCCCGGGATCTGGGATCATGACCTGAGCTGAAGGCAGATGCTCAACCACTGAGCCACCCAGGTGTCCCAATTTTCCTTTCTTCTAATAACATTGGAAATGTTTTATAAAGCCCTCATGGTTGGAATTGTGTGTGTGAGTAGAGTGGTATGGTGGGTGAGGAGGAATAACAGAGCTTTGGGTTGGTTAACACTTGGTGTTCGTATTATAGATTTGCTTAATTAGATTTAGAAAATGTGATTTTGATATTTACTCCTTTTTGATATTTATTGAGGCTTTCTTTGTGACCTAATAACTTTAATTTTCGAAACTGAACAATTTAAAATGTTAAGTTTGTAGTATGCTTTATTTACTATACTTAAATCTGATTAATTATATTATCTAAATCTCTCCAGCTACATTGTTTGTATTGACTTGATAGGTCAAAATATTTAAAATTTTTCAAAATTCTTCACAATTTATTGTGTTGATTCTTCCTTATATTTACATTTATAAAAGTTTTACATAATATTTTATTCCTTGTTTTTCTCTGATTATAAAGGTTTATTTGTGGTAGAGATAATACTGTTATGAACTATATCTTCAATAAATATATTACTTTTTGTCTTCCCTAAGGTTTTCTGCTTAACAAGTGTTTGGACAGTATACCTTTTTAACTTTGTGTTATTTTAATTTGAGTCTTATCTGTAGTATTGGAATGAAATAACAAATATGGAGAGTCTTTGGCTTTTAGTATGGGAATTTATATAATTTATATGTTTATTACATTTCTAAAGTGTTGAGAAAATTTACAAAAATCATTGGTTTATTCCCACATTTTAATCAAGTTATCATGCAATCCATGAAATAGAAAGTATTATATAAAAAGTATAGTCTTTTGAATCAGCCATCAGAGAGTAACATCTTTGCCATTTGCTAATTTCAAGCCCTTGTGAATATTATTCTCTCAATCTCAGTTTTTTTTTTTTTTTTTTTTTTTTTTGCTTTTTAAAGATTTTATTTATTTACTCAAGAGAGACAGAGAGAGAAAGGCAGAGACATAGGCAGAGGGAGAAGCAGGCTCCATGCAGGGAGCCCCATGCGAGACTCGATCCCAGGTCTCCAGGATCACGCCCTGGGCTGAAGCAGGCACTAAACCGCTGAGCCACCTGGGCTGCCCTCAATCTCAGTTTTCAGTATATGATATGGGGTCAGCTCATTTAGCTCATAATACTGTTATGGGAGAAAATGTACCAATAAAGTACCAATAATACAAGCTCTAAGAAGAGTATGTTACACTTAGTAGGTATTTCTCCCAGAGCAGGATATGTAGCTTAGTCATGTTCATAATTCTATTTCTTAGCATCATGCCTGATATGGTTAATAAACTCAATAATTGTTTGCTGAATGAATGCCAGAGTGGATAAACCTACTGGTCACAATACTTTTGACTCTAACAAACAAAGGAAGAGATTCAACCAAAAACACACTTCATAAATGTGCTATAACATTATGTTTACAGAAAAAAAAAAAAAAAAAAAACAATGACTCAGTTCTGATCTTCTGATCAGTTCTTTTTTTTCTCCTTAAAGATTTTATTTATTTATTCATGAGAGACACACAGAGAGAGAGGCAGAGACACAGGCAGAGGGAGAAGCAGACTCTATGCAGGAAGCTCAATGTGGGACTCAATCCCAGGACTCTGGGATCACACCCTGGGCTGAAGGCAGACGCTCAACTGCTGAGCCACCCAGGCGACCCCTGATCAATTCTTTTTGAGTATAGTTGATGATAATGTCTAGCTAGAGACTCTTCTAAGAAAAATTTAAATTGTGTACCATTTTTGGATGAACTTAAAACATTTTGCTTTTCATACACTCAGTGATGTGCCACAGCCAGCCTGGAATACCTTTCACTGATTTGATTTTCAAGAGTTTTGCTAGCCAGTTATTAAATACAGCCATTATTAAAAATTAAATTGTATAAACTTACAATTTAAAAAGTATACTGGGATGCCTGGGTGGCTCAATTGATTAAGCATCTGACTCTTGACTTCAGCTCAGATCATGATCTCAGGGACTCCAGATCTGAGACTTGCACTGAGCTCCCTGTTCAGAAGGGGATTGATTGCCTGTCTCTCTCTCTCTGCCCCTCCCCTTGCTTGCACCCTCTTTCTCTTTCTCTAAAAATAATTAAATAAATATTTTTAAAAATAAATAAAAACAATAAAAAGTATGCCAAAAGCAAAGTAATAAATACTTCAAAGTTATCACTTCCTAATTGTTTTACTACATTTTATTATTATTTATGCTCTTGAGGTTATTCACATCTGTTGCATCTGTAAAGTGGAAACACTATGCTATACATAGTTGCTATTACATGTGGAATGGCACAGAATGATTGAGGAAATCTTTCTCCAGTATTCAGAATTTTATTGTTCAAATCAGCAAGGGAATATATCATGGCCAATCATGGAAAATTTTAACATGCATCTTCATCATTTCACTTTTGTCTTATTTGTTAATATAATCCTAAGTGAAAATATCAGCCAGCCATTTATGTTGGCCCTCTACTCATTTATCAGTTGCAGCAGATCAGCTATAGATTGTAGAGTTAGGCAAAATTCAATTAATACCCTTCTTGAGAATCAATTGGTTCTACGGAAATTGCAATAAAGAGTGTAGTGTATTTTATTGTTATGTGTAAATTGTGTGTTACACAGACTTTATACCTATAAAATTTGTAATAAACTTATGTATGCATATATTTTTTTCTGGAGATCCAGTTATTAAACATTTGCCAGTACAGTACTGTATACATAGGTCAAGCGAGAGGGATGGAGAGCATCTTGCAAGACTTATTTGTGTGTGCCTTTATTTCCAAATATCCTGAAGCTCTTAATTTTTATTTTACTTTGCCCTAAAGTTCCTTTTTGCTGTAACATCTATTGTCATTTTTATTTTCAAGCAATTGAGTAAATGTAATCATGAACCCCTCAAAGTTTCTGTCTTTTGAAATTTTTAAAAAATTTATTTACTTTTTTTAAATTGACATATAGGTTGGCACACGGTATTTTAGTTCAGGTGTACAACATAGTGATTCCACATTTATGAACAGTACAAAATGATCATCACCACAACGTCTAGTTACTGCTACCACATGAACTCCTAAAAGTTTGAAAAGTTGAAAAATGTGGTAAAGAAAAAAATTACTGTAATGCACTTCATTATATTTTGTATACAGCTTCTAAATTTGTATTGCTTGTACAAACTTGCTTTTATCCTTCAAGAATATATTCTTCTATCTGTGAAATTGAATGACTTGAGTGGGTATGAAATTTATCATACCTTTTTTCACTGAAATTAGTAAATTTTTTTTCAATTAATATCTTTCCATCTAGAGACAGGATTTTCATAAGAGGATTAAAAGGAGATAGTGAGATAAAGGTATGTATTACAACAGCAGACTCACTCTTTGTCCTCCTGAGACGGTGTTAATATACAGGGCTGAGCTTTGACCACTCTATTTCTCTGGTTAAAGAGTATGTGTTAAGCTGCCTAGGTTAGTGGAGTGCCTATGGGCTGTGCCTGAGCAAGGTCTTGATGAATTCACAGGACTAGGATCTGCAAACATAAAATGTTACCGCCTTATAGACAGGTTGAACATTCTGTCCTTGTATGGGAACATCTCTTCCCAGCTCCTGGAGAATTCCAGGAGATTCATCTCTCACCCCCTAGACGAATATTCAATGAGAATCTAATTGAACACAGCATTATGCTAGGTGTCACTGGGGAACGTTATTGACTAAAATATGTCTTTTGCTCTCAAGGAGGTTAACTAGCTCCATTCAGGTCTCAAGATAATCTTATCTGATTCAATAGTAAAGAAAGGCAGATTAGACAAGAAATCGAAGTAATGTTATAAATTCATTCCATAAAACAGTATTTGCTATTTCAGTTGATTGAAAGGCTAGTTGGAATTTGTTTTATGGGGAGGTTTCAATAGATTTATTAGGCTAAGTACCAGAAGACTAGAAGATGTAAGGTGTATCCCTTGACCTCAAAGAGCTTCACAAGATGTAGAAGAAACAGGTGAATAGTTAATACCAATATCATATTCCTGATTTCTTGCAGTCAAAGACAATATGTTAGTTTTGATTTTTTAGGGTAAAATTCATATAAATTAACTATTTAAATCATTCTAAGGTGCACAATTCAGTGGCATTTAGTATATTCACAATATTGTACAACTGTCACCACTCTAGTTCCAGAACTTTTTACCCCAAAAGCAAACCGTATCTCAATCGGCAGTAACTCCCTATTCCTCCTCCACTCAGTCCCTGGAAACCACTAGTCTACTTTTTATCTCTATGGATTTAATGCTGGTGGGATTTTCATTCTACACAAAGAATTGTTCCAGGAGTAGAAGACAAGAGTTCCAATCCTGAGGACACTTTTTACTAGCTGGGAGGAATTGAAAAAGACAGTTTGCCGTTTTAAAGTTCTTTATCTATGGAATATACATAATAATACCTGATTTCTCTGAAGGCATGGGCAAGACAAGATGATCCATAAAGTTTGCTTTAAGCTCTAAGCTTTATGATTATGTAATTTCATGGTATTTGTGAGAACCATGGATCAATGATTTGCAACACACTAAAGCTTTATTTGTTTGTAACCTTAGTAATTAAACTATGGCAGGCCATCACAGGCCTGCATTTACACAAATATACTGTAGTGCTTGCATATACTGCAAAGTATAGAGAAAAAAAACAAACCTCCAAAGTGACCAGAAATTTTTCTGGAAGTACTATTTCTTTGTGTGGTTAAGATTTATGTTCATCATACCATGACATGAGGAGAGCAAATAATTTGTCAGTTTTCTCCATACATTTTTCACTCCATTAGAATAATAACCTGTAGGGATTCTGTACTGCTGATCTGTGGTTTGATCTATTCCTCTGTTACTGAAGGATAACTCCTGTTCATATGACCAAGGAGAAATAAGTGGAAACATAAACAATTCGCTCTGTGTCAAAGTAAGAGTCACAGAATTTCAAATACGTATGAGAATATCCGAACAAGGAAGGGAATATCAACACAGCAGAAAATCCACTTTTTTCTTTTCTATCTTTTTGGTTTGGTTTGAGGCAGGATGCTGATTTCCTGGCCAATTTGAATGCAGTTGTGACACACACTGTACCAGCTGTTCCTCCATAAGTGCTTGATTATCCATTTATTATCTGTTTGCTAACTTTCACAATAGTGTGGCTCCCCAAAAAATGGCAGAAGAGAACCCTCATGGATTGATGGTCTCTCCCAAAGGCACGTTCAGATTAGGTTTTGGGCTGGAGAATGACCTACACCTGACCTCAAATTATAAAAGTTTTAAAGATTTCTTAAATGTGCTAAACATGAACCAAATGGGGAGGACCTGATCAGGAAGCCTTCTGGTGACTGTTTCAAAGAAAAATAGTTGTCTATAAACGGCGGGGGAAATGGCTGGGTCCCATGGACTCCAACTCTCCTGTAGCCAGCCCCCTTTCTGTTCCTTACCCCCTGCCCCCACTCCTCTCTGTCCCCATATTGTCAGAGTCTCATTTATGCCACAGTGGAACCAAACAGCCCACCTTGGGCCTAAATGAGAGGCTCCCACCACTTACCAACATCCCTCATGATGAAGTCATAGAATCTTAGACATTTTAGCTTGTATCTTCTCAGATGCTTGTGACTCTCTGTGGTTTCAAATTATGAGGAGCTTTCCATGAAAATAAACCCAGCATGAAGCCCTTGGGTTATTAGTTCTGCCTGGATTGAGTATTGCAACGAACATAACTCTCCTTCTTTGAAAGGAAAATTCATGAAAGAAAGTTGTTGTAAGATTCTTTAAAGGTATTCATTAAAGACATGTAAAAAGTCAAAGAGAGCCTCAATTGCAACTAAGCCGAGTAATTTAAGAAAATGTGTCCCTAGCATAAAGCTGCACATATGGATTGTCCTGATTCGCTAACAGCTGTGTAGGATTTGCTGTTTCTTCCATGTTTTATGTGATGATAGTGGATGCCGGCTCTAAGCTTCCAACACTGATTGCTATTCAGGGACTGAGATTCTGGATCTGCTCCAATCATGTGGAATCTATTTTGGACCTGTCATGTCACACTTGAACTCTAAAATATGCCTATCGGTGAAAGGTTCTGTTTATCTTTCTCTTTACTCAGACTCACACAGAAAATGGAGTTCAGTCCTCACACCAGCGGACTTTTGTTTCACTCTGAAACCCTCTCCGAATCCCAGGCAGCAGGAACAGCAACAACAGTTTTCCAAACTTCCCCGGTATGGTGGCTGCTTCTCTCTCCGCGCTCAGCCTTCTGCTCACCACTTGCACCGCTCCTGCGTCTTGCTCACTCCCTTCTTTGCACATCTCCCATATGGGCAATTAGGACTGCGATTTACACTGGTTTTCTTCTGCTTCGTGCACAGCAAGCAGCTCGGTCCTTTCATAGGACACACAGCTGTGGCTGCCTTTCCGGGGGGAGGGGATCCACCCCCTGCGAGGGATGCCAGGGGCAGCACCGTGGGTGACACAAGAAGCGTGCATGGCGCATGGACGGAGGATGAAGAGGCCAAGAGCGGGAGCGCACGCTTGGACTCACTGAGGCCAAAGAAGTGAGCGCATCTGGTAGGAGCAAACCCAGGGTCAAGACAGGGCTGTGCCACCAAGCCCTTTTGGGCAGAGGGCAGAGCTCTGCATCTCACCGCCAGGGATGGAGACTCAAGGGCTGCTCTCCACACCTTGGTCAAGTGCCGGACAATGGTGTGGTTCCCTTTCTGACTTTTCATCCTAACAAGCCCGAGAGGAGGGTCCTGCAATTACAGTTTCTAGTCAGCTTATTTTGACCTCAGAAGCATAAGCCTTTTGATAAGGTTTTTTGATAGTCTCCTCCTCTGAGTTCATTTTTTCCCCCTGAGTAGTGAGCCAAGAATGTAGTTCAGACTTTCTGGCTGCTCCATTTCCAGATTTGAGTCTGATACAGTCATCCAGCTTAGACGGCCTAGAATCTTTTTTTCTTGGCGAGGGAAGGGGGGAAGAGAAGGAGGAAATGTTCTTAAGACTCTCTAAAATGAGTAACTAATTTTAGGAGGAAGGCATTGCTTTGCTCTGGAAGGCCTCTGAATCCTCCAACTCTGATGCCTTTGAAAGGAGACCCCATATGCGATGTGGCATGATTGACAAGAAATTTGTTTGAAATGACGGAGAGGCCCTCATTAGGCTGGGACTCCTCGCCATCTGGGTTTGAGTTTTGATAATGGGGTCAGGCTCTCTTTTGGTCTGTGCGTTGAATAGCTGAGCATAATTTGTTAGTGATTGTGGCTAAAACGCAAACATTTTTTAGTCACATTCACAGGAATCTGAGACTAACCGCAGTCTTGGGGCACAACAGTGAGAAAATGCTTTCCAGCTTCACTACCGTACTCAGCGACCCAGTTGAGAAGGGTTCTCACAAAGCTGCCAGTCTCACTCCGGCCTGGACCTGTGCCATTGGAAACAGAAGTGCAACTTTATCACTTGACTTCAAGAAGAGGTTTCCCAGCGGCATATGGAGACAATATACAAGACAGACCCAGTGGAGGAAGCTCCCCTTTCATGGTGGGGAGGTGGGGAGTGTGTACCCTCCCCCACTCTCCACCCCCTCCCCCACCCCCTCAGCCCAGACTTGAGTGGGGGATAGGTGAGGAAGAGTGCTGAGAGGTAAAAGAGGAACCAGGCCAGTATTTTTCCCTTATAAAAAACTTTGAGTGATTTGTGCCTGAATTCTAGTACAATTGATGTAAACTCGAAGCTCAAAGCTCCATCCGTGCCCATGAGAAAGAGATTTAATCCAAGTAACTACTCCACAAATCAGCACCAACGAAACCGTTACCATGACAGTGGTCACTATTGGAGCATTCCCCCAAGGGCTTACTTTCCCTTGTCCACAGAAGAACACCAAACTACTTTTTGTTGTGGTTTAAGTATACCAACAGCCTCTTCAAAATGAGAGGTGTACTTTCAACTTCTTTTGTCAATTTTAGTTCTGTAGTTGAGGAAGGAATAGCAGCCTTGGGCAGGCATTTTGGAAGCACAATCCTAAGCTCGCTGGAGAATCTGGAAACCCCAGCCCCAGAAGCTTAAGTTTAAAGCCTATTAAAATATTTATTTTAATAAAAATACTATTCATAATACTATTTTATAGCCTGTTTTTGCTTGTGCCAATGTATAAAGCACATTTATTCATAATAATTCATAATAATTATTCATAATAATTATTTTCTAAAAGAAAGCTACAAGAACTAATACACTCTGTGTGAGAATGCGTCATACTCCTGGGTAGGCTCCTACATTTATAAAACTCAGAAACTTCAACAGAGTGCTTATTTTCTCTAGAAACTATGAAGAGATGGACACAACCTTTCAGAGACTAGGCTATAACTCATTGGTAGCTATAGATATGGATTCATTCTTGATTTTATAGTTGTAAACCTGTAAACAATTGTATGATAAAAAAAACAAAAACTTAGAAGTGACGTGATCACCAATACTTTTTGTCTTCAAGTAAAAGGAAGTTTGAGAAACACTGGTCAAGAGTATAAATAGACAGCACCCAGATGGCTCAGTGTCTGCCTTCAGCTCAGGTCATGATACCAAAGTCCTGGGATCGAGTCCTGCATTGGACTCCCTCCTCATCGGAGAATCTGCTTCTCCCTCTGCCTCTGCCCCTCTCCCAGCTCATGCTCTCTTCTCTCTCACTCTCTGAAATAAATAAATTAATTTAAAAAGTTTCTTTAAAAGGAGTATAAGTAGAAAAAAAAAATAAATAAATAAATAAAAGGAGTATAAGTAGAGAGAGGATGTGGGAGAGAGAGATATACTACCTTGGCTGAGTTGACCATTTTTATGAGCATCAGAACTGTAATTCTAAACACTTCAAAAATTAATCTAGTTTATTGTAAAAAAACAATCGAGGATGTTTTTAATGACTTGTCTACAAGGACGTTCAGTATAACACTATGTGAAAATTGTGAAATGTTTTAAAAGCCCCACATTAGTGAGCCATTAATTTTGATATATACATGCGATATACACATCAAGAAATAATCAATAGATGTACTATATATACACCTATAGAACATGAAAAATGTGCTTTATACATTGGCACAAGCAAAAACAGGCTATAAAATAGTACATATCTGGGTTTGGGCCTGGGGTATTTTCTATTGTTTTTGATAATCTTTGATGGTCCATTTTCTCTTTTGATGTTCTTTAGATAATATACATTGCATAATAACTCCATAATGATCATGTGTTGCTTTTGTGGTAGGATAAAAACAATTATACTTCAATTGATTTTTTTATTCTATTTTTGGGGTGCCTGGGCAGTTCAGTCAGTTAAGTGTCTGCTTTCAGCTCAGGTCCTGATCCCGGGGTCCTAGGTTGGAGCTTCTGCTCAGCAGGGAGTCTACTTCTCCCTCTGCCCCGCCCCCCTGCTCATATTCATGTGCCCTCTGTATCACGTAAATAAATAAAATATTTTTTAAAAAATAAATAAACTATTTTTATTGAGATATAATTAACATGTGACATCAGTTTCAGGTGCACCATGTAATGATTTGATATTTGTGTATATTGTGAAATGACCACCACAATAAATCTAGTTAACCCTATTACCATACATAGTTACACTATTTTTCCTTGTGATGAAAACTTAAAGATCTACTCTCTTAGCATGCACTGATTTTAAATTAAAAAATTATTCAACACTTTATATAGATATATTTATGAATTATTTTTTGTCTTCTTCCTAAATGGTTTGAGCAGGCTAAAAATATCTGCAATCCTGTAACTTTTTTAAAAGATAAAGATGAAGTTATTAGGATAAAAGAATACTAAAAGGGAATCATAGTATAAAAACGTATGCCACTAAGTCCTGAAATTACAAAGGTGGGCATAGATCTTTCTCTGAGATTCTGGAAGACTTTATAAAAACATCAAAGACACATTTCATTGTGAATTGGAAGCGTGCCATTAATCAGGAAAAACATTTTGTTCCAGGCATTGAAGCCTGAAAGAGTTTTGTTTTTTGAATTATTTAAGAATAGGTACAGAATGGAGCAGACAGCAGGCTCATAACATCTTTCTGGTAAATTCTAGGGTGATATTCAGAAATCCGGTCTATGGACAAGGTCATCTGTTGAACAACTCCATGCTGTATGTCAAGGTGCCCCCCCTGGAAATTGTACCCTGCTGCCACATTTGGTGATCAGATTGAGGTCATAGAATTAAATTTAGGAAAAATAAGTCTAGGGGGGGCCCAACATATTCAACTTTGCTGTGCTCTAGATTAGCCGAGTGATAATACGATGGATCATGTGTCTGTTAGGAAATTCTTTCTCAACATTATTTCCCAACACTGAACTTTTGGCACATGTTGGGCAGTTGGAGGACTGAGCATATCTGTTTATGCTTCACCAATAAGCCTGATGGGTGCTGGGCTTAAGGAGGAATTTCTGGGCTTGGTGAGTCTCCCTGCATGTCGTAGATCTAAAGACTTACTATTCTGTTGATTCTGGATTCAGTGCCTTTAAATGTGATTCATTTTATGCAAAATGAGGAGATAACATCTTGTTTCAGGAAAACTTGAATCTGGCAGACTTCCCTGTATCAACCGCACATTTAAAAATTCTGAAGAGAAGTTAAAATGTAGAGTATGAAATCTTTATACCACCAACTTGCTTTCTAACTGGCCAAATCATTTATGTTCTATGTCTCAGTTACTACATCTGCAAAATGGGGATGATGATGCCTACTTTAGGGGGTTGATGAGTGAGAGAAATATGATGATACATCTAAAGCGCATGCAAAGGGGGTGCCTGGACTCAGTCGGTTAAGCATCTGCCTTTGGTCATGATCTCAGGATCCTGGCATCAAGCCCCACATTGGACTCCCTGCTCAGCAGGGAGTCTGCTTCTCCCTCTGCCTCTATCCCCTTGCTCGTTCTCTCTCTCTGTTAAATAGATAAATAAAATCTATTTTTTTAAAAAAAAGCACATGCAAAGTGCCTAGCAAATTGAGAGCCTTTATTAAACGGTGGCTTTTGTTTTTAAGTAAGACAAAGTGATACGTGGGAAAATGAACAAGAGAAAAGAAGAAAAGAAATGAGTTATGGGGAAAATGATAGAGAGGAAGTAAACTGTGGCTCTCAGTGACCCTGTGGAAGGAGGGTCACCAAACAAAGTGGGTGATTCTATGCCCATTGTCACTTGCCTCCCTGGCCATGTCTTCTTACTGGTTTATTACTTTGATGGTTACTGATATGTGTGTTGTGGAGAATCATTATCCTCACAGGAGTCTTAAAGGTCATGAGCAAACAGACTGGACAGATGACCGTGAGTGCCTGAGCTCAACTATCAGCTCAGAAATGCTGATTTTGCACATTGTCAGTGCTCCATTTTCTCTGTTGCTTTATGCTTTTTTTTTTTTTTTTCTTTTCTGGACATTCCTGGTTGCAGGATAAATCACATCTATTATGTTACAAATAAGACCCTTCTCCGGCAAGCTAATTGTATCTCTATGCAGCCATCCTGTTGTAAAATGTGTCTTTAAAGACAAATTATCAAAGCCCTAAAAATCATTTTTAGAACAAGAAGCTGTTTAGGCCAATTTGGGTTTCAGATTAGGCTGAACTTTCCCACCCTCTGAGGATGGTGTGATTTCCCGTCATTCCTTGGGGGTCTCATCTGAAATAGAATTGGAGGGAAAGGCAAAATGATTGACAAGGGCAGGTAATGTGAGTTCAGGTGTCCTGCTGAGGGGGCTCACTTAGGATTCCAAATTGAAGTCAGCCACAGCCCCATGCTGGCTCGTGCTGCCCCATGCAGACACTGAGTCGGTTCTGTGCTAAGTACTTACAATGTACAGATTAGCAAAGACAAAGGTTGAGAGGCTCACTGCGTCCTCTGTCTTTCAGAAATAAGCAGGCATAGTTGCAATAGTGAGAAAATTGACTGGGAGCTGCCATGAAGTTTTAAAAGTGTTTCCTAAGCTTTGTATATATTTCCATGTGCTTATTATCAGATTTCTGCCATTTCATCATCTGAGCCCATTCAAAAAATATTTATAATCCCTTTTCTGTTTTTTAAAGTCTTAATTAATAGGCTCTGGACATAAAAAAAAAAAAAAGAAAGAAACAGATCTTCATTTACTTTTCATGAGATCAAATCTTCACTCTGAATCACCATAGTAAATATTGCTATACTAAGTTCATATAACTAAGGTTTCTAAGATATTAAGTAACTCACCAAAGCCAAGACAGATAATGACTGATAAAGCTGTAATTTGACTAAAGTTTCATCCACAGATGAGTAAGATGGAAGCTCTGCCTTCAGAGAGCCCAAACTTCTAGGAGAGTAATGTATTAATAGATGATTGCAATCCAAGACAGACCAAGATTAATGCTGTAATGAGTGCTTAGTTCAGAGCTTTGCACACAGTAAGCATTCTATAAATGTTTATGGTATTAACAAATAGAGAATATGCATGAAAAGTGTGGCCAGTGAATATAAAATCACCCTTGACTATGAACTCTGAAAGAGTGCTCATGTACCAACAGATGTATATTCAACTAAGGAAAAAAGGCAATCTATGAAGGCATGACATGGAATTTAAATACTTTAATCTGCTATCTTCAGAAGAACTTTCTCAGTAACAATTTAGAGAGATTAACTGTCAGTGTTTCTGCTTGCCATCGTGATCTCATAGACCTCTTCCATGAAGGGAATTGTGTTATAGAGGACAAAATCATCATGGAAAGCATGGATCTCTCATCTCAAGTACATTCTGATGTATTTGACATCTAGCCAAGCCAGATCTGGGGTTTAGCTTCTCCTAATGAATGGAATTCAGTGGTACTCTTTCCCTCCCCATCTGACTTCTCCAAGCAGGTGCTCGAGAGAAAGAAGACTCACTCAGAAACCTGGCCAAAGGGCTGGAGGAGGATAAGGGACCATCCTGACAACTGGAACTTGAGCTTGCCTCCCCAGCTGACTCAGTCAGGAGCTGGTGTGCCTGCTGAGGGGAGTAAGGATGTCAACAGCCCTATGTGCACATGAAAGGAGCTCACTCAAATTGTGAACACTTAAAATACCCAAGCATGGACCTCTTACTAGTTAAGAAAAAGTGTGGGGGCTCTTTCTCATTTGACAACAAACTATTAGTTTGTTGGGGACCAGTAAGTACCAGGGATAGTTGTGCCTGAAGAGAGGGGTGAAATCTACACCACTGGAGCAGAAGGTAAGGGCAGAATGTTTCCTCAGTTGGCCCTGTGAATGGCAGTAGTGAGGACAACTGGATCTACAAGTTTTACCAGCTCCAGTTTTACCAGCCCCAATGTCAGGAAAGTCTTAAGTCAGCAGCTGAAGGATGGGTGGCCAAAGCACTGGAAGGCAAAGCAGCTTCCGGGAATGTCTACAAAACACCGTGTGGACTTTACAAGATTTCCTCAGTGAGCTGGGATGTTTTCACTGCCTGAAATAATGTTTAACTTTCTATCTGCATCAACATGGATAATTCTCAAAAACAAAATGTTGAGTGAAAAAAGCAGATTGCAGAAGGATAAGTACAATATGCCGCCACTTACATATATGTTTAAAATACACGAAACACTGGAATATATTTTTATGGATGCACATACATATATATGATAAACATTTTTTCAAAAGTAGATGGAGAGGAATACAGATTGCTTTGGGATGCTAGTTCCCTCTGAGAAGATTACCTCTGAGAGAGGGGAGCCTGGCAAGGGGTGTACTATGCTTCAACTCTATCCATTACATTTTTCCCTTTAGACATTTCTGAAACATATCTGGCACAACTTTAATACTTCTCACTTTCAGGCAAACAGTTCTTTTTTCCTGTTCTTTCTAATGTATCTGAAAGGTTTTGTAGTTAAATATTTTTTAAAAGATTAGTTTAAAAAAGATTAATTTATTTTGAGAGAGAGAGAGCATGAGCTGGAGGGGCAGAGGGAGAGGGAGAGAGAATTCTAAGTGGACTCCTCGCTGAGCGTGGCGCCAACATGTGGCCCAATCTCACAACCTGGAGGTTATGACCTGAGCCAAAACCAAGAGTCAGATGCTTAACTGACTATGCCACCCAGGAACTCTTCTAGTTAAATATTTTTAAAGTAGGAAAAAGTCAGGCTTCACCGTTAGTGTTAAAACATTTGCACATATGGGCTTGACGAGGCCTGGGGATATCAGACAACACTCATCACTGGGTTATCTTTAAGGAAAATGGTTAAAATTATCCCAGGGATCCACTTTCCTCGAGGGTTCAACAGACAGAGAGTTTCAGCTCTACTTGGCTGGGTTTGAGTGATCCAGACACAGAGAGTTATCCTTACTTGTTGTGAAAATAGGAATGATTGTTTTCATTATCCTCACATAGCTCCAAAGTAAATAAGGACACTACGGCTACAAACCCTACCTTTGGGGTAAGATGGAGTATAAAAGTGGAGTATAAAAGTGTCCAGACTCCAAACTGATGATGCATAAGAAAGCTCTGGCTGAATGGGAAACGAGCTTATATGATGTGGATGTAAGTAAAAGTACAGTCTGCTCAACTGGGAATACTACTGTCTGTTACTTACTCTGTTTTAGACCAAGCTGTTTGTTTCTGCATGTGTGTGCCATCACTCTGACACAAGTTTCTGGTTTCCTTTGCTTTTATTTCGAATAAATGGAATAGAAAATGGAATCCTAAACAAGTGATTCCTTAACTTCAAAGGAAATCCAAAGTTATAGATTTTCTATTTTTAGTCTCCTGGTATTCCTTTTCCCTTCCTTTTTCATCGAGCATCTTAGGGCATGAAAAGCAAGTAGAGGAGTAATATTTTATTAAGGAATGGGACACAAAATCATGGGATGAGGAAGAGGTAACATTTCTTTTACTCTCACAAATAGGACTGAGAGCCAAATTAAAAGCGGCTATAGAGACTTTGCAGGGAACATTATAGTTTATTTTCTTGAGTGTGGGTATGTGTATATTATTTTGGAGGCAGGGGGGCCGTTCTTATAACCAAACATTTGGTCTGTGCAAACAAGATTGTGGAAGCTATTCCAGTGGTCTTGAGGAAAAACAGCAATTGACTCATCCCACCTGCTCTTTTGCTTATGCCCACTTTCTCCACATCCTTCATTCGATACCAGGAGCTGCTCCTTGCTTTCCTATTTCCCTTCCAAAATGATGACTTTTCTGGAAACATCCTCCATTGTACTTATCTCTCACACACACATATATATACAGACATGCACTCTAAGAGTCATCTCATTCTTTAGGGTATTGCTAATAACAATTTCAGGAATATTCCTCCTTTTCTCCATGAAGATGGGAACGTCCTTGAAGGTAGAGACCTCATAATGCTTTTCATTTTGTTTGTTGGCTTTTTTAGTTCACATAGCACTACTAGTTAATTGAATAATAAAGATAAGTCCCAGGCCCACCTGGAAGGAGACTTTACCTCATTTAGAGAAAGGGAATGGAGGCACTGTAGGTGGAATGCCTTGCCCACCTAGGGTGTAGAGTAGAGGGCACTGGAGTGAGTCCAGCCCATAAACCCTATGAGGACCAAAGACCTGATTGGCTCTCAAGAGCATGTGGTTAAGAGTCTTAACATCTGAATCCCCAGGACTTACCTTTGTACAAATCAGCTGGATATGATGGGAGACTGTAAACTTTCAAGTCAGGCATATCTGACTGCCTTCAATTGGGGAAGTTGCCTAAACTTACTGAGCCTCAATTTACTCTTCTCTAAAACAGGAATGATAAAAAGTCCACATAAAGTTTTGGTGAACATTTGCTTCAACGTGGATGGAACTGGAGGGTATTATGCTGAGTGAAGTAAGTCAGTCGGAGAAGGACAAACATTATATGTTCTCATTCATTTGGGGAATATAAATAATAGTGAAAGGGAAAACAAGGGAAGGGAGAAGAAATGTGTGGGAAATATCAGAAAGGGAGACAGAACGTAAAGACTGCTAACTCTGGGAAACGAACTAGGGGTGGTAGAAGGGGAGGAGGGCGGGGGGTGGGAGTGAATGGGTGACGGGCACTGGGTGTTATTCTGTATGTTAGTAAATTGAACACCAATAAAAAAAAAAAAAAAAAAAAAAAAAAAAAATAAAGTTTTGGTGAAGATGTGGAGAAGGGGAATCTCTTGAACTGTTCATGGGATTGCAAACTGGTGCAACCACTGTGAAAAAGAGAATGCAGTTTCTTCAAAAAATTACAAATAGAACTACTCTACAAACTAGTAATTGCATTCTTGGCTATTTATCAAAAAAATGTAAGAACACTAACTTAAAGGGATACATGTACCCTCCCTGTGTTTATAGCAGCATTATTTACAATAACAAAGATAAGGAAGCAGCCCAAGTGCCCATCAGTTGATGAATGGGTAAAGATCTGGTAGAAACATGCAAGGAATACTACTTGACCATAAAAATGGGGAAATCTTGCCATTTACAACAGTGTGGATGGAGCTAGAGAGTATAATGCTGGGACATCTGGGTGGCTCAGAGGTTGAGCACCTGCCTTTGGCCCAGGGTATGACCTTGGGGTCCCACATTGGGTTCCCTGCATGGAGCCTGCTTCTCCCTCTGCCTAGTGTCTCTGCCTCTCTCTCTCTCTCTCTCTCTGTGTGTGTGTCTCTCATGAATAAGTAAACAAAATCTTTAAAAAGAGAGAGAGAGTATAATGCTAAGCGAAATAAGCCAGAGAAAGACAAATATCACTATGATCTCACTTGTATGTGGAATTTAAGAAACAAATGAGCAAAGGGGAAAAAAAAAAAGACAGTGAAATAAACCAAGAAACAGACTTTTAACCATACAGAACAAACTGTTACCAGAGGGGAGATGAGTTGGGGAATGGAGGAAATAGGGGATGGGGATTAAAGAGTACACTTAATCATGATGGAAAAAAAAATAGAGTGATAAAGTTTTATTGAGGACCAATTTAATTAGAGTAGTTACGTGTATGTAGCCTAGCCCATCATAGGTGCTCAATAAACTCTTCTCTCTCCCAGGCTTTTCTATTTGGCAGCTAATATCAGTTTCATATACTCCAAGCTTCAGGGCTTATATGCTTCACCAAAACAAATAATAAACACGTCAACTGCAAAACTGCCTTCCCCTGCCATGAGCTTTAGTTCTCTACCCACTATATAAACCATATTTAGATATCAATGGTAACTCAATTTGAGCTCCAAATTTTCTTGTCATTTGTATCTAATAGTTTGAGCTGGTGGCTATCCATTTTGTGCATCAGCCAGATTAGTACCCCGCCCTCAAAGCTACACATTCCCCGACTCTTTCCCTTTCCCACTGACTAGGATGCTAGTCAGTCAATGCTAGGATGCCCACTGTCTGAGCCTGCCTTATAACCTCCTTGCATTAAACTGGAGCTGAGATATGTTTCCACTCCAGCTCCCCTAACTCCTAGTCAACTGCTCCTTCTCTGCTCCCTGTCCACACTACACACCCAAGAAATAGATGCTAGTTGATCTGTTGAGATATAGAAAGATCAAACCAAAGTAGATGCTGATGTGACCAATGGAGAATGGGTGAAGGACCATACCTATATTGAGAGGAAGATGAAGGTGTTGGTACATTGAGTGGGAAATAAAGGGCTGAACTGGGATATATTGAATAGACTCTTCTATTGAAGATCTGGGGGTGGTAAGTAATATAGCATGTTTTAGAACATATTATTCAGGAATGGTTTCTTTCTAAACAAGGAGTGTTCAGACTCTTTAGCCTCTAAGTGGATCTGCTTACTAAGGTGGTCTACTACCAGGGTCAAATGTATCCATTTTTTTCCATTATTCATTCAATAAACACAGATTGAGCATCAAATGTATTCTAATTTATGCACTTCTTCCAAGTTCCTTGGCCTCCTATATCTCTCACTTGGGCCACTCAGTCTTGGAAAGCTCTTGCTGCCATTGGTGGGTTGCCATGGTGGTAGTGGCAGTCACTCAGCTCTGTCACAATAGCATTGAACTCTGGCACCACCTGTGTTATTCCATGCAATAGAAACCACACAGACCTAGAACCCAGGCTTGACCTGACTAGGCCTGTACAGACTCTTCTTCTTCTTACCACTTTTTACAACACAGGGGGAGTGGTCCAGTGTCCCAGTGGGTATCCAGGAGTGCAGAGGTGACCATATAAGAAGTTGGGTGGTTAACTGTCTCTTGGAGAATTTGATCAATGAGAGAAAAGAGACAGGATATAAGTGTTTTCCCTTTCTCCCTCCAATCCACGTTCCAAGGCACAGTGATTGTGTTTAAGCCCATGTGGAAATGTCTTTCATGGCCAGGCAATGGCTGTGCATCTTGTGAAGCTCACAACCAGCCTGGCAATGGAGAACCCTGACTGTGATCTTATATTTGTTTCTCCTTTTTTCTTATTTCACTTCCTTTTTCTCTCAGTCCTCTTGCTCTCGCATAGGCCCTCCCAATAAAGAATTGGCACTTGAAGTCTACTTTGAGATGTCTTTTTGGAACTCACCCCAATCAAAACAAGTGATGCGGGACACTGAGCCAAGAACAGGGCATACATGCCCCACACACATATGTAGCTCCCAGCAGAGTGCAATAGGCAGGTAACAACACATAATAGCAAAAATTAACAAAAATATTTAATATTGAATTAAATATTAAAACATTAATAAACATTTAATATTTAAACAAAAAAAATACCAAGGGGAAGAAAAGCAGATTTTCTTTTCTTTATAAAGAAAGGATATAGGGCACCTGGGTAGCTCAGCAGTTTAGTATCTTCCTTCTGCTTGGGTCATGATCTGGGGTCTTGGGATCGGGTCCCACGTTGGGCTCCCTGCATGGAGCCTGCATTTCCCTCTGCCTGTGTCTCTGCCTCTCTCTCTGAATGATAAATAGAATATTAAAAAAAAAAAGGATATAAAGGAAAGGATGACTTCTGATAGGTTATAATGGGCCAGGGAACATTGTGGGAGAACTAAGATGAAATCACTTTAAATGTGGAGATTTGGAAAGGTCTCTCCAAGGAGGTTCTATTTAAATTGAGACATTAAGTTTTAGAAGGAGCTAGCCAGGCTACAACCTCACAAGAGAATTCTCAGCTGCCAGAACAGGCAACAGACAGCAGGACTCTAAAGCAAGAATGAGTTTTGGGTGTTAGGACATTCAAGAAAGATGAGGATGGTTGGAAAGTCCTGATCAAGGTAAGAAGTGACTGCCTTGAGGCTAGGGAGGAGACTGAAGCCAGATGTGATAGCCTTTGTAGGCTACTGAATAAGATTGTATTTTATTCTAAGGGCCACTGGAAGCCATTACAATGCTTTAAGTATTTGAATCCAGTAAAATCTTAATTCCAATTCAAAACTCTTAATTTATTTGAATAAAATGTTTCACTTGTAACTCTAATAATACAAGAACAAAAGATTATGGGAATAGATACAACGAAGTAAATTTTATAGCATATACTATGAGTGAAAGTAAGCAGAAATATATGTCTAATATGAATAAAATACAGAGTGTGGGTTGGCTTGTAACCATTACTCTCTCCCCTCTAGGAAATCATAATCTGTTATAACACTACTTTTCTTTGGTCAGGCTGGTCCAGCAGCGTGTGTTGATCTGATTCGTTTTCTACTTTGCTCCATCTTTATTCAAGTTGGTTTGATTATTTCTTTGTATTAAAGAAAGTTCTTAGTATTATAATTATAATTTCTTGAAGTACAGAGCCTCTTTCCCCTCATTTAGAATTCCTCATTAATTGTAGTTCTATTGCTATGGCTGTCATTAGTGCAATCTGCTAATTCACAAATTCACGGAAGTCCGGAAATACATTTCGCTAATGTGCACTGCAAAATGCCCTCTACAAAATGCCTCCTATATAATGTCATTTACAAAATGCTTGCTGCAGCTGCCAGGGGAGGGTTTTTATAGACCAACCTGGATTGGGGTGAAAGCAATATATCTTCTAGGCAGAGAAAGCTCTCCTCTATAACTCTCAAAGCTTTTCTTTGTGGTTGCCACCTATTTTCAACTGTCACGCGTTCCCAAATTGCCTCTTTGAAGTTAGGATTTTAGCCATCATATCTATTTAAGTGTGTTTTATTAACAAAGAGTTGGCAGGATTAAGATAGACTCACAAAACAGCAACTCATGAAAATTAAAACCAAATATTGACCTCACCCTAGTCCAAGTCATACCCAAGCAGAATTGGCAGTAACCCACGTGGTATGTTTTTTAGGGGTGTGAGGTCGGGTGGGGTTCGGGGGGTGAGAGTGGGAAGCAATAGAATTTTTGAATTACCAAATGTATTATTCTCTGGCCAGAAATTGCACCATGGAGATTCATCTCTTTTCCTTGGTTGGAAAATTTTGTCAATTCAGGGAATACATTAGCAACACTTTAGCATGGATTTGTTCACCCCAGTGATTTCCAGAAGACAGTTGCCTGAGTTGGAATGGGACATGGGAAAGATTTTGACAGAAGGGGATGGATGCTGTCTGGAAAGCAGACGCTACCAGGGAGGTCTATAAACGGAGAACCCAAGAGGATGCTGGGTGCCCAGGGGAGGAGGTTGCATTGGTGCTGAAAGCAAAGATGGTTGCAGGCCAAATTCTAACTTCAGACTTTTGCCTCAGGCAGTACTGTTAGCATTTCAAGTCCCATTAAATGACCCTCCTTCTCAAACAGATGGTGGCTTTACTGATAACAAAGAAAACAACTTTGGTGTAGAACAGATAATCAGACTAAGCTTCAAAGAGGCAAAATACCAAGGGAGAAGTTACTAATGTTTCTTGGAGTATGAATCACTACACACACACACACACACACACAAGGACCTGATACAATGGAAATAATTTATTGAAGAGAGTCAGTATTATCAAGGGCATTACCACCCTCACTCTCTTCAGATTTCCTGCCTCCCTGCAGATGGGTGAGGAAATAGAGTTGAAACGTATCTAATTTGAAATAAAATGTAAATGCTACAGACTAGAATATTTTTATGTTGGGCATATTTTGTGCCCAGCTGGGATGATTTAAGTGAAGGTTTGAGAAGGCCTCTCTGAGGCAGGGCTATTTAAGTTGAGCAATAAAACTTTGAGTAATCAAAATAATATTCTGTTCCTTATTAAGAAACTTTGATTTCATCAGAAAGAACATGATGTCTTGGGCTTAGCTAATTTCTAATAATAAGGAAATTTTAAAATTGCGTATCTAAGAAAACTTAATTTCTATAGAAATTAAATGCATAGATAAAATGAAAATGACTTGTTGCTTATATATCATGTAACTTGATAAACACACAGGCAGATGCGTACTAGAATTTGTACATATGCTCTCATGCATATGCGTAGACTGTCCTAAAGAATGAATCTGTGAGATTGTATATACTTAATATCTATAAATAGATATCTAGATCTATATTTAAAATTAGTTGATGCCATCTAAGTCTTCTTATTTCAGGTGCTCCCCCATTATTGGCCCCACATACCAAACTCCACCTGGAAGCTTGGCCAAGGTAGAAGCAGCCCAAGTTTTAGGACTCTTCATCTTAAGTGACACGTGTTAGCTGTTTTGACTCCTTCCTCTGATTTTTGACCCTCTATTTTACTTTAACCTTTCCATACAGGAAATCCTCAACTCGTAATTTATCTGCATCTGGCTTCCATTTGGGCTGTGGTTTCTGGTCACTATCTAGCCCTTTATGCTGTTTGTCAAATATGTCTACACCTTCCTGACCCTGGTTGCTCACACTGTCTCTAAAATCTGGGTTCCAAGAATTATCGTGAGGAAGTCACATGGGATGTTGCACCTTCCAACTGATTTCACAGGGATCTGACATTAAGGAAGATATATGGCTTTGGCAAACTAACATTAATAACATTAATAAACTGGTTCCTATACTTGTGTACTCCAACTACAGAGCTTCTGTTATATATGTCTACTGATGACCTGATCATATCTGCTGTGTTAATTGTCATGTATACAAAGATGAACAAAGTACAATGTTTAGCCTCACAGGCCTGGTAGGTGAGAGAGACATATAAGTAAATAATATCAATACAGTGTAATGAGCATGAGGATAGTGGTTGACACAAAGTAAGAAAATGCAAAGAAAAAAAGAGAATAATCAACTCTGCTCATAGATAAGGGATCATACATTTCAGTTTTCCCAGGACAGTTCTGGCTGTGACTCTTCCCCAAACATCCTTCGGAGTTTAGTATTAGTTTTGCCTTCTTAAACTTTCCCGTGTGTCCCAGTTTTGGAAAAAAAAAAAAAATTATATGGTTACCCTACTAAAAATGAGAAGGCCAAGCAAACTTTACAAGAAGATGTAAGAAATAAAATCGAAATTATGGGAAGCACTCTACCAATTTGATGAGACACAGATGGTAATTTTGGACAAGGACAATAGGCCCATGACCTAAGCAGTGTGTGAAGCTGGAGAATGATATGTAGTCCATATATGATGCTGCTGCTCTGGAGAGGGGTGAGATACTATGGTTTGAAGCAAAACCAGGGCCAGTGATGATGAGTCTTTTCTACTCTTAAGGACCTTACACTAGTTCTTGTAGACAATGGAGTCACATTAAAATTCTCAACCAGGGGATCCCTGGGTGATTCAGTGGTTTAGCGCCTGCCTTTGGCCCAGGGCATGATCCTAGAGTCCTGGGATCGAGTCCCGGATCGGGCTGCTTCCTGATCATGGAGCCTGCTTCTCCCTTTGCCTGTGTCTCTGCCTCTCTCTCTCTCTCTGTGTCTTTCATGAATAAACAAATAAAATCTTTTAAAAAATGTTTTTAAAAAAATTAAAAAAAATTCTCAACCAAAAGAATGACCTGATTAGGTTTGCCTTTTAATCACATCACATAGAAATAATGTATGGAATAGATGAGTAAGAACTAAAACTTTAGGCAGACAGAATTATTAGGAAACCATCATAATAATCCAAACAAGAGTTGCTAAGTTAAGGCAGAAGCAGTGAGGGCAGAAATAGAGAATGGACTTTAAAGCTATTCATAAGGGAGGTGATAGATGTTAAAGGTTTATCTGATTTAGAGGATAGAAGGAAGAGTCTAGATCATACTTAGTTGGTAGTTGGAAATACAGAGCAAGAACTCAGAAAAGAAATATGGGGCTATAAGTTTAGATATGGGAATGTGAGTGAAAAAAAAAAGATCTGAAATGAAAAGAGAAAGTGTCTAAAGCCAGAATCTGTCCTTCTAACTTTATTAGAACAATGTGGAAATATGGGATAATAAATGGAAACAGCTTTAGAAAAAATATGCAAGAGACTCATATGACAAATTAGTTTTGGTTAAAGAATTATTACAGATGTTGGCACTGGAGTTTGAATTGCCAGCATGATTTTTGGTATGGAATATTTTTTTTCAATGTGTGATTGGTAAAATTCTTTTATATAATAGGGGTTTCTTATAGACAGAACAAAAGTGTTCTAACCACAAAGATCCATTTTGGAATGATTAATATGTATAATCAAAGTTACTAGCAAAGGTCTCATTCATTTTATGAGTCAGCAATAAGCATTAAATCTATTTATGATAGACTGTATAACTCTCACACTCTTATTTGGGCAAAAGCAGAACACTGTACTCAAAGAGCATCTTGTGGGATGCTTGGGTGGCTCAGCCATTGAGCGTCTGTCTTCAGCCCAGGGCGTGATCCTGGGATCCCAGGATCGAGTCCCACGTCGGGCTCCCTGCATAGAGCCTGCTTCTCTCTCTGCCTGTGTTTCTGTCTCTGTGTCTGTCATGGAAAATTAAATAAAATCTTAAAAAAAAAAAAGAGCATCTTGTAGTTACCAAAACCAAGTAAAAGAAGAGTTGAAGTACTTCTCTTTACTGACAAGTGTACACCTCTAGGAATTAGGTTTTAAATCATATTAAATAGTCTGGCACTATAGATGAGATCTTTTTAGAGTGACATTTCTAAATTTGATCTATTAAAATTTTTTTAAATTTAAATTTAATTTAGTTAGTATATAATATATTATTAGTTTCAAGAGCAGAACTTAGTGATTCATCAGTTATATACAGTACTCAGTGCTCATTACGTCAAGTGCCCTCCCTAATGTCCATAAATCAGTTCCCCCACCCCCGCCACCTCCCCTCCAGCAACCCTCAGTCTGTGGAATTTAAGAAACATAAATTTGGCCCATTTTCTAAAGCAGTTTTTTTTTTTTTTAAATCTTAAAAGATCTTGTTTATTTGAGAGAGAGAGAGAGTATGAGCAAGGGGAAGGGAGAAGGGAGAGGGAGAAGCAGACTGCCCGCTGAGCAAGGAGCCCGATGTGGGGGGCTCAATCCCAGGACTCTGGGATCATGACCTGAGTTGAAGGCAGACACTTAACTGACTGAGCCACTCAGGTGTCCCAGTTTAACTCATTTTTAAAGTAAGAATGAAAATGCTCCCTTCCCCCACAAGGAGAAATGATTGCTATTTATTTCTTATATTAACTCTCTATATCACAATTGTTATACTATATGTTGGCAAATTGAACTCCAATAAAAAATATACAAAAAAAAATTTAAGAATTAAAAAATAAGTAAATTAGTATAAGATTCAGAAATTTGGCAGGATGCAACAAAATTCATAAAAATGTTTATATGTCTAACCCAGTATTTAGATTTCTAGAAATTTATCCTGGTAAATTATTAAATTATTGGGGGAAAAATGAGGTGCTCAGAGGCTTATTTTTTTATAATATTGAAAATTTGGAAAGAAGCTTCATATTCCACAAGAGAAAAATGGTCAAATAAATGATATTGGAAGAATAATATCCACTGATTAAATGTTAAAGAACATGTACCAGCATGGGAAGTCCTCTGTATGGGATATTTAACTCTGAGAAATTAGGAGTGCATATGCCCAGATGTGAGAAGAAAACTTGCAAATAAATAGTCTATGCCATTTTTTCCAATATCATAGGAGAGCAATCAATAAATATTTTTT
This sequence comes from Canis lupus dingo, assembly GCF_003254725.2. Lineage (NCBI taxonomy): Eukaryota > Metazoa > Chordata > Mammalia > Carnivora > Canidae > Canis > Canis lupus. Next base: position 33,690,107 of record NC_064253.1, on the reverse strand, counting down.
GAATAAATGAATGTAAAATGAAAAAAAAATGTTCATTCTTCTGTCTCTTCCACTGGTCTATAAGTGAATTCTAAATAGATATCTATATGTAATGAAAGGTGTTTGAATTATGATACACAAACATTTCCACCCAAGTGTAAAGTCATGCTTAAGGCTGAGGTTTTTTTAAACATCTTGGAATTAAATATAGTACTTTCAAGTTGTCACACCCTAATAGAAAGATTTTGTAGTTTCTGAGGATGATTTCTGAAGCACTCTTGGAGAATTTAAGCTATTTTTTAAGTTATCATGGCAAAATTCTCTTTCACATCAGTACTTACAGCTCTGTAAATTTCACTATTTTGGACCATACAGATCAGGAATGTGGGCTAACTCAGATAATATTTATAAATAAATTGATGTAAATGAATGAAACTTAAAAACAATTGATTTACTTTTTACCTTTTAATTCACCAAGAAGATGGAATTAGTGTAAAAGCAATGAAATTAATAATTTTTTAAAAATATCATAGGATTAAGTAAAACAAAATATTCCGAATGCTTTCAGCTTCTGTTCTTAGAAAATAATTTGAAGAACAGTTCTATCTTTCACATATTATATAAAATTAATGTGACTTATGTTTTGTAAGTGTTTTACATCTATTTAGTGGTATCTATTTATAGCTTAGAGTGTAATATAAACACACCAAGCAAAGATATTTTCAAAAGGCAGCTTAAAATTCAGTAATTTAATTAAGCAACATGAGCTCCCTTCTTCCTACTCTATTTTTCATAATTAAATCTTACCATATCATGTAATCTTTGACCAGTTGCTTTTGTCTTGGGTAGTGGATGCTGCAGTGTGCTGCCTGTCCAGATCTCTTGCAGAACTCACATATTCATTACCCCAGGTTCTGGAAGTGATGGCTGCTGAGGCTGACAGCTAGGTCCCTCTCTGGGGATTGCCTTTGTGTGAGAAAAACTGCCTCACCAAAGTTATTCCCATCTTCTCAGGGTACAGCCCACACCCAAAGCTCATTTCCCTAGCCTAAAGGTTGGTCATGAAAAGACACCAAAACTCATTTCCCTAGCCTAAATTTGGGACTTTTTTTAATGACCATCACAGCTCCAAAACTCTCTGTGGGATCAACCGGTGACTCCATTGCAGCTGCATCACAGTGTCCATTCTGGTGCTGACCCTCCTGGAGGTGTTGCTCCCAGTGGTGCTCCCAGATAAATCACCTTGGTGAAAGTTCAACATCTTTGAGTTGGCTCCTGGGGAAACCAACAAGTGCCAGGAATAGTCTGAGAAAGCCAATCTTAAGATGGTGTCTTGAAAAGAATCCCATCACTGGTGGGAGGTAGATGCTATGGACTGAATTGTGTCCCCCTCCTCCCCCAAATTCATGTGTTAAAACTATAACCCTAATGTAACTTTATATGAAGATAGGGCTTTTAGGAGATAATTAAGGATATAGCAAGGCATAAGGATAGGGTCCTAATTTAATAGGATTAGTGGCCTTATAAGAAAGAGAGACATCCCCCTCTCTCAATCTCTCTCTCTCTCTCTCTCTCTCTCTCTCTCTCTTTATACCATGTAAGGACACATCAAGAAAGTGGCCACCTGCAATCCAGAAAGAGAATTCTCATTAGAATCTGACAATGCTAGCACTCTGATCTCAGGCTTCTAGCCTCTAGAGCTGTAAAAAAATAAAATTTTGACTTGTTGTTTAAGCTACCTAGCCAATGGTATTTTGTTATGGCAGCCCGAGCAGACTAAGACAATGGGTTGTTGATGAGCTCAGTATGCAACACCTATGCAATTGTTAAAACTTTTACCAATGGTGAATTCAGATGTGGTATCAGTAAAAGGAAATACATGGCCAGTGCAATATTTTAAGTATTTGAATAGTTTTGGAGAAACTATTGAATAGTTTTGGAGGACTATGAAATTAGATGGTTCTTTCTAGGGGCCATTGATACTTTGGAGAAAAATGATAAGATTTAAAGGTAATTAATCACCAGGTTAAGGTAAGGTATGAAAGTTAGAGGGCCTCATTGGCAGCATAGTATGAGACACTCATTCAGCTAGAAGCAGAAAAAGTTGAGACTCATGCATGGAAATTTATTAAAAGGCTATCAGAGATCCAGAGAAGGTTGAATGCTCAACCCCAGCAAGCCTGCTCCTCCTAGGTCAGGTCCCTGATGCATAGAGTGGGATTTCACAATGTGAGGGGAAAATCTGGATCAACCAATTTAATCCTGAATTCCTAGATTACTTTGAACCCTCTGCAGAGCAATCCATTTTGCCTGTAATTTTGTGTGAAAATGGTGCAGAGATCTGAGTCTTGAAAGACAATATAAATTTGTCTCAGGACCTACCTCCACTTTCCTATTGACCACCAAAACAATACTTTTATGTCATGACATAACCTAAGCACGAAAGTTCTGAACCTGATGTAGAAAAGAAACCATATCATAAAATAACTGCAGGACCAAGTCAAAATCTAGCTAGATAGTGACCAGATCCTTAGGGTGCTGGGATCACAGGGTAGGGATATAAAGCTGGACAATGGAGAGGGCATCAGGATGGTAGCAACTTTCAGTGACACAGTCTTTTTTTATATCCCGGCAATGATCTTGCTGAAGTCTTAGCTAAAGGAAGGCTCACACTAAAGAAGTAGGGATGCCAGGACTCTGTGGCAGACCATGGAGGAAAGGGCCAAGTGGCTGACAGCCATGGGCTTGCTAAGTGAAATACTGGATAAGACAGCAAGCACTTTATCTGACTCTTCTATGGAAGAGTCCATGGCAAGGAGGGGTTATAGGCCAGTGACATAAAGATGAGCAATGAACTAGTAGGGAGGTGTATCTGAAACTCTGAAGGCAAACAATGACCATAGGAGATGCTGCTACAGAACTGGGCTCCCTGAAAGCAATACAGACAGGAGAATCCCAAAATGATAGGGACTGGTGGCAGTGCAAAACAGGTACAGATACAATGACAACATGGTCAATGTGGAAATGTAGAGTGCCTGAGCTATATAAAGCTATGGAGATGTTTACTAGAACCTAGGAGAAAGATAGGTGAGTAATTGCCAAAGAGATCACTCAGTCTGTGCAAACAATATTCAGAGGCTATGGGCAACACCCCAGTGGAAAATAATTATCCCTTGCCCAGCCTCCCGAATCAAGTTAGCTTTCAAACTCAGAACCCACACCCTGGAGGACATGCCAGGTTTCTAAAAAGAAGGACCTTACAACTCCACAAAGTTTGTAAAAATTCCCTAGTTCTTCCCCCTAAAGAGTTGAAGATACATGCTTGGGTAATCCATGGACTAGGACAAAGAGAATGCCCAGATATTTCAAATACTATGGACACAGAGTCTAAGTTGAAAGTGCCCCTCCCCTCCAGCTGATATAGCAAATAAAAAAAATAGCGCATCCTGGTGGGATGGCAGACAGTAGTATATACCCATAAAAAAAACTAAAGTGTGCAAAAATGGTGGTCCACATCATACCCCTACCTAATTCACCAGACTGGTCACTGAAAAATTCTTAGGTATCCTGGAGAATGACTATGGCATCCTGAACACTCAATCAAATAGGAACCCGAATTGTAGCTCCTCTGTCAGATGAGGTATCTTTGCAAGCACAGGATAACAGAGACTTGGGACATGGTCTGCAGCCACTGAGCAGATGAATGCATTTGTTTTGAACCCCACCGGGAAGGAGGGTGAGCAGCAGTTTGCCTTTGCATGGAACAGACAAAAGTATGCATATGCAGTCTTGCCCCAGGGCAAGACTCTCCCCCCACCTTCTATTGTAATTAGTCCAAAGGGACGTGGACTGTCTGGACATTCTGCAGAACATCACATTGGCCCACTATATCAAAGGTATAATAATATTAATTGAATCCAATGAGCAAAAAGCAGAAACTGTGTTTGACATTTTGGTAAACCACGTTTGCTCCAGGGGTAGGAGACAAACCCTATAAAGATTCTGGAGCCAGCCATATTGGGAAAGTTTTAAACATCAGTGAAGCATGCAGGAACACTCCCCTGGAAATAAAAGAGGATTTGTTGCCTCTTGCATCTCTCACCACTTGGAAGGAGACCGTGTCTGGTAGGTCTCTTTGCATTTGAGAAGCAGTGTGTTCCACATAGGAAAAACTGCTCCAAACCATTTAACAAATGACATGGAAGGCTGACAGCTTTTAGCAGGAAGCTCTGTCTCAGGTCCAAGATAATGCAGAAACCCTTTTGCTCAGGCCATAAGACTTGGCCGGTTGTACGGTACTGTATAGAGTGCATGGTATGACAAGAGGGATATTGTGGTGGGAGAGATGCTTTATGAAACTTATGGCAAGCCACTATAGGAGAGCCGGAGTGGAGACCCGTGTGTTTCTAGGACAAAGATATATCATCAGCACCAGAAAATTATAGACCATTTGAAAAAACAGTTCCTGGCATACTCCTGCCCTGGACATGAAGTGTTCTTGTGAGCAGAAGTTCCCATAATGGTTTGGGTTCTGTCAAATGTGCCAAGTTATAAGGTCAGACAAATCAAATAACAGTCTCATGTAAGATGGAGGTGGTATACCTGGGATGGGCCTGGGTCATCAGGCAACCTTGTGCTTGCACATTTGATTCGTGTACAGCACAAATTTAACACTATAGGCTTCCACTCACCATAGCTGGTGTAGCCACCGCTACTGCTGAATATCCAACCTGCTCATGATCTAGACCAATACTGGGTCCCCATTGTAGCAACATCCCAAGGAAATCAACCAGCCAATGATTCCACTAGGCTCTTCCAACCTTAAATGAAGCAGCAATTTACCTTGGCTAGAATCAACACATGGTCAACATGGATATGATTTTCCTGCTCTCCATCTGAGGGGCATTTGAACCATCAATGCAGGATCATGTACAATAGAGGATCATGTATGGACCACGGGGCAGATCATTGTGACCATGGATTCACTAGTCATAACACTTCCCGTACCACCCAGAAGCTGCTGGCCTGATGGATCGAGGAATTTCATTTTCAAAGAGTAGATGAAGTTTCAGCTTGGAGAGGATTCAGTGAGGACAATGCCCCATTGTCTAAGATACAAGAAAAGCTCTAAATCAATGACCCTTATATGCTGTAATGTACCAATAGAATACTGACTGGGCTCAGGGACTTAAAGTAGTATTAGGATTGGCCCTGCTTATTCCCACAAATCTATTTAGGGATTTTAAGCTTTCTGTGTCTGCAACTGTAGGTGTTGCAGGTCTAGAAGTCCTGAACCCTAGGGAGGCCATGTTTCCACCACAGGGCCCAGCAAAGGTATCATTGAACTTTGTTATGAGTGCCACCTGCTTACTTTGTACTTTGTACTCCCTGGTTGGTTTGTACAGATGTGGGCTGTCCCTTAGATGGGTTGCATCCTACGTTGAAATAGCTCCCTTCTGCTGAGGGCAATGCTGAGGGAGGACTCAGCTCTGGGACTCCAGCCATCACTCCCAGCATCTGAGGGAGTAAGAGGCTCCATTCTGAAGAGGGGCCATTCCTTGCACCCCTTGGATGCCTATTTCCTGTATAGAAATTTTACTCCATCCAGGAACAGTTCCCTCAGAATTTTGGTTGGTTCGTTGCTCTTCCTGAGTAAAATCATAGGAAATCAGTGGAACATTCTATAGTTCCCACCATCGTAACTGGTCTTATGCTACAACCGATACTCCTCATCTCATTCCTCATTGCAACCACACTACAGTTCAAAAACTCTGCTGGTTCCTGCACCCTACATCTCCTTACAGGTGTTTCTGAGCACAAGGGCCAGTATCCATGCACCTCTTCATCACAGTGCATCGTTCCCAGGGAATCTGCTCCTCGACATTTCCATTTTCCCTTTCCTCAGAAGGACGTTAAAGATGGTGGGGTAAATGCAGGGTTTGAAGATGAACTCAGAAAAAGTCTATTGGCCTGATTTCCTCATTTCTGCCATTCATCTCAACTTTTAAGGCAGGTGTCTTTGTCTAAAACTTACCTGGAAAATTGGCAAAGAGAATTATGCCCATGAATTTTATTGTTGAGGAGAATATATACACACACAAAAAAGCAGTTGCTGAATTTATTCATTTACTATGGCTGCCACAACAGAGCACCATAACCTGAATGGCTTAGACAACAGAAATTTATTGTCTCACCTTCAGGACACCCGAAGTCCAAGGTGTCAGCAGGGTTGGTTTCTTCCAAGGGCTGAGAAAGAGAATCTGCTCCAGGACTTTTCCCTTAGCTTCTGGGGGGTGAGCTGGCAATTTTTGCATTCCTTGGCTTTTGGAACATCACCTTGATCTCTGCCTTCATCCTCACATGAAGTTGTCCCTGTGTGAGTGTCTTTACATCCAAATTTCCCCTTTCTGTAAGGATGCCAATCATATTGGCTTATGGGAGCATTCTACTTCAGTGTGATCTCAGTTTAATTACATCTAAAAAACCCTATTTCAAATAAAGTCACATTGTGAGTACTGGGGGTTAGGACTTCAACATATGAATCTTGCGTGGATACAACTTAATCCCAAATGTCGAACTTTAGGGGGAGGGTTGTGTTTCTTAGAAAATTTCAGTGCTTAGAAAATACAAAAAAAAAAAAAAGTAGTAGGCTAGTTGGAATTTTTTATTAGGTGGAAAACTTAAATCACTGTCCTCAAGAGAAAGGCTTTCTTTCCACTTGCTAGTTGAGGGGAATCACCCCCAGGGGTTGCATTTCCAATGAATTAGTATAAAAGCACTGGATTCTATTTGTGTCCTGACATGTACCTGTCTCCTTGCTCCATCTGAAAACTTTATGGCACCAAAAGGAAGAGAAATAATAATGTATCCTCTCTGCATGAGCCCATAGTAACTGGTTACAGCTAATCTTCTAAAGAAAGAGAATTCAATCTAGTAATTAGAATTTATGGGCATAAGTTCTGGAAGATGAAAACCCTCATCATCCTAGTTTGGTTCATTGACTCTGAAAGGCCCGCATGCCGTGTCACATTGCCAAATCGCACATCTGCATTTTGGTTGGTACATGCCTTTGGTGTTGGCATTGGCCCTATGACCACAGATCTTTCTATTGTAGCTATTTTAGTGGCTTGGCACTTTTTTATTCCCTTAGGTCTTATGGTGGAGCAAGAGGACACCCACAGTGGAAGCCAAAAGAGTCATCTTAATGAATGGCATATTATAGACCTCGGGATTGTGATCCACATTGTTTCATAGCATGGCTGGCTAAATTCCTGTCACTGAAGGATGGCGTTAAACCAGGCATAAAAGTGATGTGAAATCTTTTTTTCAGAGAGCTGCTCACAAAAGCACTCTTGTCCCCACCAACTCTGCCTTTTGTACGACAAAGGACAGCAAAATCTTATGTATGAATACGGAGCACCAAGTCTGTATCCCAGGCTTCTAGAACTCCCGTCAGAGACTCGGGAGGTGAAAGACGGTCCCACACCTGGACCCCCACCACCTCGTGCCGTAGGTCTGGGAGCGGCGCCCCGAATAGAACAACCCAGGCCGGGCCTTCCAGTTGGGAGCTCCCCTCCGGCAACCGTGTCATTAAACACAGGATTCAGGGACCTGGTGGGACTCTGCCACGACGGCCGAAAACATATTTCAGGCCCAAAGTGTCAGAGTGAAGGGGGGGCGGTGCGGGGAAGTGAACCAAATGCTGGAGCAAATAAAAACATCTTTTCAAATGTCGCCTGCTTGCTGCCAAATGTGGGCTCCGAGGGAGTGCCACCGGGAGCAGGTTCCACATGGCGGGGCCTTCCGAGGAGAAGCCTGGCTGGCAGGCCAGGAGCACTCGGTGATTAACGCCGTCAAAGACTTGCGAGGCCCCATTTCAGCAGCTCGGTCTGGAAGCGTTTGCCCGGGTCCCGTCACCCTCCAGCGGCCGGCTGGGCTGTGGGGTTTGTCAGCGGCTGGCGCCTGTGTGGGCCTCAGCTCTCCGTCACACGGGGTGAATCAGCCTGGGGGTTCCTCTGGGGGGACTTAACCCTGTGGGGATTAGGGTGCAGAGTATCTGACTTCAAAAAAAAAAAAAATTAACTAAAGGAGGGACTCTTGGAATGCAGAGTAACCAGTTCCTAGAAGTTACAGCATCCAGATGGCCAGATAACAAGGTTGGAGAGCCACGCACGGTCACCTTGGCTGGGCATAGGAACTGGTCATGGTGGGCTGGGAAGGGGGTCATGGAGACCCCCGGCAATGTGGGTGAAATTACAGGCAATTCAGTAAAGACTGTAAAACAGGATACGGTGAGGAAGAACTGCTCTCTTGAGAAGAGGCGAATATTAATGCGTAGGTAGCTGTGCCGGAGTGGGAAAAAAAAAAACAAAACACAAACCGGACATGAGTTCATGGGTTCAATACCCAAGACTGCCACTTATTAAACCTTTATATAAAATGAGGGTCATGGGCAGCCCTGATGGCGCAGCGGTTTAGTGCCGCCTGAAGCCTGGGGTGTGATCCTGGGGACCCTGGATCGAGTCCCACGTCCGGCTCCCTGCATGGAGCCTGCTTCTCCCTCTGCCTGTGTCTCTGCGCCTCTCTCTCTCTCTGTGTGTGTCTCTCATGAATAAATAAATAAAATTCTTAAAAAAATAAAAATAAAATAAAATAAAATGAGGGTCATGGTATCTCGTGTGAAATGTTTTTATTATGAATATATAGACATATATTATTGAGTAAACAAACTATAGATGCATATATATATATACACACACACGCACATTTATCTGTGTTCCTGTCATTTAGTGATCACTACTATGCAATCAACAAACTTTTGTCTCGTACCTCCTCTGAATGGGCACATCTTAATACGTGGTAGTGAACACGACAAGTCTCTGTTCTCTTGGAGCTTATATTAGTGAGTGAAGAAAAAACTGGCAACTAGACATGTAAATAAGTGACATTTTCGGTTGTGGGAAGATGTACGAAAGGGTGTTTTCGTGGGGAACTTAAAAAGAACCCTTTAGGTAGAATGGCTCCAGGATATTTACATTTTTTTTTCATTCAATTTTTCTCACATTCCTGCAGCAGGCACTACTGTTTCCATTTATTGACGGGGAGACCCAGGTCTTATGGGTTAGCCCTGATGGGGGAGACTTAGAAGTAGGGGTATTCAATCAGAATTGTGTGAGCCGCACTGGGTGCTCATCTTCTTCAGCAAGGGGATGTCTGAAATCGAGAGATGTTTCTGGCCCACCTTGTCTCTCTTTCCTTTACTTTCCTTCTTTGGGTAAAATATTATTTGCTGGAGCCTGCATGCATTACAATTTATGAATTGGGCCATGCAGCAGTAAACCGCACTCGCTTACGATTTGGGCACTTACGGGATGTTACCACCGAACACCGAGGAGGGCGCAAAGGGCCCCATGACAGCCACGGTGCGAAGGGACAGCTGCACCCTGTTCCGTCTGCAGAACTTGCTAGCATCTTAGCTGCGCCATCTACCTCACAAGAAAGCAAGACTCATTTAAGAGGTTCGGACTGTCTACGTCCGACAAACATCTTCGAATTGGGAAAGAAGATTGCGGATTCAAGGTTTGTTATTTTCCTGTTTCTTGCTTATGCCTGTACTACTTGTCGTGTGTATGTGGTTTAAGTAAAGTGGAGAAATTAAACTTGTATCGCGGGAAGAAATTAGGGGTGGGGGGGGAGAAGGAAATTAAATTGTATAAATCTTTGTCAAAACATACTTGGTTTGAGCTAGATTTGAAGCATCTCGGTGTCTCCTTACATATGTCTGGCTTTAAAATGATCTGAAACATATGTGTTCCATGGGCCCTGAGGAAGAACACAGTTACAATGGGGTTAAAATGGTGCTAAAGAGAAATCTAGAATCCTTCAGGTGAAGCCAGGACGCATACTCACCCTCCAGTTGTTGTTCTTCGGTGTTTTCCACGCTGCTATTGCGTGAAGAATTTTGTCAATTGTCCAGCACCAAGCAATGGATGCTTGGTGTCCGAGCCCTGCCAAGGAGCTGAGCGAACGACAGGATGATGATGGAACAGGTCTCCTGCATCCCTGCTTCTCTGGCACCCTCATGCTCTCACCCTCTCTCTTCTTCTTACTTTCCAATGAAGCGCCTCTGCTCCTGGCACTTTAATTATGTTTTCTCCCCCTACATTATTTTTGTGAGCTTTGACTGGCTGCTCATTTCCCATGTTACTTCTTCCAGCTGGAACCCCTTTCTCATCCAGCTTTCACCCATCCCATGGTTGGTAATTTCTGTATCTCGCCCTGGCCGAGCCTCCACCACTCAGAGCCCCCACCGCCTGAGCAAATAGTCTTGTCTAAGATATAACCGTGGAGTCCTAAGCATTGTATTTTCACCACATATTGTTTTACTTAACCTCCCAGGGACCCCTTGATATATGGTATGGTTCCCATTTTACACTGGAGGAAACTAAAGCCCAGAGCATCTAATGACCTCCCCAAGGTTACCCAGCTGGTAAACGGTGCAGTGATAGAGGAACCTGCATCCTCTGACCCCAGCTTGCTTGCTAGCGCCCGGCGTTGGGCCATCACGGGCTCTACTTTCCATAATGGTAGGTAGTCAAAGGGTACAGCATGTAGGAGACAAAAATTGTAACAAAAGTGCCTTCTGAATCAGCCCTCGCTCAGCCAAGTTGTCCAGCCAAGTGGTAACTGAAGTTTGGGAAAAAGCATTTTGGTAGAACTTTCATGGTGAGTTTTGTCACTTATATACGACTTTTGCAAGATCTGTTCTGTGGAGCAGCTAATTAATCCTCTTGGGGCAATTACCCAGTCACCAGAAATGGTCTGCTGCGGGTTCATGCCTCTGGGCACAGTCTGCGCAGCAGGAGAACCTCACAGTGGCAGGTTCGCAACCACCCCCTCCTGAGGTCAGCGTTGCTAGCACTTGCCTATTCTGGGCCCAACAGCACAGCATCACACACAGGTGGGTGTTCTGTAAGTGCTTTTTAATGATGGTGGTGGTGACGATGTACGAAGGTCTGTTTATACTTGCAGAGAGGGCCGTGTATTTTAACAAGAAGGACTTTTGATTGGCATTTCAAAGAGGCTAGTGTTGTTGGAAAATGTCAGCACCCTGCATAGGAGGGCACTTCATAAGTGTTAAGGGATTGGGTCTGCTAAGGGGATTAGGATAATTGTTTTGGAGTGAATGGGCAGGCTCAGTGGAGGTGACCTGAAGTCATTTTAATGGGCCTAGAGGAGCTCATGGTGACAACTCATGCTAGTGGATTAAGATGCTCTGATGGAAATTCCCAATCATTACTTAGCATTGGTTCCATTGGGATACTGGCTGCCCTATTGTATTGCTATGCCTGGTAGGCTGACTCAATTTCTGGGCTCAAACAAAGAAATGCTGATCAAAGAAACTGCCACCACCCCACCATGTGGCACAGGGTTCCTTTGCCTCCAAAGATGAAAGATGCCTATTTTCATGGCACTTCTCATTTTGGGAGAGCCTTTTAATCTGTGCCAGTTCAAGATCAATCAAGGATGAAGTCAAACGCTGTCAGAATAGAAAAATCCTGTGGGTAAAAGTAAAGGAGGGAACTTTTTCTCCTAAGTAAATGCCAGGTTGGGTTGCTGCGAGTCAGTATTACATCAAGGTTGTAAGCTTTAGGAATAAAAGACAAAGTCTGGAATGAACGTGTGTGTAGATTCAAAGATTAGAAAGAACAGAATTCATGTGGGTTCTCCAGGGGAACTAGTAGTTCTTGTCTGTCTGCAACCTTTTCTCACATGATACAAAATAAATGTTGGGTGGAAACCTTAAATTTCAAGTATTGGTTAATCCAAATGACCAAATCAGGTAGTTCTGTTGGCCAAAGGATTGGGATGCTACCATCATCGCCCAAAGGGTTAGGATGTTTGTAGTTTAGCCAGTTTGAACTTCTTTGTGCATGAGATCATCTATGTGCCCTACACATCACTCCCACACTCAGGGAAGTGAAAGAATGTTCTAGAAACAAAATCTGACTTTTGCCACAGACTTCTTATGTTTTGAATATTTGAGGATATTTAACTTCTAATTCATAGTTTCAGACTTTGCAAGGTTGTCAGGTAGTCTGGGAACTTTAGCTGGTTACAGTTTATCCAAATCAGAAGCTCTTCAGGGAAGTGGCTAGATTGGAAAAAGAGGGCGGTACAAGGGCAGGCAGAGTGATGTATCAGCTTGAGTACCATGGACTGTACAAGTTTCGCAACAACGTGAGATTTGCACCTGCAGCTAACAAACTTTAGGTTTCTCTAGAATGCAAATTGAGGAATTGTATACACACATGGCCCTCAGCCTAGAAATTCCATGCCTTCCCACACTGGTTTTGTAAACAGAGTCTTAACACCCACATTACATATCTGGCCTTGGCTGCCTATAATCATTCCAGTTCCTCTGGTGAGTGGACAGTAACTATTTCAGAGGTTGGGATCTTTTCATTTTGAGTTTGATGTTTAAGTGTATTTTATTTATGGAGCATAACTCATCCAAAAAGCTTGTCTTTAAATTTTAAAAAATCTGCAATAAAATTTATTGTTTCTCTATGCAGCACTTTCTTTCTGTAGACACATTCATCTCTGAAAACTCCTTGCTCTGGATTCTCAAAAGGGCCAAGGAGAGTAATGGAAATTTTGATGAAATAGCCTTCAACTTTGAAATACTCTTTCTCCCTGACACTGTCAGAGTCGCTGTGGGTGGTTGTTAAAAATTGAGATTCCTGGAATTCAACTGAGGTCTACTGAATCAAAATCTCTAGTGCTAGTTCCGGAATCTTCAGTATACACAAGCCCGATAAGCACTTTTGTAGACCTCTGCCATATGCCACCAGCTTGTTTTCAGGACACACTCTAGACCTACTTCAGAGTCTTGGGTTTGTAACATACTTATACAGAAATTCACCTAATTTTGTACTGCCTACCCTTTGTCTGATTTT